>NC_041380.1:304965377-304974210 GCF_002162155.2 Triticum dicoccoides | reverse complement strand
AACTGCTCCTGCAGTGCCACGGGGGATGTAACCTCAAACGGGGCGTTGACCATCTCAGTAGTGGCTGTGAGCGTATCTGGGGTCGGCTTGGTGGTTGCCTCCATCTTCTTGGAGGTCTCTGTCTCGTGGGAATCAGCCTCCCACGTCTGCTCCAATATCGAAAGACCTTTGCCTAGTTCTCCTTGGTCCATCATGAAACTGACGAATACTAGGAGACCACTGAAAGGAAAACACAATCTCAATGACAATGAAACAAAAAAGAGAGCGAGGATCAGTTACTGCTTTGCAAAAGTTCTTTTTTTCTCTGAACAAAAATATACCAACATCACGGATCCGCTTACCTTCCCTTCGTTCGGAGAGAAGAACATTGGCAGATGCGAGTGTTGCCTTTCTTGAAGACGGTGAGGGAGAAGGGGATTCAGCGAAGAGTAAAATGATGGTTGCTTCGTCCGTCAAACTTAGACTGCGGGGAGGTGGGGTTTTGTGATACGATGGCTCGTTACTGCCGTGCTACGACCGGGGTGACTCTCCGCCTGCATACTGCCTTCTAATTTGGTGGATGGCATTTGGGCCCGCGCGCTACATGGCCCGCATGTCGGTGAATAAAAGTATAACGTCATTCAGTAGAGGGAGACGTTTCAATGACCTAGGAGGAGCCAGAAGCGGTAGAGTGTCTCCACTGTACTAGTAGTAATTGTTTTTCTGGGTAGAGTGTCTCCACTGTACTAGTAGTAATTGTTTCTCTGGGCCCAAGACAAAACAGCCCATCCACACTAGTAAATAGTAAAATCAATTCAAAAGCCCATATATTTACTGAATGAGAGGCGCTACCCACACCCAACACACCGCCACCCTCCAAAAAAACCTGGGTGCTCTTCTTCCTCCTCGCTCCCACCCACCTCACGTCAGCTCGCTCCACTCGTACCCCCAAATTCCTCACCTCACTCCTACAGAAAACCCCAGCTACCCTTCTTCCTCACTCCTACAGAAAACCCCCAGCTCCCCTTCTTCTTCGCTCGCACTACAACTAGGCTCGTCATTCGTTACTCTGCTCAAATCCGTGAGCGCGACGCGACGCCCTCGAGAAAAATGGAGTCGGCTGACCCCAGCACCAAGAAGATGAGGCTCCCGCCAGCGGCGACGCCTGTTGTAGATCCCGCACCTGGCAGTGCGGGGAGAAGCGGCGACCCCGCACCCACCGGATCCCAGGAGCCCGTAGAAACTCGGGTGGACCGCATCAGCGATCTCCCGGACGCCGTCCTTGGGGAGAAAATCTCGCTTCTCCCCACCAAGGATTGCTGCCGCACCCAAGTCCTCTCAATTCGGTGGCGCCCTCTCTTTCGCGTCGTGTCCCTTAATCTCGACTGTCGTCAACTATCTCTCTTCAATGGTTTTGAAATCCCCAGAGCCATCATCTCCTCCCACCAGGGCTCCGTTCAAAGCCTCTGCATCCCGTCATGCTACCTGAGCAAGCATACCATGCCCTGCACGGTGGACGCCTGGCTGAAATCCCCTGAATTCACAGAACTACAACTGCTTGAGTTCTACTATTCCCCTGGAAATCACATACCACATACCGAACGCCATGAACTTGTGCCCTCAACACCGATGTCCATCTCGGGGTTTTCATCCTCTCTCCACACCGCCACCTTTGCGCTGTGTTACCTACCAGACAATCTGGTACTAAACCGTCGACTCCCATTTGTCAAGAAACTTTCACTTGTGCGGGTTCGTATATCGAAGGCCTCATTGCACAGCATCATCCACTCCAGTTGCCCTACGCTGGAGTGCTTGGTGCTTGTTACCTAAAAAGGCTTTCACCCCGCTTTATATTATAAAGCAATTGCCCAAGCCAAACATCCAACAAGGTTCAAACACACACACACATGCACAGGTCTAGCACAGACAAGCAGTCAAAGGGTTAATGCTGAGGGCACAGCTCAACAGCTTGGTGCTTGTTTTCACAGTTAGAATCGGTTGTCTCCAAATAAAGTTGCCTAACCTTGTAAGAATTGGAATTTCTTTTGACAGAAGACAGCTCATCATCCAAAATGCCCCTTCACTTCAAAGGTTGATCCTTGATTCTAGTTATTCACCGTTGCAAATAACCGTCCTCTCCGCGCCTAAATTGGAGACCTTGGGTGTAATACATGATCTCTGTGCTCATTTCAATATGGTGTTTGGCTCCACAGTTCTTTAGGTACTTTATATTATCATCTACACTTGTAACCATATGCTGCATTTTAAATTTCTGCACATAATTTATATATCATCTTGGAGTACACATTTTGTACTAATATTATGTTCTATGCTCAATGAAATGTTTCTCCATGGATGGCCTATCAATGGTGTTGGATTCTGTCAAGATCTTATATATCCAAATGAATAGTTTTGATCTGAACAAGATTATTGGCTTGCTGCAATGCTTTCCATGTCTGGAGAAGTTGTATATAAAGGTGATAATTTCACGCACATTGGAAGCCCGCATATAGTGTACTAGAATTAACCGTTCAACTGTTGCTCTTTCGACAATCTTCTTTTAGACCTTAACTGTTTTCAATCTTCATGTCTATTTAGGTAACATGACGGGGTAAGAAAGTTATAACCAATCGGTGGATTCATAAGCATCGGGATTTTCTCACTTCTCATGAGATTCGATTGAAGACAATAACGCTAGAACGATATGTAGCCAACCGTGCAAACACAAGATTTGTCACATTCTTCCTGCTGAATGCGAGGTTACTATTGTCCATCAGGCTTAAGTTTATCAGCAGCATGGTTTTGACGGATGGGTATGTCGAAGAGCAAAAAAGGAGTTTCAGGTGGGCAAAAGAGCTTCTGAACGTGCCAGGCTTCTATTTACAACATATTGTGGTCATAATCCAGTAAATTTTACGACCCAGGATGTTTGTTCTATGGACCTGACCGATCCATTTGACTGTGACTGCCGAAAACAGTGCTGGAGTTAGATGTTGTTGCCCTTTTCAATCTGGTTTTTTTTGTAAACCTGATGAACACTTAACCCTCGTGCTTTTGTACAGTTTGTAAGCTGGAGTTAGATGTTCCTGGCCTTTTCAACTCGGCTGTGACTATCATATTTTCTTTGAAACAAGGAAAATGGCTTGCCATTCGTTTAATTTAGAGTGAAATATTGTAACAAATCACAACCAAGGGAAATAACATCACTCTCGCCAGCTGCTTGAGCTCACTGTGCATTACAGAAGCCAAGTGATTAGCCCCCACCAGCACCCACAAACTTATTTCGAACTAGCACATCACATGGGCTGTAAATTTTCATAGGAAAGGCCGCATGACCGTGACAGATTTGGATTCTGACATTTGGGACCTGCGAGGAAATAGCCTATCCAAGGTGGTGTCGACTTACTAGCCAGTCAACAAACGATTCTGCCTACCAGCCGTTGGATTGACATCCAACATCTGTCGTGTATCTTCTATCTCTTGTCTTCTTCTTCCTCCAGCCGCCCAAACCAAACCACCCCATCGGCTCCGCCTGCTCCCGCCTCCCATGGTTGGCTGCGCCTTCGCCCCCCTACCGTACGTACCCTCCAAGGTTGGCCGGTCCCTCCCTCTATTCCCCCACACGTCCTGTTATTCTCCGGCGACGTCAGCCCCAACACGCACCCGCGCCCGAACCAGTCAACCCTCGTACTCCCCTCCGCCTGCGACTGGAGCGGCGCATCTTCAACGGCTCCTGTTCATTCTGTTCGACGCCTCGCCGTCGTCCTCTGCCTTGCGGCCTTGGTTCACTCGCCGTGCGCGATCCGCCGCCCTCTTGCGTTGTCAACATCGTCAACAACCGAGAGGAACAAGGAGATGACTGTACGTGGAGAGGATGACAGTAGGGACCCACCAGCGTCATGGCAGTACGCAAGCAAGTGCCTCTATAGTACAAGCCCAAAAATATGGTTCCTCCTAATGGTTGGACATCTGGGGCTCACGCCATTGTCAACATAGTCAATAAACGAGAGTATTACACTACGAGCGGCTGACACCAGGGACCCAGCAAGTCGTGCAGTTTTTTTTGAGGAACAAGCAGTTGTTATTTATACTAGTTTTAGCGATGGATCAGGGTAACAACGGGGCTGTGCGGGGGCTATGGCCCGTCTAGCCAGGGTTTTATTTATGTTTACCACATCATGAGCCCAATTGTGTTTTTTTTCTTGCTGAAATTGGCTAGCCCAGTTCTATTTTTTTTAAAGAAATACCCAAACAAGGCCTACTTGCTTTATCAGCCCTGCTGGGCTGCAAATCTTTCAAGACGAGGAGAGTTTCATTCGGTTTGCCCAGAAATGGGCTGTACATTTTTAAAACACATCAAACCGGGAATTAGTTTCAAATTTTTTTCATTACAAGATCTTAAATTCCATTGATTTTTATGTGTGGATAATTATTTGGATTTTATATTTATATAAATTATTTTTCAAAATAGTTTGAATGTGAATCGATATTTCTGGATTAAAAACAGTTGATCGCACTGAAATATGCAAAATTTCGTATACTTTTTAACCGTGGCCACAATATGGGGTGTAATGCTGACAAAAAGAAGGTGGGCTCCAAAAAAATTCTTAAGAATTAGCAAATGGGCTGTACATTATTAGAAATAATGGTAGATGGGTTGTATGTTGTTTTCACAGATTTGAGGCTGACTTGTGCGCCTACTACAGGTTGACGCGTATGCTTTCATAAAAAAAGGTTGACGCACACGCAACGCCCTGTCAACTTAGTCAACACACGAGAGCAGTGACTGTTGGATGTCCATCCAACGGCTTTCGTGCTTCTTCAATCTCTGCTCTTCATGCTCCAGCCGCTCAAACAAGCGCCCGCGAGACTGCCTGCTCCCTCCTCCCGCGGCCGGCTATGCTGTCGCGCAGGCCTCACGGCCCCATCGTACTCCCATCGCTGGCCTAGCCATCCCTCTACTCACCCACACATGTTGTTATTCTCCAGCGACGGCAGACGAACCAGTAAACCCTCGTAATCCTCCACGTGGGAAACAACTGCCGAGTATTCCCTGGCTCCGTGTCATTCCCTTCCTAGGCCTCACCGTCGTCCACCGCCCTGGTGCTCTCGGCGCGGCCTGGTCAACATGGTCAATGAACGACATCCATCGGAAGTGGACTGTACGTGCAGAGGCTGACAGCTGGGTCCACGACCGCACGCAAGGAAATGCCTCCTTATTACGTGCAAAATAATGATTCCTCTACCTGACAGCTAGGATCCACAGGAAGGGCCTCTGTATTTTGCGAAAAAACGTTCCCCCTCCCCCCCGCTGATCGGTCGGACCCACCAGCTATATCTTCGCACGCAAGGAAGTGCCTCCTTATTACGCCCAAAAAAATGAATACCCCTCTGCTAGCTGGGACCCACCATATTGTTGGGCTGACTTGTGGGCCTACTAAGTTGACGGGAACGGAGGGCTTTGTCAACTTAGTCAATACTCCAGTGACCGTATGATGTCCATCCAACGGCCATTGTGCTTCTTCAACCTCTGGTCTTCTTGCTCCAACCGCCCAAAGTAGCGCCGGTCGTGCCGCCTGCTCCTGCCTCCCATGGCCGGCTGTGCTACCGCGGAGGCCTCACCGCCCCCATACTACTCCCACCACAGGCCAGTCCATCCCTCCACTCACCCACACCCCCTGTTATTCTGCGGCGACGGCAGCCTCACACCGCAGCCGAACCAGCGAACGCTCGTACTCCTTTCTGCATGGGCATCCACTGCCGCGTCTTTCCCGGCTCCGCGTCGTCCCCTTCCTAGGCCTCGCCCGTCGTCCACCACCGTGGTGCTCTCGGCGCGGCGTGGTTAATGTGGTCAACGACCGACTTCCATCGGAAGAGTACTGTACGTGGAGCGGCTGACAGCTGGGTCCACGGCAGCCGCAAGGAAGTGCCTCCTTATTACGTGGAAAATAATTATTCCTCCACCTGACAGCGGGGACCCACCGGACAGGCCACCAGTATTTTGCGAAAAAAATCATTTCCCCCTGACTACTAGGACCCATCGGACGGGCCACCATATTTCGCGAAAAAACATTCCCCCCGTTGTCAGCTCAGACCCACCGGGAGTGCCTCCTTATTACGCACAAAAAATGAATACTCCCCCAGCTAGCTGGGACCCACCTTGGTGGGAGGCTGACTTGTGGGCCTACTAAGTTGATGGGGACGAAGGGCTTTGTCAACTTAGTCAATATGAACGATTCTAGCTCCAGTGACCGTATGATGTCCATCCAACGGCCGTAGTGCTTCTTCAACCTCTGGTCTTGTTGCTCCAGCCGCCCAAAGCAGTGTCGGTCGTGCCGCATGCTTCTGCCTCCCGTGGTCGGCTGTGCTGTCGCAGAGGCCTCACCGCCCCCTACTATTCTCACCGCTGGCCAGGCCCTGCAGCGACGGCAACCTCACACCACAGCCGAACCAGTGAACGCTCGTACTCCTCTCCGCGCGGGCTTCCGCTGCCGCATCTTCCCCGGCTCCGCGTCATCCCCTTCCTAGGCCTCACCGTCGTCCACCGCTGTGGTGCTCTCCGCGCGGAGTGGCCAATGTGGTCAAGGAACGACTTCCATCGGAAGAGTACTGTACGTGGAGAGGCTGACAACTGGGTCCACGGCCACAGCCCAATTTTTTTGTGATTTGCCAAGTAAGTCGCTTTGTCAGGCCTGTTGGGCTGCAAATCTTTCAAGATGAGGAGAGCTTTCATTCGGATGGCCGAGAAAATAGCCCATTAGTAATGAGAAATGGGCCGTACATTTTTAAAACACATCAAATCGGCAATTAGTTTCAAATATCTTTTTTTATTTCAAGATTTTAAATTACATTAATTTTTATGCGTGGAGAATTGGTTGGATTTTATATTGATATACATTTATTTTTAAAATCAGTTTGAATGTGAGTCAAAATTTCAGGATTAAAAACAGTTCGGACCGCACCAAAATATGCAAAATTTCGTATAATTTTTTAACTGTGGCCACAATATGGGCTGTAATGCTAACAAAAAGAATATGGGCTCCAAAAAACACTTATGAATTAGCAAATGGGCTGTAAATTATTAGAAATAATGGCAGATGGGCTGTATGCTGTTTTCCACAGATTTGAGGGTTTCCTAAAAAAAGGTTAACGCACAAGCACTGACTGTTGGATGTCCATCCAACGGCCGTCGTGCTTCTTCAATCTTTGCTCTTCCTGCTCCAGCCGCTCAAACAAGCGCCGGCGGGACTGCCTGCTCCCTCCTCTCCGCGGCCGGCTGTGCTGCCGCGCAGGCCTCACCGCCCCACCGTACTCCCATCGTTGGCCTAGCCATCCCTCTACTCACCCACACCTGCTGTTATTCTCCGGCGACGGCAGACGAACCAGTAAACCCTCGTACAGTCGTACTCCCCTCCTCGTGGGAAACAACTGCCGAGTCTTCCCTACCTCCGTGTCATCCCCTTCCTAGGCCTTGCCGTCGTCCACCGCCGTGGTGCTCTCGGCGCGTCGTGGTCAATGTGGTCAATGACCGACTTCCATTGGAAGAGTACTGTGCATGGAGACGCTGACAGCTGGGTCCACGACCACAGCAAGGAAGTGCCTCCTTATTACGTGCAAAATAATTATTCCTCCACCTGATAGCTGGGACCCACCGGACGGGCCACCGTATTTCACGGAAAAAACGTTTCCCCCCTGACTGCTGGGACCCACCAACTACACCTTCGCATGCAAGGAAGTGTGTCCGGGCAAAAAAAACAAAATGATTTGCCCCCCTGACTGCTGGGACCCACCAGCTACATCTTCGCACGCAAGGAAGTGCCTGACAGTCGGGACCCACCTGGTCGAAGCATATGTAGCGTTGTCATTCTGGTTGAGAACGTGTACGTACATATATACTGGTGGATGTAGAGGCGCGCATGTGTCGTAGTAGAGGCGAACACGTAGCATGTACACGTACGTACATCGGCCAGGGTGCAAGAAAGAAAATACGGCCATGTATGTGTACATACGGGCGAGGTCTCGAACGCCTACTTGCGCATACGTATGGCGAGGGCTCGTTGACATGGCTGGGTCAGAATGGAGAAACAACATCGTCGTTGTGTTCATGGGGAGGCAACGGAATGCGTCGTGTTCATGGGGAGGCAACAGAATGCGTCGTGTTCATCGGGAGGAAACGGAACGCATGGGAGCCAACCGGCTGGGTCGGAACGGAATGCGTGGTCGTGTTCATCGGGAGGCTTGGACGGAACAGGCGATGGAAACGAGGCCTGGAGTACCGCAGAATGGAGGAAACGGCCTTGTGTTCGACCGGCCACGTTTGAAACGGCATCCTGTTCATCGAGAGGGGTGTGGCGTACCGCAAAACGGACGAAACGGACCTCCTACGGTCGAAACGGGGGTCCTGTTGATCGGGAGGGGTGTGGCGTACCGCAAAATAGGACGAAACGGACCTCCTACGGTCGAAACGGGGGTCCTTTTGATCAGGAGGGGTGTGGTGTACCGCAAAACGGACGAAACGGACCTCCTACGGTCGAAATGGGGGTCATGTTCATCGGGAGGGGTGTGGCGTACCGCAAAACAGGACTCCACAGGATACTTTTCATCTCCACCGTCGACCTCCTCCAGCCTCCACGGGCTACCGTCGACCTCCTCCAGCCTCCACGAGCTCCTGTTCATCCAGCCTCCACCGGCTACTGTTCAACCACCCCTCCACGGGCACCCCTCCACCGTCTACGGTTCCTCCAGCCGTCCACACCACGGGGTCCTGTTCAACCACCCCTCCATGGGCACCCCTCCACCTTCTACTGTTCATCCAGCCCTCCACACCATGGGGTCCTGTTCATCCAGAGGCAAC
>NC_041380.1:304676387-304965057 GCF_002162155.2 Triticum dicoccoides | reverse complement strand
CCCCGCAACGCTCACTGTTCATCCAAGAGGCAGCATCGATTGGCTTCAGTTAGCAGCAGTAGCGAAGGAATCGCTCGATCGGGTTCAGTTAAAAGCCATCGATCGATTGCTCGGGTTCAGTAACACGTAGCCTGCAATGCAATCGCTCGGGTTCAGTTAGAGCCCAACGCCTCGCACACATGCGCGTACGTGTACGAGAGAAACATGCATCGCTCGGTCCCTGACCTCCCACCGTAACCGGGAACTCCCTGAAATTTTCCTCGCCCTTGCTTCTACCACGGTTTTTTCCGTCATGGACGACCCAAAGAATGTCATGCCGCTGCGTCTCCGGACCGCCCAGGACGAAAATCCCATTTCCTGTCATGAGTTTTTGTCATAGAAGTAGGAGCCCACCACATCTATGATGATACCGGGTTTTGTCACAATTATCGTCATAGAAGTGTCATATGTATGACAGAAAAAAATTCGTTCGGCCCAAAATGTCACGGACGTGTCTTTTTTTGTAGTGTTGCTATATTATCAGTGCATAATGACCACTTTTCCATTGTGGTGACCCCTTAATCTATAAAAGGAGGCCCATGGCAACAGTAGAAAGCGTTAGAAGGTTGGATAACACATATGCCCATACGCGCATAGCCACTGGCGCTCCTGCTGGGCAAGTGTACTACGCACCACCACCACCCTTCCACCATCAATCCACCAAAGCAGGAGTAGGGTTTTACGCCTCACAGTGGCCCGAACCTGGGTAAAATGGCCCGCGTGATCTCTGTTGTGCTGCCCAAGTGCCCGTCTGCTCTTTGTGCAACGTGACCTCCCCCTGCCGAACCAGCAAGGGGCCCTCTGGTCCCATAGGTAGTCGTGGTTTCCAAGGACATCTTTGGTGCGCCAGGTAGGGGGAATCGCTTGCGCGAACTTGAAAGCGTGTGCAACGCATCATCTTCATCATCGTCTTCACCTTCGATGACGCCATCGACCATGGCGCCCAAGAAAAAAATCCGGTGCTTCGGTTCACCCATCCACCTCGAAGGCTCTGCCGGCCGTGGCCTTTAATGTCGCGGGGGATGCGGAGGCGTGCGAGGACGTTGGCGCTGCTGGGGGCGTGTTCGGAGCAGGCGGCACCATCACCACTTCCCATGCGGCCGACATAGGAATAGGAGACATCGCAGGAGAATAACGTCAGCCACACCCCAAGGCACGCTCCACAAGGTATGGGTGAGGGGGTTACTCTGTCCGCGCCCCCTCCTCCCGCCGACGTACACAGTCGCAACAACAGTGCTTGGTCCGGGGCGAATCATCGCCCTCCGGTCGCCCCCACCATGGGAGCGACCGCGTGTGCGCCTCCCCCGGGACGGGTCGACCAAGTCGATGAGCCCCACGGAGCCGCTGGCCCTCGAGCGCCTTCGCCACACCACCCTGCCATCCAGGTGGCCGCCCCGTAATAGCGGGGGCGTGGTGCTGCCATCGCTGGCACCATCAGGAGCCAAGAGATGGTGCGATCTACTTCACCATCACCATGCCAAGTGCAGCCACATAAGCCATGGCGCGGGCTCAGGTGCTGTTGAGGTTTCCACCAGCGGTCGAGCAGATGGATGAATGGCGTGCCACCATCCAAAGTCAGCTCGGTTTCTCCGAGGCTGGGGGCTCACAGCGAGCTGGCCCGCCACGACCTCCGCAAGCGATGACAATGGCTCATGCGTCTGGCCATACGGAAGGGGCCACCCCCATGGTGTAGTCCCCACCACGACAGGCAGTGTGAGCGCAGCAGAATCAAGAACATGACGATGTCTCGATGGCCTCTTATGACCCCCGAGCACGTCCAGGCCGACGGCAAGCCCCGGAGGATAGGCGGGATGGGGGGAGGCGGTGCGCCATCGTTATGTGACGCTACGACTACCACCACTGGACCGATGGGTGCGATGGCCCCGGCATCGACGAGCCTACGCTCGATATTGGCGGGTGCCTGCCTTTCAAAGTTGGGTGCCCTGCCTTTACTCAAGAGCTGCGGCAAGTCCGTTGGCCATTCGTTCGCATGTTCAAGCCAGAGATACCTGAGAAGTATGATGGGAGGTTGAACCCCGCAAAGTTTCCGAGCATCTACACCATTGATGTTCAGGCTGCCGGGGGAAGAGATGAGAAGGTGTTTGCCAACTATTTCCCTTTGGCTCTCAAGTCCAATGTGAGGTCTTGGTTAATGCACCTGCCGGAGAACTCCATTTCATCATGGGTTGACGTGTGCCACGAGTTCATTGGCGCCTTCACCGGTGGCCATCAAGAGCCAGGCCGACCCAGTGACTTGCAGCTTCTCCAACAGAAGCAAGGGGAGACCCTCCATAAGTATCTACAGAGATTCAGCAAGGTCCATAGGAACATCCCAAATATTCATTCGGCAGCTGTGATAGCTGCCTTCCAGTCCAATGTGCATGAATGTCGGATCCGTTCCAAGATGAACGTATGGTTGCCCAAGACTATGAAGGAGCTTTACACCTTGGTGGATAAGTGTGCTCGAATGGAGGAGGGAAGGAAGCTTCTCGGAGAGGAAGATTGCACCAACGTCGATTCATAGGACGATGATGAATCTACCAATTAGAAGAAGAGCAAGAAGCGCAGTAAGAAGCGGAAGGATAAGGCAGTGATGACTGTTGAAGGATCTGGTACACTTAGTACCGGCAAGAAGGCTAAGGCTGAGGTCCCCAGCAAGGACGCTGTCGTGTGCGCTGACTGCCGGAAGGCCGTGGCTGCCGAGAAGGCTAGGAAAGGTGATGGGCCATATTGCAAGATTCATCGGACCAAAGGCCACGACCTTCAAGAGTGTGATACGTCTCCATGGTATCTACTTTTCCAAACTACTTCCCCTTATTTTGGACTCTAGCTTGCATGATTTGAATGAAACTAACCAGGACTGACGCTCTTTTCAACAGAATTGCCATGGTGTTTTTTTGTGCAGAAATAAAAGTTCTCGGAATGACCTGAAAATTCACGGAGATCAGTTTTGGAATTAATAAAAAATATTGGCGAAAGAATAAAGTGAAGGGGCCCACACCCTGGCCACAAGGGTGGGGGGCGCGCCACCCGACCTTGTGGGCCCCCTGGACCTTCACCGACCTCAACTCCAACTCCATATATTCACGTTCGGGAAGAAATAAATCGGAGAGAAGGATTCATCGCGTTTTATGATATAGAGCTGTCGCAAAGCCCTGTTCTTCCTCGGGAGGGCAGATCTGGAGTCCGTTCGGGGCTCCGGAGAGGGGAATCCGTCGCCATCGTCATCATCAACCATCCTCTATCACCAATTTCATGATGCTCACCGACGTGTGTGAGTAATCCCATCGTAAGCTTGCTGGACTGTGATGGGTTGGATGAGATTTACCATGTAATCGAGTTAGTTTTGTTAGGGTTTGATCCCTAGTATCCACTATGTTCTAAGATTGATGTTGCTATGACTTTGCTATGCCTAATGCTTGTCACTAGGGCCCGAGTGCCATGATTTAAGATATGAACCTATTATGTTTTCATGAATATATTTGTGTTCTTGATCCGATATTGCAAGTTATAGTCACCTGCTATGTGTTATGATCCGGCAACCCTGGAGTGACAATAGTCGGTTCCACTCCCGGTGATGTCCGTAGTTTGACGAGTTCATGTATTCACTAAGTGCTAATGCTTTGGTCCGGTACTCCATTAAAAGGAGGCCTTAATATCGCTTAGTTTCCAATAGGACCCCGCTACCACGGGAGGGTAGGACAAAATATGTCATGCAAGTTCTTTTCCATAAGAACATATGACTATATTTGGAACACATACCTACATTACATTGATGAACTGGAGCTAGTTCCGTGTCACCCTATGTTATAACTGTTGCATGATGAATGCCATCCGACATAATTATCCATCATTGATCCATTGCCTATGAGCTTTTCACATATTGATCTTTGCTAAGTTACTTTTCCATTTCCACTGTTACAATTGCTACAAAACTACTACTCTTACTTCTGCCACTGTTACCATTACTTTCATTCTACTTTGCTAGTAAATACTTTGCTGCAGATATGAAGTCTTTCAGATGTGGTTGAATTGACAACTCAGCTGCTAATACTTGAGAATATTCTTTGGCTCCCCTTGTGTCGAATCAATAAATTTGGGTTGAATACTCTACCCTCGAAAACTGTTGCGATTCCCTTATACTTGTGGGTTATTAGAGTGCTATCAGGTTGAGCAGCTCGTCAAGAGACAGAGAGCAGAGTATGAGAAGCGTGACAAGGAAAAAGGTCAGAATATTTTTGGCGGTAAGGACCGAGGCGGTGAAGTAAATCACCGCGGTAAACTCTTCCGGAACTAAGGAAAACCCGCCAAAGGTCGAGAGAAGGAAGCCTGTGATGGTGAGAGTGACGAAGGGGACAAAGAGGAAACCAGTGAGCAGGAGTTTCAGAAGGCCACTGACGCCCTATGCATTGACGGGGGTGCATCTTTGCACACCTTTCACCGCCAGCTCAAGCGGTGGGCACGAGAAGTCAATGCCATGGAACCAGCGCGAGAGGTCCGGAAACCACTCAAATGGTCACGCACGGCCATCATCTTTGACGAAGAGGATCATCCTGACCATACCACTGTGGTAAGATGTTTGCCATTGTTGGTCTCTCCAACAATTCGAAACCTCAAGGTCACAAAAATGTTGGTGGACAACGGTGCCGGATTGAATCTGATCTCCCCGGTAGTCATCAACACACTTCAAATAGCAGAGGAAGAGTTAGAGGTTACCGACACGTTTCAAGGAGTTAATCCCAGCAGGAGTCATCCTAAGGGAAAGATCACGCTGCCGGTGATGTTTGGGGGAGAGCTGAACTACTGGACTAAGAAGATTGTGTTTGATGTGGTCGACCTCCCCCTACCGTACAATGGGATCCTTGGACGCCCGCCCTGGCTAAATTCATGGCGGGATCCCACTATGCCTACAACACCTTGAAGATGCCTAGGCCTGTGGGAGTCATTACCATCCCATCAGACGAGAAGGATGCTATCATTTGCGTGGACAAGATGTACCGGGATGCAGTCGTGGCAGAGGCAGCGGCATCAGCAGTTCCCGCCAAGGAGGATAGAGGAAAGAAGAAGGGTAGCAAGGAAGCAGGCAAGGAGTCGAGGAAGCGTCCCTCTGCGGAGTGCGCTGGGCCTGTTGATGACTTGCCGGAGAGTTCCAACAACAAGAGATCCAAGGTCATTGCACCCCAAGTGAAGAAGGTCCCGGGAGGGCTGGATGGCGTTGTACTTTCACTATCAGTGCCACCCTCGATGACAAATAGGAAAGCATGCTCGTTGCCTTCCTATGGGCGAATATCAATGTGTTTTCCTGGCAACCATCTGATATCCCCGGTGTTCCCAGGCAGGTAATCGAGCACCAACTTGTTGTCTGCCCACACACCCGACCTGTCAAGCAGAAAGTCCAGAAGCAGGCCTTAGAGAGGCAACAGTTTATTGCAGAAGAGATTAAGAAACTTGAAACAACTGGTTTGGTCAAAGGAGTGCTACATCCCACATGGTTAGCAGATCCAGTGGTGGTCCGAAAGGCTAACGGGAAGTGGAGGCTTTGCATTGATTTCACATATCTCAACAAAGCTTGCCCGAAGGACCCGTTTCCCTTGCCGCATATCGATCAGATTGTGGATTCCACTTCAGGCTACGATTTGGTCTCCTTTCTTGATGCATATTCTGGGTTTCACCAAATCTTCATGTCCAAGGAATACGAAGAGAAGACATCATTCATCACTCCATGTGGTACGTACTATTTTGTCCGCATGCCATTCGGATTAAAGAGTGTCGGGTCCACTTTTGCAAGGGCAGTCCAGATTGGTTTCGAGCCACAGCTGCACAGAAACATTGAAGCTTATATGGATGATATTGTGTTCAAGACCAAGGATAGAGCCACCCTTATTCAGGATTTGGAGGAAACATTTGCTAAACTACG
This sequence comes from Triticum dicoccoides, assembly GCF_002162155.2. Classification (NCBI taxonomy): domain Eukaryota; kingdom Viridiplantae; phylum Streptophyta; class Magnoliopsida; order Poales; family Poaceae; genus Triticum; species Triticum dicoccoides. The sequence goes on along the minus strand of NC_041380.1, from coordinate 304,959,101 downwards.
CAAGATCAACTTGAAGCTCAACCCAAAGAAGTGTATGTTTGGTGTTCCCTCCAGCATGCTGCTTGGATTCTTTGTGTCCCATCGGGGGATCGAAGCCAACCCTGACAAGATTAAAGCTATCGAGCAGATCCAAGCACCTAGGAAAGTCAAGGATGTGAGGCATCTGACAGGGTGCATTGACGCGCTAAGCAGATTCATTTCCAAGTCTGTCGAGCGCGCCCTGCCGTTCTTCAAAATTTTGAACAAGGAAGGGCCCATGAAGTGGACTCCAGAGGCAGATTCAGCTTTGCAAGAATTAAAGACCTACTTGTCCTCTCTGCCCACCTTGGTTGCCCCCAAACCGCAAGAGCTGTTGTTGCTATACTTAGCGGCAACCAACCAAGTGGTTAGCGCAGCCTTGGTGGCGTAGCGGGAAGTGGATGAAGCAGGAAGTGAGCAAGGACTAGCAGAGCCAGAGAAGGATCAGGACAGTAATGAACATGGTAACGGAAGCAACCCCAAGGACACGACAAGGAAGAAAGTGGTGCAGCGCCCAATGTACTTCGCCAGCTCCTTACTACAGGGGGCTAAATCGAGGTACTCTGGTGTGCAAAAGTTGATCTTTGGTCTCATCATGGCATCAAGGAAACTATGCCACTAGTTCCAAGCCCACGAGATTATGGTTGTCACTCGTTTCCCGTTGCAGAGGATACTTCAAAACACTGAGGCTACCGGTAGAATAGTGAAGTGGGCTTTGGAGTTATCTAGTTTTGGTTTGAAGTTTGAGAGCACGACAACTATCCAAAGCAGGGCATTGGCAGAGTTTATAGTAGAATGGACGCCAACCCGTGATGAGGAACTGATAGAGATAGTTATCCCCGGCAAGGAATCACCCCAAGAATCGATTATGTATTTCGATGGTGCCTTTTCCCTGCAAGGTGCAGGAGCTGGCGTGCTTCTTGTTGCCCTCTCCTAGGAGCACTTGAAGTACGTCGTCCAAATGCATTTTTCCCGAGAAGAGGCAACCAACAATATAGCAGAGTATGAATGGCTCCTTTCTGGGCTCAGGATTGCCTCAGAATTGGGAATTAAGAAGCTGATCATTCCACGAGATTCATAGCTTGTGGTGAGATAAGTCAACAAGGATTACCAAAGCCCATTGATGGAGGCATACGTCGAGGAAGTGAGAAGAATGGAGGAACGCTTTGACGGATTGCAAACAGTGCACATACCCCATGCGGAAAACAGCATAGCTGATCATCTGTCAAAGTGTGCTCCGCAAAAGCTTCCTGTGGAACCAAGGACTTTTGTTCTCCATCTTACTCAGCCCTCCGTATCCCCAGCAACAATGGCCCAGAAAAGGAGAAAGCTGGACTCTGGTAGGCTTCTCCCAGTAGAGCTGTCCGCTCCTGGCAGAGATCCTACCGGAAACAATGCCTCGCCACCTACCAGACCGCACCCTCTACCCGGACCCATGGTCCCCGCGAACGAGGAATGTGCCCCGCAGTTGAGGAGGTGCGCTAGTCCTCGTTGCCGTTCCCCAGGCTCCAACTTGGGCAAGGCACATAGTCCACTTCCTCCAAACCGGAGAGCTTCCCGATGACCAAGATGAAGGTAAAAGAGTAGCCCGGAGGGCCAGTATGTATTAGTTTGTCGATGACACTCTATACAGAAGGAGGTCCAACGGTGTGGAATTGAAGTGCATCTGCTGGGAAGAAGGAAAGGAACTGTTGGCTGAGATACACAAAGGCATGTGCGGCTCCCACATTGGACCAAGGGCACTGGTTGGGAAAGCATTCCGGGAAGGATTCTATTGGCCCACAACCCTCCAAGATGCGGTCGAGCTAGTCCGCAAGTGTGAAGCCTGCCAGTTCCATTCCAAGAACATCCACCTGCCTGCCCAAGCTCTTTAGACAATCCCTTTATCATGGCCATTTTCGGTCTAGGGGATCGATATCCTCGGCCCATTCCCCCGAGCAATCAAGGCTTTGAATTCTTGTTCGTTGCCATCGACAAGTTTACAAAGTGGCCAGAAGTGAATGCCGTGAGAAAGGTGACTGCTCAGTCAGCTATCAAGTCCTTGAAAGAATTGGTGTGCCGTTTTGGAGACCCGACAAGGATCATTACCGACAACGGCACCCAGTTCACGAGCCGCGCCTTCATGCAATGTGTTCATGCCCTCGAATGCAAGATCTCATTTGCCTCTGTTGCACATCCCAGGAGCAATGGGAAAGCTGAAAGGGCGAATGTTGAAGCACTGCGAGGACTCAAGCCAAGAACCTTTGATACGCTGCAGAAGCACGGCAGGCGGTGGATCGACGAGCTGCCGGTAGTTCTCTGGTCCCACAGAATGACACCAAATCGAGCTATCGGGCAGACTCCTTTCTCCTTAGTCTATGGGGCAGAAGGAGTTATCCCCACGGAACTCATTTACGGGTCGCCTCGAGTGCTTGCCTACGATGAAGTAGCGCAAGATCAGCACCGGCGTGACGATGTTGTACTACTCGAGGAGAATCGTCTTTGGGCTGCTACGCGTGCTGCACGCTATCAGCAGGCCCTACGTCGCTATCATAGCCACAGGGTTCATTCTCGCTGTTTTGAGGAAGGCGACCTTGTCCTTAGGCGCATTCAGTCTGCCAAGGGTACAAACAAGTTGACGTCGAGGTGGGAAGACCCTTATCGGGTAGTACGAGTCATCAGACCTGACATAGTCCGTCTGGAGACCGGAGATGGCATTAAATTGCCTAATTCATGGAATATTGAGCATCTCCGCAAGTTCTACACGTAAGATGTGGCTGTCGGGCCCTGCCCGACAGCCACCCTTTTGTACAGGCCTTGCCTTGGTTGCATGTAACCCCTTGTACAAAGCCAGGCGATGACCCTGAGCAACAGAGAAATAAATGAAGCGCTGGGGGGCCCCTGACTAAGTTGCATGCATGCATGAGCATTCCAAGAGCATTGCATAAGATTTTCATGAGCATTTGCATATGCATATAGATAGGATCGCATCTTGCATCATTCCCATCAGCATGAAGCTGCAGGGTCCAGCGTTGGGAAGATGGACCAGCGTTGCAATCTCCGGCAAGCCAAACAGATAAGTTCCACCTCCTGTCCATTAATGTTCTGTAAGCTACAACTTGTGCATGAGAAAACCTTGCCACTCTTTGAGACTTAGGTGCTCCCATCCTTGACTTGGATATTGCTTCGGTCGGGATGGTCATAGTGGCCTTTGGTAAAAGGAAGTTGGCGGGGGGATGGTCCCTTTATTTTTTGCCTGGTAGATGCATTTCTCCGGCAAACGAAAGGGTACCGGCAGGGTGGCCTGCCAGGGAAGACTCGTTTACTTAAACTAAAGAGGCGTGCCACCTCTGCATGGACATATACATGCATGAGTTCCCGGCAAGGTTCATCTTTTTCATTAATATGTTGATGATACAAGTACACGCATTACAGAACACAAACATGGACTCGAGAGATTACATTATTTGAATTAAAATTTGGCAAATGCCTACAAATTTAAGATTGAAAAAAGGTAAGTGCTTCGTAAACTCCTCTCCCTGTCCCTCTTGTCCCAGGTAGTGCGGTGGGAAGAGAAGAGGGCGGGACGTGCACCGGCACAATGCAACCCCAATCACGTCAGGGCTTGCCAAGCGCAGCCTGACATGATCCGGAGTGTTGAGGCTGCGAAGGAGGAGGGCGGAAGGAGCACCGCAGTGGCCCCAGCTCACCACTTCTAGGATTAGTCAGAAAACTCTAGCACAAGCACCAGCAGACGAGGACGTCGAAGCCTAGTTGGAAGACCACTAGAGGAAGCGGGAGCACCAGCAGGGCAAGCCTTTCCCCGGCAGCAGGAAAAACAATTATGATGGTGTCACATCCCTAGCTTCACCTTGGCCTTGGACTATCTTGGTTGTTGCATCATGTTTAAATTCAAGGAAAATTGAATTGAGGGAATTCCCAAAGCCTCGGAAATCTTTGAAAATGAGCAAGTTAAAAATTTCTTCAAATGAGCCCAAGGAAATGTTCACTTTAGTCCCTGAAAATATTGGCAAGAGGTAAAAATCCAAACCAATATTTTAGGGCATTAAGGGTAATTAATTTGGGCATTTTGAATTAAATCATAATGTATTTGAATTGGCTTTATTTCTGTTATAAAAGAAATACATGTCCAATAATTTTGGAAATTATTGTGGGGCTCCAGAGTAATATCTCTAGTCCATACAATAATTTACAGAAGCAATAAAATTGGTTTAATTTTAAACCTAAATCAAAACAGAGGAAATAAATAGAAAACAGAATTAAAAAAACAGAGAGATCTACCTGGGCCAACCTACCTGGCCTTCCAGCCCACCTGGTGGCCCAGCTGGCGGCCCAGCCCACCAGGGGCTCCCGTGTCTTCTCCTTCCTCTGCCAGAAGGACCGAGGCGCGTGGCCACCGTACGCCGGCACGCGCACGGCCACCGCACGCCACCTACTACTTGCCGCCGAGGGCCTGGACGCCTCGACGACACCACGCAACCCCCTAGTCCCTCTCGCTCACTCCCTCAAGCTCATCCCCCTCCTCTGTTCTCTCTCCCGCACGCACCCGAAAGCGACCGCCGCCGCCGTTTGCTGCTGCCGTGCCTAGAGCCACCCCCTCACCCTTCCATCATGCCCAGAGGCTCTGCGGCATCTTCATCTTTGTCTCCGACGAGCCAAGCGAGCCCGGGCGCCCTGTGGAGCCGCCTTCGCCCTCATCTTCCTCCTCGGGGACCCGAGATCGCCGTCGTGGGTTCGTCGCCTCCGAGCCGTCCCCAAGCACGCTGAGCTGCTCAACGACCCCCCAGTGAGCTCCGCCGCATTTCCCCTCTCTTTCATGCGTCCTTCCCGTCCTCTAGCCGCCGTCTCGCCAAGGCCGAGCACTCACCGCCGCACGAGCTCGACGCCGGCGACACTCCGTGACCATTTGGTCCCGGGCATGCGTTCAACGTACTCGCCGCACCATGTAGAAGCCATAGGTGCCAACCCTGCAGCGCCACGGCCGTTGTAGCCTCGACCCCGAGCTCACCCGAGCTCTGGCAGCCGCCACGGTCGATGCCGACGAAGATTTCGGCCACCCCGCCATCCCCCACAGCCACCATCCGATGTGCCTCGACACGCTGCATCCGTAGAGCCCAGCCGCGTGAGCTCTCGCCGCCGGAGATGGCCGTACGAGGAGCGTCGTTGCGTTCTGCTTAGCACCGGCAGCTAATCGCCGTTTAGCCGATGTGGCAGATTAGTTTAGGCTAATGATGCCCTAACTAATCCCCCTGACCCACTGACCACTGGGCCCCATGCCCTAACTAACCGGGTTTTATTGACGTTTAGATTAAATTAACCCCCACGGGCCCCACCGGTCAGTTTGACCTGGCCACGTCACACGTTGACCAGGCCCCACCTGTCATTGACACTGAATAGCACTGTGTCACTGACCAGTGGACCCCACTAGTCAGGTTTGACCTGGACCTTGCCCTGTTGACTTGCTGACATCATGACGATGTCATGCTGACGCGGTAAATAATTTCTGTTTTAAAACAATTCAAGAAATTCCAAAAAATGCCTAAACTTCTAAAAAATCATAGAAAATAATCTATAACTCAGAATGAAATAAATTATATATGAAAAATTATCAGAAAAATTCAAGGAATCTGTTTATGATATTTGCATGCATGTTTGAACAACCTAGGGTTGCTGTACAGGGCAATTTGCATAATTGACATTTAAATAAGCACATATGGAGTTTGAATTTGAACCCTTGGTTCAAACCAATTTCATTTAATATGGTTGCTAGTTGCATTAGCTCACTCCACAGGATATTGCCATGACATTATCATGCATCATAATTGTTGCATTGCATTGATTGTGTTCCTCTTTGTTTGCTAGTAATTGTCCCCTCTCGATAGACGTGGTTTTGACGATGAGTTCGATGACACCGATGAGGAGCTATATTATCTTCAGAAGTGCCAGGCAAGCAAAACCCCCTTGTTCATTCCGATACAATCCCACTCTCTCGCTCCTGCTCTCTTTTACTGCATTAGGACAACACCCATTCAACTGTTACATGCTGCGGTAGTTGAACCCTTTTCCTGTACATGACCTATCACTGCCATAGTAAATAGATGAAACCCACTAGCATGAGTAGGAGTTGTTTGAGCCCTGATGTGCCTACTCATTCATGCTTGTTTGTCATGCCTGCTATTGCATAGAGTTGTGTCAGGTCTGATTCATCGGGGATGAATCGGAGGTGTGTGAACATGTCCTACTGTGTGTGAGCTAAGTGTGTGAACACGATTTGGTAAAGGTAGCGGTGAGAGGCCATGTAGGAGTACATGGTGGGTTATCTCATTGAAACCGTCCTCAGGAACTGAGTTCTGTGTCTGTGATCCATGAACAACTACTACCACTCATTGGGATCCTTAATTGACCCTCTCGGCTTCTTAATTACCCTAGTACTCTGTCCAGGAGTTGCAACTAGTTTCTGGTGTTTGTAGGTTATGTGTTGGCGGCCGTGCGTAGCGCTGACCCTAGGGGTGGGCTATGATGCGGTAGATACACCATGGCACGGTGTACCAGGCGCCCGTTTGGTGTCTCAGGAACCCTGTTCACATCGTTCGGGGCCGTATGTTGAAACCTCGGCCGGACACCCTGCGGATGGAACCTGGATAGGCGATAAACCTGGACTAGAGACTTGAGTGTTTAGGTAGGCCCTCGCCAAGCTTCCGCTTGAAGGTTGCCGAGATACATGACGTGTATATGGTGATAAGTGGTGGGAGCGTGTGTGAAGAAGTACACCCCTGCAGGGTTATCATTATCTATTCGAATAGCCGGATTCCTCGGATATGGAAACTTGGACCCCTTGCATAGTTCATAGACAAGTGAAAGTGGATACTCTAAAACTCGCAAGATAAGTGTGAGTGCTATGGATGGCCTTCTCGTAGGGAGACGGGAGCGGATCCATAGTGGTGTATTGATATGGTGAATATGTGGACTCGTGTGCGCCACCTCAAAAGAGTTGCTTGCTGTCGTAGTTCAGGTTTGCCACTGAGTCAAAGCTGGCTTGTTGCAGTTAAACTACACTACCCCTTTATTGATACCGATGCATATGTAGTTAGTTCTGATGTAAGTCTTGCTGAGTACAATTGTACTCATGTTTGCTTAATTTATGTTTTGCAGAGAGACGTCAGTCTCGCTAGTAGTTCCATGTGGGCTTCGACGTTTAGCTTGCTACCTCAGCTACGATCTTGTGCCCTCGGCAGGATCTGGTAGATAGTCAGGCTTCTTAGCCTTTTTCTTTTGTAGATGTCTGTACTCGGACATGTTAAGCTTCCGCATGTGTTTTGATTTGTATGCTATGATTGTTGGGTCATGAGACCCATGTTTGTAATATCTCGCTCCTCGGAGCCTACTGAATAAATACTTGAGTCGTAGAGTTATGTTGTGACGCCATGTTGTACTTACACATATCGAGCATATTGTGTGTATGATTGAAATGCTTGGTATGTGTGGGATCCGACAATCTAGTTGTTTATCCTTGGCAGCCTCTCTTATGGGGAAATGTAGTCTAGTGCTCCTTGAGCCATAGTAGTCCGCTACAGCCCGGTTCACCGGAGTCCTGCTAGCCCAGCACTACTGCTCAGGACACTTCACTGGCCGGCATGTGTTTCATTTCGTTCATATGTCTGTCCCTTCGGGGAAATGTCACGCGGTGACTTCCGGAGTCCTGCCTAGCCTGCTACAGCCCGGGTTCCCCGGAGTCCTGTTAGCCCAGTGCTACAGCCCGGATTCACTCACTGATGACCGACATGCTCGATGTGATTCATGTATGCTTGTCCCCATAGGTCTGTGCCGCTTTGGGTTCAGGACTAGCCATGTCGGCCTGGGTTCTCTGTCATATGGATACTAGCGACACTATCATATACGTGAGCCAAAAGGTGCAAATGGTCCCGGGCCATGGTAAGGCAACACCCGTGGGGATACTGTGCATGAGGCCGCAATGTGATATGAGGTGTTACCGGCTAGATCAATGTGACTTGGAATCGGGGTCCTGACAGTGTTGGTATCAGAGTCCGACTGCCTGTAGGATTACCAAGCCAAACCGGTCGAAGTTGAGTCTAGAAATGCTTTAGATATATATGGGAATTGATTGTGAAAGGAAACATAAGGCTCTTTTTGCTCCTTATACCTTATGCCTTCTGATCTGAGTCACCCTCTTCTCTTCTACGGGGATTAAGAACTAGGCTTCTCATCTTTCTATCAGGATCACGTGTTACTAATCCGTAGATTCGTAGGATTGTTGGTCTCAAGCCTCAGTTCAGTTTCTTCTACTCCAGTGTGTTGTTAAATGGCCTCAGAACCCTGATATGTTGTTGTTGAGTGGTTAAGCCACCATTTTGCAGGATGTCTCAACTATTTTTGAGCATTTACAGCCGTTATGCTGTCCGAGTCATCCCAGGTTTCTACATAGTCTGATGCATTTGCAAATCCATTCTTTCCGTTCCCGATGTCCCTTTGGGCCAGTTCAACCACACTAATCGATGAGTTGAGGTACTCTATTGCCTCGACATATATGTTGGAGCTATTATTATGACCCTAGGTGTCTTAGGGAGTCACCTAGTAATCTAGCAATTCTTTGTATTCCCAGTGTGATGACTCTGGCCATTAATCCCGAAGCATCCCGTGATGCCATTAGTTAGTAGGCATTCTATTCCTGGGATTTTGAACCCGAGATTCACCATACTTACTTCATGTTGATAGTGTTTGCTCGTTCCTTTAGGTTATTAGTAACCTTTGCATTAGTCCTCGAGGTCCATGGTATTTCCTTCTTCCAAATACTATGAACCACTTATGGCAGAAGTTTGTTGGATCAAAAGATCACAATCAGAATGCTCTTGATGAGTTCTTCATTCTACATTGTGAATCTGCCAGTTCTACCTTTCTGCATGGGTTATCCGGAAGAAATGTTGAGCTTGCTCGACATACTAATCCATGCATCCACAACTCAGAAAATCTTATGTTCTTGGAGTTGTCCCTCATTAGTTGTTTTTTTACCTCCGTCTATCAATTTCTTGTCAGGAGTAGTCATGCACTCGTGTTATCGATGCCTATTACTCTTGTAGTTCGTCAAGCCATTCTAATCCAGAATGACTAGGAGAAATAGACTTCAGTACCTCATCCATATCCAGGATTCGGTCAACGTAGTTGTGTTCCGCAGATCAAAATGCCAATCTAGCATTTGTTCTGTTCTACCTCGGAGTATTACCCCCTTTATGTCAGGATTGTCAGGAGAAATGCACCATTTCTCATGAATTCTTGACATAGTGATACTTCTCGCTATCAATATTCATTCCTCGGTCCCGTGTTGTTGTAACCGGAGTGCCGACAAGTGAACTGTGATGTGTGAAATCAATACTCCTAGCAACCCCATTGCATGGTAGTTAAGGGACAATATTCTCATTCTTAGCGTGTTGGTTATTAAATCATCATCCTCAGATTGATCGTGCTATCTAGTTCTTATTTCTGGTGCACTCCTCGATCAATGAGTTGGGATTATGTCAATCCCTCACTCTTTTGATCATATCATCTTGCACTGAAAAGCAAGGTTGTTCTCGAGCCTAGTAACATATCGGTGGTTCGTGATTTTCCGAAGATCTTCTCGGAAGTATTACCTGGTTGTCCCTTGACTGTTATGTTGAGCTCGTGATCAAGTTGGTTTCTTGTAAACCACCCCTTCTCCAAGAATCTGTGTCGGATATCCCTGAGCTAGTTGGTTAAGCCAAACAACAACTTGGAGAGTTGGAAGATAAAAGCTTGTCTGACTTAGTTCATATTAAGGGATATCTTTGTGTGTGTGTGTGTGTGTGTGTGTGTGAGATGAAGAAAGATGATATCTCCATCGATTGGTCCACGTGATCAGTTGTTGGATCTATTGCCTTGTCAAAACTTTGAGTTGAGTATGGACTATCCTCAAATCAAATCAGAACCAACGATATTCGTAATGTTGTCTTACTCGTGGTTGACTCCTTGAGCATACACCATTACATCTTTTGGTCTGACCAATACTATCACATTGTTCACATAGTGGTGGAAGTCTAGTGATATGGAAATTCCGATGAGGTGCTGTTGAGCCCATCAGCAGCATTTTGTCTCCTCCATGAATTGTATTGAACATCCCACTAGCGTTGAAAACTTGTGTAAGCATTTTCTTCATGCCCCGTTCATATAGAATATGTTTGGATGAAAGTCATGACCTCCTGTAAGTTCACGTGCAAACGATGCAAGTTGCCGCCGCGAGTTCGAGAAAGGTTGTTTCTGTTTCCTCTGGTACCATCCCAAGTCAGTCATGCATGTGCGAAGTATGCTATGGTTTGACAGGCTCGCTACCTCCATTCCATTTGTATTCCTTATCACACCAAGCCACTGGCTGATTTGTTCAGGGAAAAGAAGTTTCTTCATAAGAGCTAATCATATGACTTATGCAAGGACTTCGATATCCTTGATGATGGTTCCCAACTAGGACTCGGTAGTGTTTCATTACAAGACTACTATGTGGTCATGCTTGTCTGGGACATCATGTTCACATGTGTTTAGCAGAACCAGCTCATGTTTTGGAGCTTACTACCATAGTCCATTTCCAGAGAATCTCACAGTGTCATCTCGTCGATTTGTGTTGCAAACTTTCATTTTCTTTCTAGACTCGATAAGTCTGGAATATCCTGACACCAACCAGATCTGAATGTCAGGCAGATGTGATGGTTGGGACGTTTTCCCAAGAGCTATAATATTGATCTCTCTATAACCCGGTAAAGTGGATGTCGTGACCAACACACCCAGCCGGAAGACCTATTGTTGTAGTATCTTGATTGAGTAAGTTGGCTACCTCCCCATAAGGATCTCATAGAATTTATTCCAATAGTAGTTCCTTATGGATTTTTGTGTTTCCGAAGTCTGACCTGCTACTTGATGTTCTAGACACCAAACCATTTCAAAGAATGGTTAGGCTAGCACATCAAGGAGAGCATTAGAAGCGGGCGCTAAATGTCTCTCGGTCGATCATCTAGATTCTGATCCCTTGGCCTCGCTAAGGTGAAATCTGAGAAAGTGTTATCCTTCTTTGCATCTGCATCTTCCACCATTATTCATCATGGTAGCATGTTGTGTTGCCAGGATCCTTGACACGGATATTGGTAGAACCTTGATGAATACGAAAATGCTCAAGTTCTTGAGAGCACGCGCAAGCACTAGGATTTATCGTCGGCATTAATTGGGATCCGTTCTCAGTTTCTTCGATTATACCATAACCTTTCAAACACTGGAATCTCTCTCTACTGTTGGGTTTCTCCCCAGTTACTAGAATCATTCCTAGCATTTGCATTTTGTTCCCAGCTTGCACCGCCATTGTGTCATCCTACTACGGACTACCCTTCTCAGTAATTACTGATCAGGATCATCTTCAAAGTGGTCCTACCACGGGTCCCATCCATCTCCGATGATAGGCAAAAATCATCCATTGCACTGTCTACAACAAGGTAGTCCACATCATCCATTCTAGTATGGATATGCCATTCGTTCGAATTCGTTCACACGATCATTTGTGATTGCCTTAGGCTGGTATAAAGAATTTCAATGATCTTTGTATCAAAAGTAATTCTTTTTGCCACTTAAGGGAATAGTTCCATGAGTCACCTTCCCCAAGGTGTCCCGCTACAGAATTATGGCAATTATCTCCTCGCCGTTTTCAAACCATGCACCATCCTACTCCAACGTGAAGATGTTGCCTACCAAATTGGACCTTTGTCATCTGCTACCTTTCCTCATTCCAAATGTTTGTCTTGTGTCTTAGCTCAAGAGATGTTTCAATGTCTCATCCCATGAGTTGGTCCTGAGTTGTTTGATCTTCGAGAAGATCGATTCTTCTTAAAATCTCCCTTTCTACTCGTTGTCATGTTGGATGTAGTTCTCAAGGAAAGACATCGAGATCAAGGTGATGCAATGAATCAATATCCTCGAGAAAGACATCTGGATCGTGAAGATTGTGTTAGCTTGTGTCCCTCTATCTCCTTACCTCACGACTTGAATCTCGGGACGAGATTCTTGCTTAGTGGGGGTGAGTTGTCACATCCCTAGCTTCACCTTGGCCTTGGACTATCTTGGTTGTTGCATCATGTTTAAATTCAAGGAAAATTGAATTGAGGGAATTCCCAAAGCCTCAGAAATCTTTGAAAATGGGCAAGTTAAAAATTTCTTCAACTGAGCCCAAGGAAATGTTCACTTTAATCCCTGAAAATATTGGCAAGAGGTAAAAATCCAAACCAATATTTTTGGGCATTAAGGGTAATTAATTTGGGCATTTTGAATTAAACCATAATGTATTTGAATTGGCTTTATTTCTGTTATAAAAGAAATACATGTCCAATAATTTTGGAAATTATTGTGGGGCTCCAGAGTAATATCTCTAGTCCATACAATAATTTACAGAAGCAACAAAATTGGTTTTGTTTTAAACCTAAATCAAAACAGAGGAAATAAATAGAAAACAGAATTTAAAAAAAAATAGAGAGATCTACCTGGGCCAACCTACCTGGCCTTCCAGCCCACCTGGTGGCCCAGCAGGCGGCCCAGCCCACGAGGGGCTCCCGTGTCTTCTCCTTCCTCTACCAGAAGGACCGAGGCGCGTGGCCACCGCACGCCACCTCCTACTTGCCGCCGAGGGCCTGGGCGCCTCCACGACACCACGCAGCCCCCTGGTCCCTCTCGCTCACTCCCTCGAGCTCATCCCCCTCCTCTGTTCTCTCTCCCGCACGCACCCGAAAGCGACCGCCGCCGCCGTTCGCTGCCGCCTTTCCTAGAGCCACCCTCACCCTTCCGCCATGTACAGAGGCTCCGCAGCGTCTTCATCTTTGTCTCCAACGAGCCAAGCGAGCCCGGGCGCCCTATGGAGCCGCCTTCGCCCTTGTCTTCCACGTCGGGCACCCGAGATCGCCGTCGTGGGTTCGTCGCCTCCAAGCCGTCCTCAAGCACGTTGAGCTGCTCAACGACCCCCCAGTGAGCTCCACCGCATTTCCCCTCTCTTTCATGCGTCCTTCCCGTCCTCTAGCCACCGTCCTGCCAAGGCCGAGCACTCACCGCCGCACGAGCTCGACGTCGGTGACACTCCGGTGACCATTTGGTCCTGGGCATGCGTTCAACATACTCGCCGCACAATGTAGAAGCCATAGGTGCCAACCCTGCAGCGCCACGGCCGTTGTAGCCTCGGCCCTGAGCTCACACGAGCTCCGGCAACCGCCACGGTCGACGCCGATGAAGATTCCGGCCACCCCGCCATCCCCCACGGCCACCATCCGATGCGCCTCGACGCGCTGCATCCATAGAGCCCAGCCGCGCAAGCTCTCGTCGCCGGAGATGGCCGGACGAGGAGCGCCGTCGCGTTCTGCTTAGCACCGGCGGCTAATCGCCATTTAGCCGACGTGGCAGATTAGTTTAGGCTAATGACGCCCTAACTAATCCCCCTGACCCACTGACCACTGGGCCCCATGCCCTAACTAACCGGGTTTTATTTATGTTTAGATTAAATTAACCCCCACGGGCCCCACCGGTCAGTTTGACCTGGCCACGTCACACGTTGACCAGGCCCCACCTGTCATTGACACTGAACAGCACTGTGTCACTGACCAGTGGACCCCACTGGTCAGGTTTGACCTGGACCGTGCCCCGTTGACTTGCTGACGTCATGACGATGTCATGCTGATGCAGTAAATAACTTCTATTTTAAAACAATTCAAGAAATTCCAGAAAATGCCTAAACTTCTAAAAATCATAGAAAATAATCTATAACTCAGAATGAAATAAATTATATATGAAAAATTATCAGAAAAATTCAAGGAATCTGTTTATGATATTTGCATACATGTTTGAACAACCTAGGGTTGCTGTACAGGGCAATTTGCATAATTGACATTTAAATAAGCACATATGGAGTTTGAATTTGAACCCTTGGTTCAAACCAACTTCATTTAATATGGTTGCTAGTTGCATTAGCTCACTCCACAACATATTGCCATGACATTATCATGCATCATAATTGTTGCATTGCATTGATTGTGTTCCTCTTTGTTTGCCGGTAATTGTCCCCTCTCTATAGACGTGGTTTCGACGATGAGTTCGATGACACCGATGAAGAGCTATATTATCTTCAGAAGTGCCTGGCAAGCAAAACCCCCCTTGTTCATTCCGATACAATCCCACTCTCTCGCTCCTGCTCTCTTTTACTGCATTAGGACAACAACGATTCAACTGTTACATGTTGCGGTAGTTGAACCCTTTTCCTCTGCATGACATGTCATTGCCATAGTAAATAGATGAAACCCACTAGCATGAGTAGGAGTTGTTTGAGCCATGATGTGCCTACTCATTCATGCTTGTTTGTCATGCCTGCTATTGCATAGAGTTGTGTCAGGTCTGATTCATCGGGGATGAATCGGAGGTGTGTGAACATGTCCTACTATGTGTGAGCTAAGTGTGTGAACACGATTTGGTAAAGGTAGCGGTGAGAGGCCATGTAGGAGTACATGGTGGGTTGTCTCATTGAAACCATCCTCAGGAACTGAGTTCTGTGTCCGTGATCAATGAACAACTACTACCACTCATTGGGATCCTTAATTGACCCTCTCGGCTTCTTAATTACCCTAGTACTCTGTCCAGGAGTTGCAACTAGTTTCTGGTGTTTGTAGGTTATGTGTTGGCGGCCGTGCGTAGCGCTGACCCTAGGGGTGGGCTATGATGCAGTAGATACACTATGGCACGGTGTACCGGGAGCCCATTTGGTGTCTCGGGAACCCTGTTCACATCGTTCGGGGCCGTATGTGGAAACCTCGGCCGGACTCCCTGCGGATGGAACCTGCATAGGCGATAAACCTGGACTATAGACTTGAGTGTTTAGGTAGGCCGTGGCCGACACCCTCGCCAGGCTTCCGCTTGAAGGTTGCCGAGATACGTGACGTGTATATGGTTATAAGTGGTGGGAGCATGTGTGAAGAAGTACACCCCTGCAGGGTTATAATTATCGTCGAATAGCCGGATTCCTTGGATATGGAAACTTGGACCCCTTGCATAGTTCATAGACAAGTGAAAGTGGATACTCTAAAACTCGCAAGATAAGCGTGAGTGCTATGGATGGCCTTCTCGTAGGGAGACGGGTGCGGATCCATAGTGGTGTATTGATATGGTGAATATGTGGACTCGTGTGTGCCACCTCAAAAGAGTTGCTTGCTGTCGTAGTTCAGGTTAGCCACTGAGTCAAAGCTGGCTTGCTGCAGTTAAACTCCACTACCCCTTTGTTGATACCGATGCATATGTAGTTAGTTCTGATGTAAGTCTTGCTGAGTACAATTGTACTCACGTTTTCTTAATTTATGTTTTGTAGAGAGACGTCAGTCTCGCTAGTAGTTCTGTGTGGGCTTCGACTATTAGCTTGCTACCTCAGCTACGATCTTGTGCCCTCGGCAGGATCTGGTAGATAGTCAGGCTTCTTAGCCTTTTTCATTTGTAGATGTCTGTACTCAGACATGTTAAGCTTCCGCATGTGTTTTGATTTGTATGCTATGATTGTTGGGTCATGAGACCCATGTTTGTAATATCTCGCTCCTCGGAGCCTACTGAATAAATACTTGAGTCGTAGAGTTATGTTGTGATGCCATGTTGTACTTACACATATCGAGCATATTGTGTGTATGATTGAAATGCTTGGTATGTGTGGGAACCGACAATCTAGTTGTTTATCCTTGGCAGCCTCTCTTATGGGGGAATGTGGTCTAGTGCTCCTTGAGCCATAGTAGTCTGCTACAGCCCGGTTCACCGGAGTCCTGCTAGCCCAGCACTACTGCTCAGGACACTTGACTGGCCGGCGTGTGTTTCATTTCGTTCCTATGTCTGTCCCTTCAGGGAAATGTCAGGCGGTGACTTCCGGAGTCCTCCCTAGCCTGCTACAGCCCAGGTTCCCCGGAGTCCTGTTAGTCCAGTGCTATAGCCCGGACTCACTCGCGGATGACCGACATGCTCGATGTGATTCATGTATGCCTGTCCCCATAGGTCTGTGCCGCTTTGGGTTCACGACTAGCCATGTCGGCCCGGGTTCTCTTTCATATGGATGCTAGCGACACTATCATATACGTGAGCCAAAAGCGCAAACATTCCTGGGCCATGGTAAGGCGACACCCGTGGGGATACCATGCATGAGGCCGCAATGTGATATGAGGTGTTACCGGCTAGATCAATGTGACTTGGAATCGGGGTCCTGACAGCGTTGGTATCAGAGCCTGACTGCCTGTAGGATTACCAAGCCAAACCGGTCGAGGTTGAGTCTAGAAATGCTTTAGATATATACGGGAATTGATTGTGGAAGGGAACGTAAGGCTCTTTTTGCTCCTTATACCTTATGCCTTCTGATCTGAGTCACCCTCTTCTCTTCTACGGGGATTAAGAACTAGGCTTCTCATCTTTCTATCAGGATCACGTGTTACTAATCCGTAGATTCGTAGGATTATTGGTCTCAAGCCTCAGTTCAGTTTCTTCTACTCCAGTGTGTTGTTAAATGGCCTCAGAACCCTGATATGTTGTTGTTGAGTGGTTAAGCCACCATTTTGGAGGATGTCTCAAATATTTTTGAGCATTTACAGCCGTTATGTTGTCTGAGTCATCCCAGGTTTCTACATAGTCTGATGCATTTGCAAATCCATTCTTTCCGTTCCTGATGTCCCTTTGGGCCAGTTTAACCACACTAATCGATGAGTTGAGGTACTCTATTGCCTCGACATATATGTTGGAGCTATTATTATGACCCTAGGTGTCTTAGGGAGTCACCTAGTAATCTAGCAATTCTTTGTTTTCCCAGTGTGATGACTCTGGCCATTAATCCTGAAGCATCCCGTGATGCCATTAGTTAGTAGGCATTCTATTCCTGGGATTTTGAACCCGAGATTCACCCTACTTACTTCATGTTGATAGTGTTTGCTCATTCCTTTAGGTTATTAGTAACCTTTGCATTACTCCTCGAGGTCCGTGGTATTTCCTTCTTCCAAATACTATGAACCACTTATGGCAGAAGTTTGTTGGATCAAAAGATCACAATCAGAATGCTCTTGATGAGTTCTTCATTCTACATTGTGAATCTGCCAGTTCTACCTTTCTGCATGGGTTATCCGGAAGAAATGTTGAGCTTGCTCGACATACTAATCCATGCATCCACAACTCAGAAAATCTTATGTTCTTGGAGTTGTCCCTCATTAGTTGTTTTTTTACCTCCGTCTATCAATTTGTTGTCAGGAGTAGTCGTGCACTCGTGTTATCGATGCCTATTACTCTTGTAGTTCGTCAAGCCATTCTAATCCAGAATGACTAGGAGAAACAGACTTCAGTACCTCATCCATATCCAGGATTGGGTCAACGTAGTTGTGTTCCGCAGATCAAAATGCCAATCTAGCATTTGTTCTGTTCTACCTTGGAGTATTACCCCCTTTATGTCAGGATTGTCAGGAGAAATGCACCATTTCTCATGAATTCTTGACATAGTGATACTTCTCTCTATCAATATTCATTCCTCGGTCCCGTGTTGTTGTAACCGGAGTGCAGACAAATGAACTGTGATGTGTGAAATCAATACTCCTAGCAACCCCATTGCATGGTAGTTAATGGACAATATTCTCATTCTTAGCGTGTTGGTTATTAAATCATCATCCTAAGATTGATCGTGCTATCTAGTTCTTATTTCTGGTGCACTCCTTGATCAATGAGTTAGGATTATGTCAATCCCTCACTCTTTTGATCATATCATCTTGCATTGAAAAACAAGGTTGTTCTCGAGCCTAGTAACATATCGGTGGTTCGTGATTTTCTGAAGATCTTCTCGGAAGTATTACCTGGTTGTCCCCTGACTGTTATGTTGAGCTCGTGATCAAGTTTGTTTCTTGTAAACCACTCCTTCTCCAAGAATCTGTGTCGGATATCCCTGAGCTAGTTGGTTAAGCCAAACAACAACTTGGAGAGTTGGAAGATAAAAGCTTGTCTGACTTAGTTCATGTTAAGGGATATCTTTTTGTGTGTGTGTGAGTTGAAGAAAGATGATATCTCCATCGATTGGTCCTCGTGATCAGTTGTTGGATCTATTGCCTTGTCAAAACTTTGACTTGAGTATGGACTATCCTCAAATCAAATCAGAACCAATGATATTCGTAATGTTGTCTTACTCGTGGTTGACTCCTCGAGCATACACCATTACATCTTTTGGTCTGACCAATACTATCACATTGTTCACATAGTGGTGGAAGTCCAGTGATATGGAAATTCCGATGAGTTGCTGTTGAGCCCATCAGCAGCATTTTGTCTCCTCCGTGAATTGTGTTGAACATCCAGCTAGTGTTGAAAACTTGTGTAAGCATTTTCTTCATTCCCCGTTCATATAGAATATGTTAGGATGAAAGTAGTGACCTCCTCTAAGTTCACGTGCAAACGATGCAAGTTGCTGCCGTGAGTTCGAGAAAGGTTGTTTTTGTTTCCTCTGGTACCATCCCAAGTCAGTCATGCATGTGCGAAGTATGCTATTGTTTGACAGGCTCGCTACCTCCATTCCATTTGTATTCCCTATCACACCAAGCCACTGGCTGATTTGTTCAGGGAAAAGAAGTTTCTTCATCAGAGCTAATCATATGACTTGCGGGGAAACCGGAAACTGGCCTGGACCCAAGATTGACAAATAAGCAATGAAGACCTCAAGAGGCCAGCCTCTTCAGCACCCCCGCCTGTGTACTTATTAGGCCCTACCCCGACGACGCTCGGTAGCGCGTTCGGGGCAGGCCCGGGGGCTTCTGTCGGTGCAACCCTGGGTCTATTGCCCAAACTGTGCATAGGCACGGGAACAGGATTGAGACAACAACCCAAGTCAGAGTGCAAGAAACCAAGATCTTCGAAGGACCAAAGTCAAGCCAAAGAAGCGAGATGCCACCAGGAGAAAAGCCTCCCTTGCCGGGCAGGTGAGCTCAGCGAGGGCGTGGTCACCCCCGGAAGAGAGCATCCGAGGAGTCCCGGCAGGGCCCGCCGGGACTCACGAAGGCAAAACCACCTCACCAACTACCCCACCACGACCCACGTCGTCATTCAGTGCGGTGTCAAGCCGCAATGTGACTAAGTGGCAGCCATTCGCCACATGGCGGCCTTTCTCTACAGGAAACACCTACGAACGACACTCGTCCTGCTATGTGTCAAGCGAGCAGGTGCGGAGCTGGCAAACAACCCCGGCAAGGCTTGTCGGGCAACCAACAATGTGAAGTTAAGCGGTGCATTTAATGCACCCTGTCAGCCTGCAGAGTTAGGTATGCTAGCACTGTTTGCTATCTTATCAGTGCATAATGACCACTTTGCCATTGTGGTGACCCCTTAATCTATAAAAGGAGGCCCATGGCAACCGTAGAAAGGGTTAGAAGGTTGGATAACACATACGCCCATATGCGCGTAGCCACTGCCGCCCCTTCCGGGCAAGTGTACTATGCACCACCACCACCCTTCCACCATCAATCCACCAAAGTATGAGTAGGGTTTTACTCCTCACAGCGGCCCGAACCAAGGTAAAATTGCCCGTGTGATCTCTGTTGTGCTACCTCGCGCTCGTCTGCTCTTTGTGCAACGTGACCTCCCCCTGCCGAACCAGCAAGGGGCCCTTTGGTCCCATAGGTGGTCGTGGTTTCCCACGACACTCCGGTTTGGAGTTACTAATCTTAGCAACGGGACCTGTATCAAGTACCTAGGGTTTCTACGAATACTGATAAGGTACACATCAATGACATGTATATCATATACCTTTGTTCACTTTGCCATCCTTCTTATCTGGCAAGTATTTGGGGCAGTTCCACTTCCAGTGACCATTTCCTTTGCAGTACAAGCACTCAGTTTCAGGCTTGGGTCCATGACGGTGTCCTAGACTAGGGGGTACTCACCACGTCATCTCCCGATCTGTTAGATTAGGCTGAGGACCCCCATGGCCGCATACTCATGGGCCAGTTCGGACAACTGTCGCATACAAGGAAGATTCCACAAGACTTGGCGATCAAGACAAGGACTCCTCCCCACCGGCGTATTCGGCTAGGACTCTTGTTATCCTAGTCCTCTGGTGCATTATATAAACCGAGGCCAGGCTAGTCGATAGACAATATACAACAATCATACCATAGGCTAGCTTCTAGGGTTTAGCCTCTATGATCTCGAGGTAGATCAACTCTTGTAATACTCATATCATCAATATCAATCAAGCAGGACGTAGGGTTTTACCTCCATCAAGAGGGCCCGAACCTGGGTAAAACATCATGTCCCCTGCCTCCTGTTACCATCCGCCTTAGACGCACAGTTTGGGACCCCCTACCTGAGATCCGCCGGTTTTGACACCGACATTGGTGCTTTCATTGAGAGTTCCGCTGTGTGGTCGGCAAAAGGATCGATGACTCGTCTGCAGGTCAACTACGATGCCGGCATCTTCGTCGCCGCCTCGACTGGTCACCTTGGCTCGACCGAGGACCGTGCTCCATCTCTGATCGTCATGTTCGGACGAGGGCCTTCATCAACATCAACTCCTATCTCTATCAAGATCATGGAGGAATCATCCATGGAGCTCGGGGGCTCAACGTCAACATTACCCTCGGGCAACCGTGCTGTTTTTCCGAATAGCAAACTTGTATCCGCTGCCACCACCTCTTAGAGCATCGCTTTGACGATCCCTTTGGTGGAATTGTGCAGAATTGAGTCTACAACAATCCTGGAAAATTTCGTCGAGTTCCGATGGAGGAATCTCCGACAATCTACGATATACCGGAGCCCTGTCAAATCTGGACGGGAATCTGGACGAGTTTAGGGCGTGGTCTCCAGAGCCCAGCTCAGAGGTCCTTTGGAAGATCCAACCATTCATCTAATGCGGAAATCTCATATCTACCACCCCTCCAAGTTTCAGCTCGATCCAACGGTCCAAACTCTGGGAAACTTCCGATGAGTGGACCAATTTTCGGATCTGTTTTCTGCGCGAATACGGATCCGACCCGAATTCATGTTTATTTATAAACGTGATATTGGACAACCTTTTTTAAGGAATTTTCTTCTATGGTATTGTGCGTTGTTTTTAAACACATACCCATAAAAGTTTAAGCCTCCTTCGAGGTAATCTTCACCATCACGATGGTGCCAAACCAGTCCGGTGGTATTGCTCCATGGCTGCCGACCTACGCTAGACACGTCGCTGCTTTATTGAGCCGAGCTCAATTCCTTCGATCATCATCTCGGCAAGCCGAACAAGAGTTCGACATCGCAAAGGATAAATCATCACCAACATCGCTGCCCCACGGATTACACGGAGCGGGAACACAGGCATCGCCGCATGGTCACTTTATCAAACCAGCATTGTCCGCGTCACAAGTTACGACCTGCGTCGGCATGGCCGCACTGTTGCTTCTTCAAGCTGATGTTCATCACGCCGACCTGCTTGAACACCTCGGCTGACACGGAAGCTGCAACGTCTCCTTACCGACCTGCTCCGTCTCCTCGGCTAGACCATCTCTTCATTAACTTACTTCGGAGACTTCAGCGTCACCAGCCGACCAGCTTCATCGCATTAGCTGGACCACGGGCTTTTCCTCGGCGAGCCAACCTTTGCTAGCATCGCCAGGCCATCGCTTTATCACCCATCAGGCAATGGTGTGTGGATCGATTCCCGATTTTGGGAGTCGCTTTTCTTTGGATTGCTACAACAAATAAACTAGGTGCTATTAATCCTAGTATTTTTTGCTTGTTTGGGTTTATTTTTCCCAAGGAATTATTACTCTGGTTTGTCCATCATCTGTACACAGGTCTATCAAATGATGGCCGCATTAACGACGGTCGTGTGGTGGATCGGTCAGTTTTCATACATAGTCCGGCGAACGCCGCATCCGGAACTCGGACCGACCTGTGAATTCAGGCTTTGCCACGCCTTTACCGCATCACGCCGACGCCCTGCATTGACATTGACTTCGGCGCCAGGCCATATTTCTTTTATTACTCACTTTGCATAAATTATTTATTATGCAACATTTTTTTTAATTATCATTTTTACTATTATCTCCGGTTTGCACTATTTTTTGTGCACAGGAAAATGATCCGGGGACTTCGGCGTCACTCTGCCGGTCTGCATTGACCGTGCTATGTCACCACTTCGGCGTGTCGAGCTCTCCGCTCCGCCACCTCGGGACTGGCTTGGGGGATGGAACCTTGCCCCGCATCAAGCTCGGACCGCGTCATCAATACCGAACACATTAACCAGCTAAGTCGCTTTCATGCTCAAAGCTTTAATTTCTAACTTGTGTTCGGTTCGACCAAGCATTATACTTTTTTGGAAAAAAGTTGCTTGTAAAAAATTTCCTTGTCCAAACTTTGTTTGTGATGCATAAATTCAAATACCCCGTTTACTTGGGGGCTTCCTTTATGAAGCTTTTCCTCTTGCATATGATTATACTTGTACGGCTTCGTTCCTTGTTCGTGTATTACGCCACAATATGCACCATATTGACTTAAGCGATTTGCAAGCTGGGTTGCCTCGCTCCTGTGTTTTCCCCTACGTTCCCGATTGTTCGGCTAGGGGGTAAAGGGAGCACCTCTGCGATTGTCACGATCGGGTCACCCGAGCCAGACCTCAGACTGGGTAAAGCCGAAAGCTCGTGCTCTTATTGTTTTCAATGATGGTCGGCACACAACGGAACTCATGAGTACAAAAAATCTATTGCACGAGTCTCATAATAACAATGAGCACCGAAGAAAGGTATCGGTGGGGGTACTATTTTCTTCGAAGATGCTTCTTACACTTTGCAGTAATATAGCATAAGTTCCCTGAGTGCGCTTTGTCTGTTACAGCCTTATGGCCAGATTGCCTGGTTATTGGAAACACCATCGATATTCTCGACAGATGGAGTACATAACACTTTTCGGTCCTTGACCGAAGAGGGAGAAGCCAACGGTCGGTTAAGACGCGTTTAAAGTTCAGTTGAACATAGATATGATATAAGTACTTCGGTACATGCAATCATTCTTTTACTCAAGTCACTTGGGGGATCTTAAGTTTATTTGAGCCATTTTATAATAAGTGTTCTTCTTCTTAGTCGTTGCAAAGTTTTATTATTATTATTACTATTATTAATTATCACTCCTTTTTTTGAGACGAGTGTGTGGTCACTAGCCGGGGAGCCTAATTTCTCTCTCAAAGCCGCTAGAGTTTAGTTTGCTAAGCTGGCCTACTGAGATGTACTCCGCCTTCGGGATAGGAGGTTGAAGCCGTAGGCTGACCCGCTTGAATTCTTGAGATAGGATGTGTCATGTTAAAGCACGACAGAAGCACTTTTTTTCTAAGGCCAATTTTCAGATTGGCACCGAGCACTTGATCTTGTTCGGACGTCAAGTTTTTACTGACGTTTTTTGGTTTTCCAAGCTTGTGGCACTTTTAAACTATTTGTGTGTTTTCAGCACAAGTCTCGCAGTGCAACGCCGGACACCTTTAGAGATTCGGCAAAAACATTCTCGGATATTGCTATATATGCATCGGTTTCGAATTGTGTCTTCGGTCAATAGTTGGGTTGCCCGGCTCCTGCGCTTGCCTCCTACGTTCTGCTTTGTTCGGCTGCAAAGGGAGAACCACTGTGATTGTGCTTCCAGCTCACATGGTTAAGCACCTCAGTGGAGAAAGCCGAAAACTGACTGTCATAATAAGCGTAAACTGGTCAGCGATCCGATGACGGTGTTAAATGACGGGGCATTCCTAACAATGGACGAAGTGTTTACGGCTTGACCTCGACTGTCGCCGAACACTACCGGGGGCTATTAACTGGCCTCCCAAACTAAATCCTTGATATTTTGCTCTTACATTCGAGCTAAGGTTTCATGATCATGCTTAGCACGACAACCCAAAGAAAGGAACCCATAGCGGGATTATTTTCTTTGGAAGACATTTCTTCTGTTAGATAGTAATATAACACATCTCTCTGCGTACCTTTGTTTATAAAACCGTATGGCCAGTTTGCCTTGTTTGTCGTAAATCTTTGCCCTCATAAAGGCTTTATAAAGTAGGACAAACACTCCTCAGCTACTGGCCGAGAAGGTGGAAGCCGATGGTCGGTCAACAAAGTTTTGTACAATGTAGATCCAAGCATTAATGACGTAAAGTACTTGGATACATAGAGTCATTACACATAATTTGTGATTTTACTATGGATATCGATCCTTAATTCGGCCACCTGTGCCCGCATTAAGGCTCGGAGGCTACTGGGCTTTGGGCTTATTATTTACAAATATTAAAGGGGCACATCGATCCCCTGATCTGGTGTTGCCACCCGACCAGTGTCTCGGGGGCTACTGCATTGCCTGTCCAATGCAGAAAATTTTAAGTGTAATACAGTTTCCGAGGAGATTTTGATCCTCAGGTTGGTCGGCCGCACCCAACCTGAGTCTCGAGGACTGAGCACGCCGCTTTTTGTGTCCCGACGTATTCTGCCGAGCTAGGACTTGATCCTCAGACCGATTTTGCAAATCAACCTGAGTCTCAGCGGCTACTGGGATCAGCGGTCTTATGTCATCCTTCATGTGCATCTCGGGTTTTAGACCGGTACCCACCTTGAGGGCTACTGGCTATATATCTCGGCAGAGAATAAAATTGCACCAATCAAAAATATTGACAAAATCGGCCCACATTCGGGGTGGTGCACCACCTCGGAAGCAGTCCGGCATAAAGCTCGGGCGCTAGTGGCTGGCTCCATAGAGGGCATTTCCGGCATTAAGCTCGGCTAAACTCCTTCAAACTTCTTTGAACCAAGGTGATTTATGACACCTCGGATACAGTCCGGCATTGGAGCTCGGATACATAGTCCGGCGTTGGAGCCTGGATACAGTCCGACGTTGGAGCTCGGATACATTCCGGCGTTAGAGCTGGGAAGCGGTCCGGCGTTGGTGCTCGGCTGCAAAAGATACCTCGAATGTAGTCCAGCATTGGAGCTCGGACGCAAGAGGACACTGCCTCCCGGGAACAACTTCAAAATCGAGATGTGGCATAAAAATAACAAGGCATTGATAAAGGCCGAAAACTTAAAGGGGCTCCTCGGATACCCGACGTGTAAACTCGCCGAATGCATTTCGGTGATCCTCAAGATAGAAGATGAGAAGATTTGTTGAACCAGTTTTCAAGACCGGCGACCGAAGATGAAGAACAGTTCGGAAGAATCGAGGAGCGTCCCTAACTTGAAGACCGGTTCAGGGGGCTACTGACGGTGTCCTGGACTAGGGGGTACTCACCACGTCATCTCCCGATCTGTTAGATTGGGCCGAGGACCCCCATGGCCGTATACTCATGGGCCAGTTCAGATAGCTGCCGCATACAAGGAAGATTCCACAAGACTTGGCGATCAAGACAAGGACTCCTCCCCACCGGCGTATTCGGCCAGGACTATTGTTATCCTAGGCCTCTGGTGCATTATATAAACTGAGGCCAGGCTAGTCGATAGACAATATACAACAATCATACCATAGGCTAGCTTCTAGGGTTTAGCCTCTACGATCTCGTGGTAGATCAACTCTTGTAATACTCATATCATCAATATCAATCAAGCAGGACGTAGGGTTTTACCTCCATCAAGAGGGCCCGAACCTGGGTAAAACATCGTGTCCCCTACCTCCTGTTACCATCCGCCTTAGACGCACAGTTTGGGACCCCCTACCCGAGATCTGCCGGTTTTGACACCGACAGTCCACTTTTGGGATTCTTCATGGGAGTGGCAACTTGCTTCCCATTCTTTTTAAAGTTCCCTTTCTTTCCCTTACCCTTTTTCTTAAAACTAGTGGTCTTGTTTAACAATCAACACTTGATGCTCTTTCTTGATTTCTACCTTTGTTGATTTCAGCATCACGAAGAGCCCAAGAATCGTTTTCGTCATCCCTTGCATATTGTAGTTCATCACGAAGTTCTAGTATCTTGGTGATAGTGCCTATAGAACTCTATCAATCACTATCTTATCTAGAAGATTAACTTCCACTTGATTCAAGTGATTGTAGTACCCAGACATTCTGAGCACATGCTCACCGGCTGAGCTATTCTCCTCCATCTTGTAGACAAAGTAGAGGTCTCATACCTGTCGACACAGGCATGAGTCTAAAATACCAATTTCAACTCTTGGAACATCTCATATGCTCTGTGGCGTTCAAAATGTTTTTGAAGTCCCGGTTCTAAGTCGTAAAGCATGGTGCACTAAACTATTAAGTAGTCATCATATCGAGCTTGCCAAATGTTCACAACATCTGCATCTGCTCTTGCAATAGGTCTGTCACCTAGCTGTGCATTAAGGACATAATTCTTCTATGCAACAATGGGGATATTCCTTAGATCACGGACCCAGTCCACATCATTGCTACTATCATCTTTCAACTTAGTTTTCTCTAGGAACATATAAAAAATACGGGAGCTATATATATCGCGAGCTATTTGATCTACAACATAGATACACAAACCTATCAAGACTATGTTCATGATAAACTATCAAGACTATATCATGAACTCCCACTTAAATAAACATCCCTCAATTTATCTAAGTGATACGTGATCCAAATCAACTAAGACATGTCCGATAATCACGTGAGATGGGGTAGTCATTAGTGTTCTGAGACCATGTCTGTACATGCTAGGCTCGTCAAGTTTAACCCAAGTATTCTGCATGTGCAAAATTGTCTTGCACCCATTGTATGTGAACGTAGAGTCTATCACACCCGATCATCACGTGGTGTCTCTAAACGATGAACTATAGCAACACTGCATACTCAAGGAGAACACTATTATCTTGAAATTAAGTGAAGGGATAATCTTATAATGCTACCGCCATTCTAAGCAAAATAAGATGCATAAAGGATAAACATCACATGCAATCAAAAGTGACATGGTACGGCCATCATCATCTTGTGCTTTTGATCTCCATCTCCAAAGCATAGTCATGATCTCCATCGTCACCGGCTCAACACCTTGATCTCCATCGTTGCGTCGGGGTCGTCTTGCCAACTATTGCTTCCACAACTATTGCTAACGCATAGCGATAAAGTAGAGCAATTACATGGCGTTTGCACTTCATACAATAAAGAGACAGCCTAAGGCTCCTGGCGGTTGTCGATATTACAAAACATGATCATCTCATACAACAACGTATATCATATCATGTCTTGACCATATCACATCACAACATGCCCTGCAAAAACAAGTTAGACGTCCTCTACTTTGTTGTTGCGTGTTTTACATGGTTGCTACGGGCTTCTAGCAAGAACCATTCTTACCTATGGCAAAAACCACAATGGTGGTTCATCAAGTTTGTTGTTTTGACCTTTTTCAAGGACCGGCCATAGTCAAATTTGATTCAACTAAAGTAGGAGAAACAGACACCCGCCAGCCACCTCTATGCAAAACTAGTTGCATGTCTGTCGGTGGAACCGGTCTCATGTGCGTGGACATGTAAGGTTGGTCCGGGTTGCTTCTTCCCACAATACCGCCGAATCAAAATAAGATGTTGGTGGTAAGCAGTATGACTATCACCGCCCACAACTCTTTGTGTTCTACTCGTGCATATCATCTACGCATAGACCTGGCTCGGATGCCACTGTTGGGGAACGTTGCATAGAAAACAAAAAATATCTACACACACGCAAGATCTATCCACGGAGATGCATAGCAACGAGAGGGGAGAGTGTGTCTATGTACCCTCATAGACCATAAGCAGAAGCGTTTAACAACGCGGTTGATGTAGTCAAACTTCTTCGCACTACAACCGATCAAGTACTGAATGCACGACACATCTCCGTTCTGCACACGTTTAGCTCGGTGATGTCCTCCTCCTTATTGATCAACTAATATGACAAGGTTGTATATGAGTTCCGACAGCACGATGGCGTGGTGACGATGATGGTGATGCAATCTCCGCAGGGCTTCGCCTAAGCACTATGGAAATATGACCGAGGTGGACGGGGGCGCCGCACATGGCTAAGACAATGTTGTGTCATTGTGTGGCGCCCCCTCCCCATGTATATATAGGTGGGAGGGAAGAGGGAGGCAGCTAGGGCGCGCCCCTGGGGGCTGGTTGCCGGCCCTAGGGCTCCTGCCCTCCCGCACCCTCCCTTTCCTTGTATGGACAGGGTGGGAAGGAAAGAGGGGGAGAGAGGGAAGGAAGTGGGAGTCCAACTCCACACTTTCCTTTCCTCCTACCTTTCCTTTTCCTCCCATAGGGCCGGCCCCTATAGAGGGCGCACCAGCCCCATGTGGGCTGGTGTGTTCTCTCACTTGGCCCATAAGGCCCATAACTTTGTTGGGGATGTCCGGTGACCCGATAAGTATCCGGTACCCTCAGAAACACTTCCGATGTCCGAATACTATCGTCCAATATATCAATGTTTACCTCTCGACCATTTTGAGACTCCTCGTCATGTCCATGATCTCATCCGGGCCTCTGAACAACATTCGGTCACCTCATCATATAACTCATATAACATTATATCGTCAATGAACGTTAAGCATGCGGACCCTGCGGGTTCGAGAACTATGTAGAAATGACCGAGATACCTCTCCAATCCATAACCAATAGAGGAACCTAGATGCCCATATTGGCTCCTACATATTCTAGAAGATATTTATCGTTCGAACCGTTATGACAACATACGTAATTCCCATTGTCCATCGGTATGTTACTTGCCCGAGATTCAATCGTCGGTATCTTCATACCTAGTTCAATCTCATTACCGGGAAGTCTCTTTACTCGTTCTGTAATACATCATCTTGTAACTAACTCATTAGTCATTTGCTTTCAAGGCTTCTTATGATGTGTATTAATGAGAGGGCCCAGAGATACCTCTCCGATACTCGGAGTGACAAATTCTAATTTTGATCTATGCCAACTCAACAAACACCTTCGGAGATACCTGTAGAGCATATTTATGATCACCTAGTTACGTTGTGATGTTTGATGGCACACAAGGTATTCCTTCGGTATCCGGGAGTTGCATAATCTCATAGTCGAAGGAATATTTATTTGACATGAGGAAAGAAGTAGCAATAAATTGAAATATTAATCTGCTAAGCTAACAGATGGGTCTTGTCCATCACATCATTCTCCTAATGATGTGATCCCGTTATCAAATTAAAACACATGTCTATGGTTAGGAAACCTTAACCACCTTTGATCAACAAGCTAGTCTAGTAGAGGCTTACTAGGGACACGATATTTGTTTATGTATTCAAACATGCATTTAAGTTTCCGATCAATACAATTCTAGCATGAATAATAAACATTTATCATGATTTAGGAAATATAATAATAACCATTTTATTATTGCCTCTAGGGCATATTTCCATCACGGAGGTGGAGGGACCAAGCCCCTTTCCCATCACATTGGGCGCGTTTGGTTACCTGCATCATTTTTTGCGACTTTGCATACTTGTCCCAGTTGGGCCTACCTGAGCATATACAAGCTAAAAACCAACATCTGCTGATTGGTTGCATGCATCCCCTCTAGCCTAAAAACAAAAGGCCCGTTGTTTAGTTGCGGACTTGTTTGAGGGGAAACACAAGTCCGGTTGTTTGGTTACATCCAAGACAGTTGTGTGGTAACCTCCTCCTCGATGTGGTGAGGTTAACGAAGGCACACATGAACTACTAAGAACTAAACTATTAGCAACAGAACAATCTTAGGCACAAACATAAGTCTTAATCATGCAGAACAAGTTTTAAACCAACACAATACGATAAGTTCGAAATGAAACCAAAGTCTTAAAGCAGGAACAACCAAGGATTGGACCACAGGAGCTCATGCAGTCGCGGCAAAGGCATTGCCATGCTCCTTGCACTTGGTGACCACCTACACACCCTCGCCGTTGAATATGATCACCTTCATGGTGTCAGGGGACAATGTCTTGAACATCAGCATGTACCCGATCATGATCTGGTGAATGGCGGCGAAGATGGCCCAACCCTAATGAAGCGTGACCCTACCATCAATCACCATCACCCACCATGCGCAGCCGGTGTTCGTCTTCAGCTTGAACTCTATAGGGATGGCGGGGAAGTGCTTTGTGAAGTCCAGAGGCAATGTCATACTCTCCAGCTTTGGAGCAAGGATGAAATTAGAAGTGGTTTGGTCTTGACTCCTGATGGAAGTGGCCATAGTTCCTCCTCTTAGGGCTTGGTGATCCTACACTGGCACTTCAACCAATGGAGGCAGAACCTCCTTGCCCTTCTCCAATGGTAGCACCACCTCCTTGCCCTTGTACATCCGCATTATGAACAACACGCATATCATTGGTCAGCATTCATTCATATAGGCCTAACACTCCTATATTAACCCACCCCACTAACCTAGCACCACACTCAAACCCCCTCTGTTTCACCACCTCTCCTCTTCCACCTCTCCTCGGCATGAACTCCGACTCCAACCCCAACCCTTTCCCACGGCATTGGATGGAGGGCATTCTTCCTTGGTGCTCGCTTGGTGACTGCAATTAGTTTGAGCACACCATGGAAGTGCGCTCAAACTTCAACAGCATCGATGCATGCACAAGGAGGCTGATGCTATGATGAAGAAGGCTATGCCGGACGAGCTGAAGACACTGGTTCCAGACCCATCCAAGGGCGCGATGTCATTGGACATCCTGCTCTAGGCCGTGAATCAGCCAGACTCCAGTGACGCTTGACAACGGGTAAGATGGGCTAAGTATAGTCAGTACAAGGCGCCTCAAGACCAGCGTGCCGCGGTGTACTAGAGTAGTCTGTTCGGGTCACCGGAGTTCAACAATGACGAGGTGCAGATGGTGGCCAGGGCACCGACAGCAGGCGACCGTGCAAGACCCATCGTTCTTGATGAAGATGATGAGGACGAAGCCGATGAGGAAGAAAAGAAGATGACTATGCCCCCCCCCCTCCCCCCGCCGGCTAGACAATCCAATCCCCACCCCCGATGTAATTGAAAAATAACCTATGAGCCTAGTAGTTGTAGATGCAAAATTGATTGATGTCAATTCCCCCCCCTCCACCGTGTTCAACCCCCTTGTCGGTGTCAAAACCGGTGGATCTCGGGTAGGGGGTCCCGAACTGTGCGTCTAAGGTTGATGGTAACAGGAGACAGGGAACACAAAGTTTTTCCCAGGTTCAGGCCCTCTTGATGGAGGTAATACCCTACGTCCTGCTTGATTGATATTGATGAATATGAGTATTACAAGAGTTGATCTACCACGAGATCGTAATGGCTAAACCCTAGAAGTCTAGCTTGTATGACTAAGTTATTGAGTATATCCTTTCCGGACTACACCCTCCGGTTTATATAGACACCGGGGGGATCTAGGGTTACATAGAGTTGGTTACATAAGATGGAATCTTCATAGTTGTTCGCCACGCTTGCCTTCCATGCCAAGGAGAGTCTTATCCGGACATGAGTACAGTCTTCGGTCTTCATATCTTCACGGCCCATCAGTCCGACCCATAGATAACAGGCCGGACGCCCAAGGACCACTTAGACTAGGACTCCCTCAGTAGCCCCTAAACCTGGCTTCAATGACAAGGTATCCGGTGCGTAGTGTTGTCTTCGGCATGGCAAGGCGGGTTCCTCCTTCCAAACTCCCGAATAGTCTTGAGACGAATTGCTCATGTCGGGACCTATAACACACACCGCACACAACCGCGGAGAGAATATAATATGACTCGAGTCCAATCTGCTGACAACTTTAGTAATGCGACGTCACGCTTGTCCGGTCATAATTTCGAACCGTTTTTTCGCCCCACGTTTCGAGACGCGGTTGTCATTGGCACGTCTTGTCAAAGCAGAGATCGTGTCCCCTTATCACGGGATTCTCATCAATACGAGCGTGGGTAACCCAACCATCCCGCGAGAAAGATTCCTTAGGAATAGGCATGTCCTTAGGTTTAGGAGGAGGCGTTCGATACTGGAGGTGTATATAAAGGAACCAAGGGCCGTCTCTTTATGCCAAACCTCTCCTAAACCTCCCCAATCCCGAGTTCCAGCACCCAAGGTTCGACTCCATTGCTTTCAGCCTTCCCATCATGTCCGGATCCAGCTCCCAAGGCCGATGGCTGGCTTCCTCCGATACAGAGGAGGATATCACAAAGCTTCGGGCGGCCAGATATCTGACCGCGGAGATCCACCATCGGCTTCCCGCTCAAGGACAAGTTATCCTGACCCCCAGATCCGGCGAGAGGGTGGTATTCGTCTCCCACTTCCCCCGGGGGTTAGGGTTTGCTCTTCACCCCTTTGTCCAAGGGCTAATGTTTTATTACGGATTAGGTTTTCACGATCTTGCCCTAGACTCGGCGTTTATCATTACATGTGAGGCCTTCCTTCGAATTGCCCCACACTTCGGCTTATGGCTCAAAACCTTTAGTGTGAAGCCAAAGGTAGTCGATGGGGAATAGGCGGAGTGCGGCGGTCCTACAATTAGCCAACTCACCAACACTCCCTGGCCAAAAGGTTCTTTTTCCGAGGCTTCCAATTACTGGCAGCAGGGGTGGTTTTATATTACAGAGCCCCGTAGTGCTTAATGGGTAGCTGCCCCCACCTTCCGTCATGGCCCACCGTTACTGCTCGCGTCATGGGTCAACAAGGTGCTAGACCGGGGATCAATGGATGAAGTGTGGACCATACAAAGCCACATCTGAAGCCTCCTAAAGAGAGATATCGATCTCGTTAGTGTGATCCAAGTGATGTTAGTTCGCCGCATCATGCCCTGCCAGCGCAGGCCTCGCCGCATGTGGGAGTTCAATCTAGAAGGACCACAAACCCTCCAACACTTCTTCAGTGCCACACACGAAGGGATGTGGAAGTTATTTTTCGGGAAGCGGAAACATTGGCTGGATACTGCTGAGGACGCAGGCCTTAACTGTAATCGTCCGGATACCCCGGTAAGCACCTGGCTTTCGAATACTTTGTGGTCATGCATACAGTAATATGGTACTGAGCAAGCTATCTTTATCCAGGGCTGGATAAAGAAGGCGGAACTGATTATGTGTTCGGCCCCTCTGCTCGAGGGTCCAATGAATCCTGTTCTAACAAGGATGCTGGCTCTAGCACCATACCAGATGCCGGAGAAGGAGGACGAGGCGGAGGGGAAGACGATCAAGGATGGCCTCTATTCCCAGGGAACCTCGGACTTTGTGTCTGGAGGAATAAAAATCTCCTCATTCGAAGACAAATGTGAAGGGGGGCACTATCTCCTTCCCTCCCAGGAAGAAGAGGTCCGCCTCCGAAGATTGGGAGAAGCAGGCTCCTAAGCGAGGCACGATGCCTCTAGGGGGCGGCCCGGTCCTGGAGGACGCCAAAGCACCGTCTCATGACGAGGACAAGCCTCCGGCCAAATCTTAAGTGAACAAGGCTGTTTTAAACCTATCCCGTTCTTTCCTTATGATGCCTGGAATATATATTTTTTGCAGCTCAGCGCGCAGTCCCCTTCAAAAATCCTCTTCCTCGGGGGACCTTCTCCCGGAGATGATGGAAAGCGAGATGCCCCCACCGGCTTCTCTGTCCAATAGGGCAGACGACCTCGAGGTGTCGTCGTGGAGGGTCTCCCTCGACCAACAAGTGGTGCCAGGGATAACGAAGACGCTACATGAAGGTGATACTTCAGCGGCCCAGGGTCCGGAGAACAACAATGAAGACCCCGAACAACCCGGAATGCTGCCGGATACAAATAGACGGATCCCTTCAAAGGGTGACCATACTCCTGCGGCTACCTCCGGAGACAAAGAGGCGCCGGATATCTTGACGAACATGCTGTGGCGGGCGTCCATTTCAAAGGAACGTCGTACTTTGATGGGTACGGTGGTAAAAAAGGTCATATCCACAAAGAGCAGATTGAATGAGGCCTTTGCGAGTCTGCTGAGAGGCTTCAAGGTTTGTACTGTAATATGTGAAATTGTGTTTTATTCAGAGAATACACCTACACCTGTGTATAGACAGTAGCCCCTGAGACAAACGGAGGATCAAAAGAAATATCCGAGGACTAATCTGATTAACTTTAAACACAGGCTGCTTCCCCCCCCCCCGGGCTACTTCCCAGACTACGAATATTACCAAGCTGCAACGGAAGCTTGATGTAGCCAGGGATGACATTACATTGATTAATATGTGCCTTGACGAGTCACAAGGTATGTATTCAAAACAGTCCCTACACATACATTTTTGTGATATAAGCATGATGCTGAAAGTTGTGCCTGGCTGCAGATGGGGCTGCCACCATTGAAATTCTTCGGGTGGAGCTAGCCCGGGCCAAGGAGTAGGCCCGGTGTAGTAATGCGGCTGCCGAGAAGGCATCTGCTGAGTTAAAAGCCGAACAAGCTGCACGGCGTCAAGACGAGGAGAAGATATCCACAATGAAACTCGAGCTAAAAAGTGCTGCTAGCCAGTGTGAACTCCTTGAGAAGGAGAATGAAGCCAAGACGGCTGAAGTTTACAAGGCCCTACGAGAGGCGAGAGAAGCACGGCGTGAATCTAGAGAGGCCCGTGAGGAGATCCCGCAAGCTGGGGAGATTGCAGCTTGTAAGCCATTTTTGCTACAGGCTAAGTTCGGCGATCCGAACTATGCCCAGCTTAACCAATTGTGGAGTTCTCCAAACGAGTTTTTAGACTTGCCGAAGAGTTCATCCGATGCGGCGCAGTATTATCAGGTGCGAGACGGGTACGCCACGGAGAAGCTTTTCTGGTCACAATTCGGCGCCTTGAAGTGCCCCCTGTTGCTGAATGAGCAGATGTCCCAGTGGGCCGAGCTTCATAGGATATCCGGTGCTGCCATGAAGAACATCATAATCCAGTTATGGCCAACTGAGCCTGTTCCGAACAGTTACTTTGGCTTGGTGCAACGGCTTGTTGAAGCAGTGCTACGTATCGATGCTATGAAACGATGGTGTGTATCGAAGGTGCACGGATGGCTCTTGCCCGAGTCAAGATGTTCTAGGGGAATATGAAGGCCATCAACGTTGCGGTGAAGAGTCCACCCAAGGGCAAGGACCGCCACGAACTGGAGCATTATTTTGAAGACGTCCTTGTAGCCGCCCGCTTGATAGAGGGACAATGCTCGAAAGACATAATGTTCGAGTGAAGTGTGTGAGAATTGTAAGAGACAATTTTATAGTAAATCTATTTGTATATTTTGCTCCAAAGCTTGTGTTCCTCATGTGCGGCCATTTTAATCTAATCTGAAAGTTTTCCAGTCGTAGGCTTCAGCCCCCTTGTAGGAAGTACAAGGGTGTTCGAAAAAGCATCTGATCACTCTTGATCCAGCGTCTTGGTCCGTGAAGGAGGTGTCAATGCGGCGAACCAGGCAACCAGACTATAGGGCGTTAATGCTTTCACTTAGCCATAGGAGTTTTATAGAGGGTCTACGACATAGCCCCTAGTATGTATGCGGCTTACTCATACGACACGTTTACATAATTGACCGGAAAAAGGTCCTTTGCGTGACATGGAGGAATCGTTAGAGATTCCGATAAGTCATCGAGTGGTTGACCAGCTCTCGCGGCATCATGACAGTCAGTTTTCGGCTTTCTCTACTGAGGTCCGTCCCCAGTTGAACCGGTAGCACAATCATAGTAGTTCTCCCTTTACTACCCTAGCCGATAGAGCGGAACGTAGGATAGCAAGCACAGGAGCCGGGCAACCCAACTATTGACCCAAGACATGATTCGGAGCTGATGCATATAAGGCCAAAGCTCGCGATGCCGAAGTACGCTGTAAAAGTTGTTCGGACTTTGTTGGCAACTCATTTGTTCCCGTACCGAGCCCCTGGCAAGTTAAGCCAGGGTATATCGATGAAACAACCATAGGAGACGTATTCATTTTGCGAACAGATGCAAGTGATTAATTCGGATAATTTGAACTGGGACCTAAGTGATATGCCAATGGTTACTTGATATACATAAAGGCCACGACCCCGACAATTTGATATGCCCTGGGTCGGAGGCAGAGGAAAAAGGCATGTTACAGGCTCGAAAAGAGAGTGTGGTCTACAAAAAGTTATTTTGGACCTGCTGTCACACGTCTGCGCCGACTGTCCTCAGCGAGGGGAATCCTTGAAGGGAATAGCCTCGTAGGTGAGTGTACGGATCTGAACTCCTATGGGGTCGGTCGTATGTCTTTCCCCTTTGTGCCACCTGCTTTTAAGAGATAATGAAACAAAATAAAATAGGAAAACGGTTAAAGAATGTTACTAGAGTGCCTGTAGACTTGTCCATATTGTGCTTCCGTCAATGCCCAAGGTATCTTGAGTGCGTAATTATGTATGCGAGGTATAGTTTTGACGGGTATACGCGGTGGGCGGCGGAAGCCGAACTACTATTTATGCTCCAAATTTGATTGATCTTCCGGGGGAAATTGCTTCCGCCCTCCGGCATGTAGCTGGTGAGCCGTTCCGTTGTCCCTATTGTCTGGTGGATCATTTCCATTGTGTCCGGCGTTGAGCCTGCCAGCCTGCTTGAGGACCCAACATCTTCTATTGGTGTGATTGGCTGGTTTATTGCGGTGGCCATGAATCTGGCAGGGCCGGTCCAATATCCTGTCTAGTTTGGATGGTCCGTCTTTGTTTGCCTTGAATGGCTTTTTCCGTTGGCCGAGCTTGGGATTGCTAAATTCGGCGTTGACCGCTGTGTCACGTGATCTTTCATTATCACTGCGACTGTTGTGTATGCTTCATCGTGTCTTGCCATTGCCATCTCTTATTTCGGAAGTGCCCGAGTCGTTGGCGCTGTTGCTTGCCAGTTGTCTTCTCCCACGCAAAAGCGGGTCATTAGAGCGGTAAGGGCTGTCATGGATCTAGGTCCTTCTTGACTGAGGTGGCGTGCAAACCATTCATCCCGGACGCTATGTTTAAAGGACGCAATGGCCTCCGCGTCCGGGCAGTCGATGATTTATTTCTTTTTAACTAGGAACCTGGTCCAGAGCTTCCTGGCTGACTCTCCAGGCTGCTGGACAATGTTACTTAAGTCATCGGGGTCTGGTGGCCGGACATATGTTCCTTGGAAGTTGTTGCGAAAGGCATCCTCCAAATCCTCCCAGCTGCCGATAGAATTTTCCGGCAGACAGTTTAACCAGTACCGAGCTGGTCCTTTGAGTTTTAGTGGTAGGTATTTGATGGCATGAAAGTCGTCTCCGCGGGCCATCTGGATATGGAGGAGGAAGTCCTCGATCCATACTGTGGGATCCGTTGCTCCATCGTATGATTCGATATTCATGGGTTTGAACCCGTCTGGGAATTCATGCTCCATTACTGCATTTTTGAAGCAAAGAGGGTGTGCGGCGCCTCTATGTTGGGCCACACTGCGGCGTATCTCCGACAGAGTCCATTTGCGGTTTTCGGCCGGATGTGGCTAGGTTTGTCACGTCCGAATAGGTGGCCATCTGTAATGCCCCGAGACCGATGTGCCAGGTGTCTTCCAGTTTTTCGCTGTTGTTGCTTTGTCATTTGCTTGCGTGTTGCATCTTATCATGTCATCATGTGCATTGCATCATCATGTTTTCAAAACTTGCATCCGCCCCGGCATCCTCGTTCTCTCCGTTGTCCGTTCTGAGCCCAGTCATACTTGCACGCGCCCGCGGCATGTCCGAAATATTATTTTATAAGTGGCCGGAAAATGTTCTCGGAATGGGATGAAAGTTGGCGTGCGGTGTTTTTATGTTGTAGGTAGGCTGCCTGTCAATTTTCGTCCCATTCGGAGTTCGTTTGACGCCCCAACGGATAACTATAGCGGCAATATAGTCGGTCTAACGTCAGACGTTTTCGGTCTCCGGAAACAGTCGCCGGGCCTCTCTCTCTTCCCCTCTCTCAGCTCGAGCCCTTTTGCACAGCCCACGAGTTCCAACCGACCTCTCGCGCGCGCATCCGAAAAGCTGTCCCAAACCCGACCCGGACTGTCGCCACCGTCGTGTCCGGATCATCCCCAGACATCTACAAAACATCTCCGTTTTTCTTTTTGGTCTCCCTAGCTATTTTTTCACGTTTGTCTGATTGCGATCGGAGGGATCCGTTAGCCCCTAACCTATTTCACTGCTATATATATAATGGGCAACCCTAGATTTTAGGGGTTTGTCCCATCCATTCCCTCGGCCGCCGCCGCATCCTCCTTGTTTTCCTCAGCCACCAACCAGATCCACTCCTCTTGTCTTCCTCGAGATCCACCTCCCTAGATTTCAGTGCCACCCAATCAACGCCTCCTTCCCTCCTCCCTTTTCATCCACCACCAAATCCATTTTCGTAGCCATCCTCTACTCCCTCCACAGCAGAAGCAGGCCCCTTCCTCGTTCCCTTGCACCGCCGGGCCGCCCGAGCGCGTCGCCTCACCAACCCCGTTGTCGCTCCCTCCGTCTGCCTCGCTCGTCGGCACCCTCACCTCCAGCAGGAGCCCCACGACGACGCCATGGTTGGCAGCAGCCCGAGCTCGCATCCGTCACCGCAACAAAGTTCTCTCCATGGATCCGTCGGGTCTCGTCCATCCTCGTTGTTGCCGGACCTGCTGCCTCTACCTCGCCCCAAGCCGCGTCCTCGCAGGATCCATCGCCCCGCCTAGTACCTCGCCGGAGCACCTGCTACCAAGTCCCTCACCGCGCCGCATCTGCTCTGCAATGAGCGGAGCTGCAGCCGCCGCGCGCCGTTGGCGGCATCGGCCCGAACCGGCCTCCTCTTCGCCGTTTCCCACTCCTCCGGCCACCTCCGCCCGTTTCCCCGTCCCCGGCGTCATCTGCAGCTATGCCATGCCACCGCCGCTGGCTCTGCTTCACCTGAACCGGGTTTCCTCTTTTTGCTTCGCCCCGCGCCAAGTCCCCTGCCGCTATGGATGTCCCGACACAGGAGCTCGCCGTCGACCGCACTCGACGTCGCCAGCCTCCGGATCCATCGATCCCTGGTCTCTCTGGCCTCTCCCTCGCAGGATCCTTCGCATCCTCCGGTGCATCCAGCTGCCGCCTACATCGAGCAGGACAACCTCGTGTTGACCCCGTGCTCGATTTGGCAGCGAAGCCACTCGCCCCTTTTACTGCGTCAACCGCACGCACCTGGGCCGCCTCCCCTTCAACCGTTGACCGCGGCCCAGCCCACACCTTCCCACCGCCCTGGGCCAGGTCCAGCTGGGTGAGTCCAGCGCCCATGCTCCCATCGGGCCAGTCAGATCCGGCCCGATGTGTATTTTTCCGCTGCAACGAATTTTTCCAATTATCCAGAAAACTGCCAGTTTACAGTTTAGTCCCTAGTCTTCATGCATATAATAACTCTTGAACTATGCATCATATGTAAAAACTTTGTATATGAATAATGCTTAGAATTGCATCTAGTTTCATAATTTGCAACTTTCATCTATGTTTAAAATGTTTAAAGTGTTGTTTGTTTAAATTTGCCCAAATGCCATGCTAAAATGATTTAATTCATAACTAAATAACCGTAACTCGGAATTTAACAAACTTTATATGTAATTGGGGTAGAAAAATGCATAGTTTAACATGGTGGCATCACTTTGCATGTTTAAAAACTATAAAATAAGGTTTAGGGCAGAACAGTACCAAACCTAATATATGCATATGAGGATTTTCCGGAATTGTTGTTTGTTGTTTCCGGCCTCATTTAAACTTGCCTAGATTAGATAGTTTCATCATGCTTCACCTCTTGCCATGCTAACAACATTTAACCTTGTTGGGTACATAAACGAGAGAGAACTAAATAAGTCATGTGGTGTTTTCTTCAATATGCAACTCCGTTGCATATTGAGATCCACTTAATTTGTAGGATTGCTTGTGCTCTTTTGCCATGCCATGCTTCACTAAACCGGACATGCATCATACTTGGTTGTGCATCATGCCATGCTTATGTCGTGGTTGTTTACTATGTTGTTTGCTTTCTTTCCGGTGTACTTCTTCTCGGTAATCCGGTAACGTCGCGTTTATGAGGATCCGTTCGACTACGTCCGTTTGTCTTCTTCATGGACTCGTTCTTCTTCCTTGCGGGATCTCAGGCAAGATGACCATACCCTCAAAATCACTTCTATCTTTGCTTGCTAGTTGCTCGCTCTTTTGCTATGCCTATGTCGCGATACCTACCACTTGCTTATCATGCCTCCTATATTGTTGAGCCAAGCCTCTAACCCACCTTGTCCTAGCAAACCGTTGTTTGGCTATGTTACCGCTTTGCTCGGCCCCTCTTATAGCGTTGTTAGTTGCAGGTGAAGAATGGAGTTTGTTCCATGTTGGAACATGTATATTTTGTTGGGATATCACAATATCTCTTATCTAATTAATGCATCTATATACTTGGTAAAGGGCGGAAGGCTCGGCCTTATGCCTGGTGTTTTGTTCCACTCTTGCTGCCCTAGTTTCCATCATATCGGTGTTATGTTCCCGGATTTTGCGTTCCTTACGTGGTTGGGTTATAATGGGAACCCCTTGACAGTTCGCCTTGAATAAAACTCCTCCAGCAATGCCCAACCTTGGTTT
The DNA here is from genome assembly GCF_002162155.2 of Triticum dicoccoides. Classification (NCBI taxonomy): domain Eukaryota; kingdom Viridiplantae; phylum Streptophyta; class Magnoliopsida; order Poales; family Poaceae; genus Triticum; species Triticum dicoccoides. The sequence goes on along the minus strand of NC_041380.1, from coordinate 304,918,568 downwards.
TACCATTTGCCACCTAGCCTTTTCTTTCCCTTGGGTTCTGCAGACTCAAGGGTCATCATTATTTTAACCCCCCCGGGCCAGTGCTCCTCTGAGTGTTGGTCCAAACTAGAGCCCCTTGCAGCGCCACCTCAGGGAAACTCGAGGGCTGGTTTTAGCTATACGGACTGCTCATCTGAGTGTGCCCTGAGAACGAGATATGTGCAGCTCCTATCAGGATTTGTCGGCACATTCGGGCGGTGTTGCTGGACTTGTTTTACCATTGTCGAGGATGTCTTGTAACCTGGATGCTGAGCCTGATCGGATTGTCTTGGGAGAAGGAATATCCTTCGTTGACCGTGAGAGCTTGTGATGGGCTAAGTTGGGACACCCCTGCAGGGATTTGAACTTTCGAAAGCCGTGCCCGCGGTTACGGGCAGATGGGAATTTGTTAATGTCCGGTTGTAGAAAACCTAAGGTTGATCTTAATTAAAACACATCAACCGCGTGTGTTACCGTGATGGTCTCTTCTCGGCGGAGTCCGGGAAGTGAACACGGTGTTGGAGTTATGTTTGACGTAGGTTGTTCTAGGATCACTTCTTGATCATAGTTGTTCGACCGTGCTTTTACCTTCTCTTCTCGCTCTCATTTGCGTATGTTAGCCACCATATATGCTAGTCGCTTGCTGCAGCTCCACCTCATACCTTTTACCTTACCCATAAGCTTAAATAGTCTTGATCGCGAGGGTGTGAGATTGCTGAGTCCCCGTGACTCACAGATACTTCCAAAACCAGTTTGCAGGTGCCGATGTTACCGAGCAAGTGACGCAACCAAACTCAAGGAGGAGCTCGATGAAGATCTTGTCCTTTGTGTTGCTTTGTTCTAGTTGATCAGTAGTGGAGCCCAGTTGGGGTCAATCGGGGATCTGTGTAGCTTTTGGGGTAGTCTTATTTTATTTTGGTTCCGTAGTCGGACCTTGTTTGTATCTGGATGATGTAATGCTTTATTCATGTATTGTGTGAAGTGGCGATTGTAAGCCAACTATGTATCTCTTTCCCTTATGTATTACTTGGGTTGTGTGAAGATTACCTCACTTGCGACATTGCTTTCAATGCGGTTATGCCTCTAAGTCGTGCTTCGACACGTGGGAGATATAGCCGCATCGAGGGCGTTACAAGTTGGTATCAGAGCCTTCCCCGACCTTAGGAGCCCCCTACTTGATCGAATCGCTGGCGTTATTGAGTCTAGAAATGTTTTGAGTCATTTAGGATTATATATGTCGGAGAGTAGGATTCTTTTTACTCCTCAGTCCCTTCGTCGCTCTGGTGAGGCATCCTGACGTAGAGTTTTGACTCTTCTCTTCTCAAATTTCACTAAATTTTTTTTAGGATCACGCGGGTATCTTGGAATCGTTCGGATGGTTTTGTGACGAGAACATTGTTCTTGGTGCCTCCTGTCATTTAGGGGTTGTGGCAGTGTCCCGGGGAGTTGAGCTCTGAGGTGTTGTCGTCACAATTTTATCGTTGCAGTTCTGGAATACCTGAGTTTAGTTTCGCCGACATCGAAAATCTCTTTTATGCAGTTGTTGGTGAGAGAACCTCGACGCCACCCAGTACTGGGGCGGGAGTTCGGGAGTATTGCCATAACTCGTATAACGGATACTTTTTGAAGGTTGAGGTAAACGATTTCCGAAGGTTTCTTGGTTATGTGTTGAAGGATGGATACAGCTGGATGTAGGATTTGCTAGATTTGGGTGAGATATTATGCTTCCCCTGTATCCCCAACACCTGATTGCATAACCGGGAAAATTTCGGGGGTTTATAAGTGGGAATTCAAGTAGCTCTTAGGATATCTTTTCGACATATGTATGATACGAAATTGGGGTTCGACGTCTAGTGGTCCGCCTATCCACGGTTGGTTTTACAGTGGTCTAGTTGTGTCTTAAAGAGTCCTTGGCTATGCCGACTCGGGGACGCTTCGTATGTCATGTGCACTGCCTTGTACATGATGGTGCTGTATGATCGAGCCCGTGTAGGCCCCACCATGAAAACTTCAGACGAAATCTCTATCATATGTTTGTTCCGGCTTATTCTGCAAGCCAATCATTCGTTTTGTTTTGAGTTGTGGTATTCGAGTTGCTTCGAAGTCAAGAGTTGATTCCATACCTTTTCTAAACGGTGTTCTCGTGTTCCTATGTGAATACTAATCCTTCATGATAATCGAGACTGTCATGTCAATCCTTTTCAACCGGCGTGTTTTCTCTTCAAGTGGACCCGATCATTTCAACATTCGCAAGATCGATTATCAGTTCTTCTCAACGGTGTCTGTTTCATCCATCTCCAAGTTGCCTTTGTTTTCCCACCCACCCACCCTTTTTTCTTCAAGGACTCAGATTTCTCAATCAAGTATCCATCTTATGGATGTGAGGACTCTTCATTCTTATCTTTCAATGTTCTTACCCGGTGATTCTCATTAAGTTTCTAACGGATCTTCAAGTTCGTCACTCTTCACTCATTTTCTTCTCCAGTGGTTTCAATTCAAGCTTTGTTGAGTATATCCTTCCCTCGTTTCAATGCTTTTTCCTTACCGGTGCACCACATATTCATTCATTTCTCGCTATTCAATTGTTCCGGAGTGCTCAAGATATCTCGAAGATTCGTGTTTCCACTCTGCATTTGTTCAAGCTCTTTCGAGGATGTTATCTCATTCAAGCCATTTAAATTCAACCGGTGCAATCTCTCTTTGAAATCATTCAACGGTGTATCTTTTGAGTGGGCCCTAACCCACAGGTCTTTTCCTAGGATCTTACCTGACTCTTCTAATTCTCCCGGAGCTTTTCAAAAAAAAATATCAAAGTTTGACGTAAGAATGAGTTATCATCAGTCAAATGCCTTCTCCTAGATCTTTCACAATTCTTTTCATCGTTGGCTCAACTTTTCCATTCTTCATTCCGGTGTGCCTCAATAATTCACAGTGGTGTTTGCTTAGCGTCATTCTCGGATTTTGAAGACCGAAGAAGAATTTTCCTCCATATCTTGCTCCATTCTCTTCAAGATTAGTGGCTCTAGTTTGCTGCCATCATCTCATAATTATTTTGATAATGAGAATTCTTTTCACCCATCCGAAGCAATTCAAGAGTCTTATCAGTTTGTTATCCGGAGTCCATCATCTCAGAATTATTCATTTTCAGATTTCAGCCATTGTTCTCCAAATCTTACCGGTACATCATTCAAATATTCTCTATTAAGCTCGTGACCTATTCGTTCACTTGTATCTAAATTTTCTCAAGCATCTTCATTCATTTGCTAATTCTTCCCGGTGTTTCTTTATCTTTTCTTCGGCCATTTTAATTCTTATGGTGGTTCATTCAGGATTCTCTTCCTTTGTTTATCATATCAATTCATTCGTTCATTCAATCCTACCAGTAGTTCGTGGAAGACCTTCTCAAGTTTGCGCTATATCTATCTTAATCCTTAGTACGTGAATAAGTAGTGTGCCAAATCCATTGTTGGTCATCAATTTAATTGGTGAAGGATAAGCATAATGTAATTCTTATTCTTGTTTCATCCTAATGATTAATTCCTTATTCCGGAGGTTCTTCAAATTCTCTATTTCAATTGTTTCATCTTTCTTTACCGGAGTTCCAAGCTCTTTCAATTATATCATTTCAAAGCTTCATTTAATCATTGCAAGGTTTCTGCCGGAGTTCTTTTCAATTTTACCCTTCCTTTTCATCATCCTTTTGTTACCGGAGTTCTTCATGGATGTTTTACACGATGGTTCATCAAGGAAATAATCCCTTCTCCAAGTGTTCATCGAGATTATTTTCAGAGGAGCTCAAGCATTCTTCATCTTGCAATCCGGAGTGCAATTCTTTCTACCATATTATTGGAGGTGGTATTATGTCATTCTTGATAATTTGGGTTCGTGTTTCATGATTCACATGTTGTTAGGAATGAGGTATTTTAAATCCATCAATCTCTTCTTTGAAGTTATCTTGGGTTATATTTCACCTAAAGCCTTCCCTTAGGTTTGTGCTATCTATGGTGCTTATAAAGGACCCAAGTTCTTCTTTATCCTCCCGGTAAAATGCTTTCTCGTCTCCTTGTTCATACCAATCCAATTCTTTTTCCCGTGAGTGGCAGGTTGTCACCTCATAATTTGAGATGTATTCCATAAGACCATGTCAAGATTATCCTTTTTGTTGTTGGTTTTCCAACAACTTCGTTCGTCCCTTCTCCTAAAAGATGATTTTGCAAGCTCATTTAAGGTAGAAGATGTTGTTTTCCTCTTCGTTCTTTTGTTCCGATGATCCAACTTCTATTTTTCTCCCGGAGGTCTAGCGATGTTGCTCTTTTCAACCCTCTTCTTGGTTCGTCAAGACCATATTCTTTCCTTTGCTAATCCTTTTTCCTACCAGAATGTTGTGATTTCATCAAATATTTTCTCATTTTACCAAGTTCTTATTCAATTCCTTTTATTTTCAATCGGAGTGCTGCCCGAAGTTGTTCCCCCGTGTTCCTCTTTACTAACGGAGTGTTTTCAACTTTGTTCTTCTCCGTTGCTTTGTTTCTTTCATTTTGCTCAACCTTTTCAAGGTTCTTTGGTCTCACTCGTTTGTCAAAGAAGCAACTTAGCTTTACCTCTCCTCTTTCTCTTCCGTTTTCCCTCCGGTGCCATTCTAGATCTCGGGACGACATCCTCTCGTAGTGGTGGAGTGTTGTAACGCCCCGAGACTGATGTGCCAGGTGTCTTCCAGTTTTTTGTTGTTGTTGCTTTGTCATTTTCTTGTGTGTTGCATCTTATCATGTCATCATGTGCATTGCATCATCATGTTTTCAAAACTTGCATCCGCCCCGGCCTCCTCGTTCTCTCCGTTGTCCGTTCTGAGCCCAGACACACTTGCACGCGCCCGCGGCATGTCCAAAATATTATTTTATAAGTGGCCGGAAAATGTTCTCAGAATGGGATGAAAGTTGGCGTGCAGTGTTTTTATGTTGTAGGTAGGCCGCCTGTCAATTTTCGTCGCATTCGGAGTTTGTTTGACGCCCCAACGGATAACTATAGAGGCAATATAGTCGGTCTAACGTCGGACGTTTTCGGTCTCCGGAAACAGTCGCCGAGCCTCTCTCTCTTCTCTTCTCTCAGCTTGAGCCCTTTTGCTCAGCCCACGAGTTCCAACCGACCTCTCGCGCGCGCATCCGAAAAGCTGTCCCGGACTGTCGCCACCATCGTGTCCGGATCATCCCCAAACGTCTAAAAAACATTTCCGTTTTTCTTTTTGGTCTCCCTAGCTATTTTTTTCGCGTTCGTCTGATTGCGATCGGAGGGATCCGTTAGCCCCTAACCTATTTCACCGCTATATATAATGGGCAACCCTAGATTTTAGGGGTTTGTCCCATCCATTCCCTCGGCCGCCGCCGTATCCTCCTCGTTTTCCTCAGCCACCAACCAGATCCACTCCTCTTGTCTTCCTCGAGATCCACCTCCCTAGATTTCAGTGCCACCCAATCAATGCCTCCTTCCCTCCTCCCTTTTCATCCACCACCAAATCCATCTCCGTAGCCATCCTCTGCTCCCTCCGCAGCAGAAGCATGCCCCTTCCTCGTTCCCTTGCACCGCCAAGCCGCCCGAGCGCGTCGCCTCACCGACCCCGCTGTCGCTCCCTCCGGCTGCCTCGCTTGTCGGCGCCCTCGCCTCCAGCAGGAGCCCCACGACGACACCATGGTTGGCTGCAGCCCGAGCTCGCATCTGTCACCGCAACAAAGTTCTCTCCACGGATCCGTCGGGTCTCAGCCATCCTCGTCGTTGCCGGACCTGCTGCCTCTACCTCGCCCCAAGCCATGTCCTCGCAGGATCCGTCGCCCCGCCTAGTACCTCGCCGGAGCACCTGCTACCAAGTCCCTCACCGCGCCGCATCTGCTCTGCAACGAGCGAAGCTGCAACCACCGCGCGCCGTTGGCGGCATCGGCCCGAACCGGCCTCCTCTTCGCCGTTTCCCACTCCTCCGGCCACCTCCGCCCGTTTCCCCCTCCCCGGCGTCATCTGCAGCTCTGCCATGCCGCCGCTGCTGGCTCTACTTCACCTGAACCGGGTTTCCTCCTTTTGCTTCGCCCCGCGCCAAGTCCCCTACCGCCATGGATGTCCCAACACAGCCTCAAAGATGGCTATGGTTTCCTAGTCATAGACATGAGTTGTCATTTGATAATGGGATCACATCATTGGGAGAATGATGTGATGGATGAGACCCAAACTATAAACGTAGCATATGATCGTATCAAGTTTATTGCTATTGTTTTCTGCATGTCAAGTATATGTTCCTATAACCATGAGATCATGCAAGTCACTGACACTGGAGGAGTATCGTGTGTGTACCAAATGTCGCAACATAACTGAGTGGCTATAAAGGTGCTCTATAGGTATCTCTGAGGGTTCCTATTGAGTTGGCATGGATCAAGACTGGGATTTGTCACTTCGTATGATGGAGAGGTATCTCAGGGCCCACTCAGTAATACAACAACACAAGAAGCTTGCAAGCAATGTGACTAATGGGTTAGCCACGGGATCTTGTATTACAGAATGAGTAAAGAGACTTGCTAGTAACGAGATTGAACTAGGTATGGAGATTCCTGATACGTCTATTTTGCATCATGTTTTCCTACTGTTATTTATAATGTTTTATGCATAAAAATGCTTTATCGAGTAATTCTAATGCCTTTTCTCTCACAATATGCAAGGTTCACACAAAGAGGGAGAATGCCAGTAGCTAGAATTCTGGACCTGAAAAAGTACATCAGAGTTACCTATTCTACACATCTCCAAATGAGCTGAAACGATTTTTCATGGAATATTTAAGAATGATTGGAGCAAATAACTACCACAGGGGGCCCACCAAGTGGGCACAACCGACCTGGGCGTGTCAGGGCCCCCAGGCGAGCCCTGGTGGGTTGTGCCCTCCTCGGCCCACCTCCGATGCCCATCTTCTGGTATATAAGTCATTTTGACCTAGAAAAAATGAGGGGAGGACTTTCGGGACGAAGCGCCGCCATCTCGAGGCAGAACTTGGGCAGGAGCACTTTTGCCCTCGAGCGGAGCGATTCCGCCGGGGTAACTTCCCTCCCGGAGGCAGAAATCATCGTCATCACCAAAAACTCTCCCATCTTCGGGAGGGAAATCTCCATCAACATCTTCAACAACACCATCTCCTCTCAAAACCTAGTTCATCTCTTGTGTTCAATCTTTGTATCGAAACCTTAGATTGGTACTTGTGTGGGTGACTAGTAGTGTTCATTACATCTTGTACTTGATTACTGTATGGTTTATTTGGTGGAAGATTATATGTTCAGATCCTTTATGCTATTTAATACCCCTCTGATCTTGAGCATGATTATCATTTGTGAGTAGTTACTTTTGTTCTTGAACTCACGGGAGAAATCTTGTTGCTAGTAATCATGTGAACTTGATATGTGTTCGATATTTTGATGATATGTATGTTGTGATTCCCTTAGTGGTGTCATGTGAACGTCGACTACATGGCACTTCACCTTATTAGGGCCTAAGGGAGTGCATTGTGGAGTAGTTATTAGATGATGGGTTGCTAGAGTGACAGAAGCTTAAACCCTAGTTTATGCACTACTTCGTAAGGAACTGATTTGGATCCAAAATTTTAATGCTATGGTTAGATTTTATCTTAATAATTTTCTCATAGTTGCGGATGCTTGCGAGGGGGTTAATCATAAGTAGGAGATTTTTTCAAGTAAGAACAACACCTAAGCACTGGTCCACCCACATATCAAATTATCAAAGTAGCAAACACGAATCAACCCAACATGATGAAAGTGACTCGATGAAATTCCCGTGTACCCTCAAGAATGCTTTGCATATCATAAGAGACCGTTTTGGCTTGTCCTTTGCCACAAAAGGATTGGCTGCCTTGCTGTACTTTATTTACCATCACGTTACTTGCTCGTTACAAATTATCTTGCTATCAAACTACTCGTTAACTACAATTTCAGTGCTTGTAGAGACTACCTTGCTGAAAACCACTTATCATTTCCTTCTGCTCCTCGTTGGGTTCGACACTCTTACTTATCGAAAGGACTATGATTGATCCCCTATACTTGTGGGTCATCAATACCGACGATCGAATCTCGGGCAAGTAACATACCGATGAACAAAGGGAACTGCATGCAGGATTAGCTGAATCCTTGACGTCGAGGTTCGACCGATAAGATCATCGTAGAATATGTGGGAACCAATATGGGCATGCAGGTCCCGCTATTGGTTATTGACCATAGAGGTGTCTCGGTCATGTCTGCATAGTTCTCGAACTCGCAGGGTCTACACACTTAACGTTTGGTGACGATATAAGTATAGTTGAGTCATTATGGTGGTTACCGAAGGTTGTTCGGGCACCCAGATGAGATCCCGAACATGACGAGGAACTCAGGAATGGTTCGGAGGTGAAGATTGATATATTGGATGAAGGGTATTAGAGTCCATAATTGTTTCGGGGGTACTGGGATGATGACCAGCATGACCGAAAGGGGTTTCGGGGGCCCCGGCAAGTGTTGGGGGGGGCTCATGGGTGAGGGACTCCTGGACTAGGGGGTCCTTGGGTGTCTGGATTGTATGATATGGTCCGGACTGATGGGCTGTGAAGATACAAAGTAGAAGACCTCCCCTCGCGTCCGGATAGGACTCTCCTATGCATGGATGGCAAGATTGACGTTCGGATATGTAATTTCCTTCTTCTGCAAGCCGACTCTATACAAACCTAGCCCATCCGGTGTTATATAAACCAGAGGGTTTAGTCTGTAGATGCTATCAGAATTCACATAGGCTAGACATCTAGGGCTTAGACATTACGATCTCGACGTAGATCAACTCTTGTAACCCCTAATCTCATCAAATACAATCAAGCAGGATGTAGGGTTTTACCTCCATTAATAGGGCCCGAACCTGGGTAAACATCGTGTTCCCCGTGTCCCTTGTTACCTTCGATCCTCAGATGCACAGTTCGGGACCCCCTACCCGAGATCAGCCTGTTTTGACACCGATATTGGTGCTTTCATTGAGAGTTCCACTGTGTTGTCGCTAGAAGGTTCGATGGCTCGTTCAATCATCAACTACGATGCTGTTTCCGGGGAAACTTTTCTCCCTGGTCAACTTTTTGTGTTTGGCGGCTTCGCTCTGCGGGCCAATTCAATTGGTCACCTCGAACAGATCAATAGCTATGCCCCCTGGTCATCAGATCAGGTTCAGAAACCTGAATTACGTCGTTGATATCTGAGGAGACTTGATCTTCGAAGGGTTCACGGCCTCGACCGCTATTCCTTATCTTCAAGAAGGAAACCCATCGGATCCATCATCAGGCACCGCTCAACGACCAATTATCATCCCTGCCCTAGCCTTAGATCCAGTGCAGACCACCTCATCCGAAGATGGGAGTTTTAAACCCACCGGACTCTCTCCTACTGTGGAGCTCTCTGCCGGAGACCCATAGGCGATTGTATTTTCGGCAAACTTGGAATCAAACAGGACTCTCCCTACCACCGGAAAGCCGAATTCACCTCTGGAGGCCAACGTCGAACTCTCGAGGTCTGCGTCTAGCGAGCACGGCTAGGCACAGTCTACCAGGCCTAGCTCCGCGGGCCCCCAGTTCCCCGTCCGCCCTTCCCTCTTAAATGAGGCCCTGGACTTAATGCGATCTCTCGCCATTACGGAAGTATCACCTCCGAACCACGCCCAGCCCGGACTAGGGGCTGAGAGCAGGGAATTTTACGTCCCACCCACCACCCACTTAATAGCCACTCTCGAAGACTTGACCGACATGCTAGATTATGCCTCCGAAGACATTGATGGTATGGACGACGATTCCGGAGACAAACCAGGCCAGAATCCGCCTATCACCGAGAATTGGATGGCCACCTCCACATACGATGTGTACATGGTGGATACACCTAAAAAGGATGACGAAGACAATAGGAAGGATCCGATTGAGGACAATCCGTCGAGGCACCATCAAAACGTCGACATTAGCGGCGCCGCTCAAAATCGCGTCACGCAAGGGAAAGCAATACTGGCACCGGAGACAACAACACTCAGGATGATGCCAAAGATCCCGAAGACCCTAGCGAGCCTGCGTCCGAGCAGGATGAGTGGGAAGAGGGACAAGTTAACCCCGACGAGCGTGTCAGGAACGAGTATTCGAATGATAGTAACTATCTACCGGTCTCCGAGGAGGATGTCAGCCTTGGCAATGAAGACTTCATTGTGCCAGAGGAACCTCTCGAGCAAGAGAGCTTTAAGCGACACCTAATCGCAACTGCGAGGAGCCTAAAAAAGAAACAACAGCTTCAAGACGAACATGATGCGCTCAATGATAGATGGACCCAGGTCCAAGTTGCCGAGGAATATGACCTCAAGCGCCCAACAAAGAGTTATCCGAAGCGTCGGCTACTTCCACAATTTGGTGACGAGGCCCTTGAGCCAATACCGTCAAGATATAATCACGCTGATGAACCAGACCGACACCACGTGGGTGAGACAAAGCGGCTGCTTACACCGAACACCGGCCCGCACCACCTTGCCGTCAAGGCAAGGAGGTAGCGGATCCGAGCTACACCTATTACTTGCCTCAGGACCTGGACAATAGAGCCAGTTAGACTAGATCAATCTATGGATCAAGGGGGTGTGCTCCAACACGAGATGATGGCCATCAAGCTTGGCGCGATAAGCATAACCTCACTCAGGCTGAAAACCGAACACGGATGTCATTCGAACTCCGCCGTGACGTTGCCCGATGCAGAGGCGCCGCACACCCCTTATGCTTTAGCGATGAGGTAATGCAGCACCAGTTTCCAGAAGGGTTTAATCCCGTGAACATTGAAGCATACGATGGAGTGACATATCACGCGGTATGGATTGAAGATTTTCTTCTCCATAGTCGCATGGCTCGCGGTGATGACCTCCACGCCATTAAATACCTCCCCCCTAAAGTTAAAGGGACCAGAACGGCACTGGCTAAACAGCCTCCCAGAGAACTCTACTGGCAGCTGGGAAGATTTGGAGGATTCATTTCAAGACAACTTCCAAGGTACTTATGTCCGGCCACCGGACGCCTATGACCTTAGTCACATAGTCCAGCAACCCGGAGAGTCAACCCGCAAACTCTGGACTCAATTCTTAATTAAAAAGAACCAAATCGTCGACTGTCCGGACACCTCGGCCAAGAGGTCTATAGCGTCCGCGACGAATGGCTTGCCCGACACCTCAGCCAAGAAAAGCCAAAGTATATGGAAGCTCTTACCACACTCATGACCCTCTTTTGCATGGGAGAAGACAGCTTGTTAGCTCGTAGAAGCAACAGTACCAGCGACCCATGCACCTCCGAAGCCATGGACAGCAACAGACGGCCAACGATGTAGCAAACAGAAGCGTCGGAACAACAATGAAGAAACCGAAGATACGACAGTTAACGCCGGATTCAGCGGCTCTAAACTCGGTCAGTGGAATAAGCCATTCAAAGGAAACAGGGACGGCCCATCCAATTTGGACAAAATACTCGACAGGCCTTGCCAGATTCATGGCACCCCCGACAAGCCTGCAAATCATTCCAACAGAAACTGTTGGGTCTTCAAACAGGCTGGTAAATTAAATACCGAACATAAGTGGAAAGGGCCGCCAAGCGAGGACGATGATGAGCCCCGCCCACCGAACACAGCGGGGCAAAAGAAATTCCCCCTGGGGTAAAAACAGTGAATATGATATACGTCACTCATATCCCAAGAGGGAGCAGAAGCGCGCATTAAGGGACGTCTACGCCGTAGAGCCGGTCGCCCCAAAATTCAACCCTTGGTCGGCTTGTCCGATTACCTTTGATCGCAGGGACCACCCGACAAGTATCCGTCATTGAGGTTCGGCAACCGTGGTCCTCGATTCTATCATCGACGGATTCCATCTCACTCGAGTCCTTATGGGCATGGGCAGCAGTCTTGACTTGATTTATCAACACACTGTTCATAAAATGGGTATTGACCCGTCAAGAATCAAGCTTAGTAACACCACCTTTAAATGGGTGATACCCGGCGTAGAGGCCCGCTCCACGGGTTCATTAACATTGGAAGTAGTCTTCGGTTCACCGGATAACTTCCGAAGTGAAGACTTGATCTTTGACATTGTCCCCTTTCGCAGTGGTTATCATGCAATGCTCGGACGTTCGCCCGCTTCAATGCAGTCCTGCACTATGCTTATTTAAAGCTCAAAATGCCTGGACCACGTGGCGTTATCACAGTCAATGGAAACATGGAGCGTTCCCTTTGTACCGATAAGCATACCGCGGCCCTTGCGGCTGAGGTGCAGAGCGGCCCTATCAAGCCGAACACTTCATCGGCCATCAAGCCACCGGACATTGTTAAACGAGTCCAGCCTACCCTGCAGAATGACAGCTCAGTGAATCCAGAGCTGGACTAGCAGTTCCACCTCCGTCAATCACCCATCTAACCGTGGCACATGTACCGCATGTGCATAACTACGCACTCAAAATACCTTGGGCAACGACGGAGGCACAATGCGAACAGGGTCTATAGTGCGGTTCAACCCTATTTTTGACCTCGACACTTTCCTTGTCCTTTTTTCTTGTATTACAGGTTCGTTAAAAACCTAATCACCTTACATTCGTACAAGGGCCCTTTCTCATGCCCCTTCCATATAAATGATCTTCGATCTCTCCTCTCAAAGGATCTTGCACCAAGGTGACAGCGGCGCAGACGTGTGGCAGGCTATCAATGGGTCATCAACAATACCTTTTCTTTTTAGGCCCTGTATAGAGCTTACCCTTGTTTACAAATTCTCGGCATGTAAAATAGCCCTAATGTTACTGCATTATCTGTAATAACACGTTTTGACATATCAAACAGATTATAATGGAAACAGTTCCTTTTCTGCCAACCCCTGTTCGGTGTTGGTTTATTTCATAATCTGTATTTTCTCTTCGCTTCAGATTCCATATACACTTCGGTACGGCTTAAATGCCGGGGTTTCTATTCAGCCACATATATTTTCAAAAAGTCTGAACACTTTTAGAGTATACTCCGGCGTCCCGAATATTGCATTATATGCATCAGCTCCGAATCATGTCTTTGGTCAATGGTTGGGTTGTCCGGCTCCTGTGATTACTACCTTACATTCCGCTTGTTTGGCTAAGGAAATAAAGGGAGAACTACTGCGATTGTGTTTCTGGTTCGTCCGGTCAAATACCTCAGTAGAGAAATCCAAAAACTGAGTGTCATGATATGGCGAGAGCTGGTTGGCGATTCGACAAATTGCTATAAATCTTTTGCGATTTACTCCATATTATACGAAGGACGGGCCTTCACCCAGTCATGCACGTAAGGCATCCTAGTTCGGATGGCCGCATACGCACCAGGGGCTAGTATTTAGCCCCACCGTCAAACTCCTATGGCTAAGTGAAAGTAATAAAGCCACATAGTCTGATTGCCTGGTTCGCTGCGTAGACACCTCCTTTACGAACCAGGATGTTGGATCAAGTGTGATCGCGCGTTATCCCGAACACCCCCATAGTATGAACGTGGGGGTTGAAGCCGACGAGTGGCAAACTCTCAAAATTAAAAAGGCCGCACAGGAGGAAAATAATTTCAGAAGAAGGCATAAATATATTACAAGCCTTGGTTCATAACACAAAGTCTGGATAAACATAATACATTCACTCAATCATGATATCCTTTGAGCATTGGCCCTCTACTATTCGGGCACCTATCAGGACGTCGTCAAAGTGCCGCTCCGGCTTGTAGTGGTCCTTGCCTTCGGGTGGGCCTTCAGTTGCCACGACAGTAGCCTTCATCTTCACCCAGTGCATCTTGACACGGGCAAAGGCCATCCGTGCACCCTCTATGCATGCCGAGCGCTTCGCAACTTCAACTCAGGGCAGTGCATCGGCGAGTCGCCTCACTAGGCCGAAGCAGCTGCTAGGAATGGGTTCGGCTGGCCAAAGCCAGACTATAATGTCCTTCATGGCCAGACTGGACATCCTATGCAGCTCCGAAAGTTGCATCATCTGGTTGTTCAACAAAGCCGGACGCTCCGGCGCTAGGAACTATGACCAGAATAACTTCTCTGTCGTGTTCCCCTCCTGGGCTCGGAAGAACCGCGAGACATCGGCAGCACTCCTCGAAAGATCCGCAAAAGAGTTTGGACAACTCCAGAGTCGAGTAAGCAAGGCATATCTTTGACCCCCCCAAATATACTCTGCAAAAGAAAGGGCTTACCATCCGCTATCTGTTCGGCCTGCCGGATCTCTTCACGAGCGCTCCAGGACTTTGTCCATGCCTCCTTGGCCTCATGGAGGGCTTTGGCGAGTTCGGCCGCTTGGGTTGTAGTCTTCTCCTCCAAAGCCTCGCATTTGTGGACGGTGTCTTCCAGCTCTAGCTCCACTTTAGCCACCCTCTCTTCGTGTTGGCGGCGAGCGACCTGTTCGGTCTTTAAATCCGCAGCTGCTTTGTCAGCAGCCGCTTTTCTCGACTTCGCCTCCTCCTTGGCTTGGGCAATGGCGCTCTTGAGGGCCCCGACCTCGGCCGTGCTACCTGCACTCATAATCCCAGCAGTACATGAGTTACACTCTGAATTTGCATATCACTTCAGATGTATGATCAAACTCCTTTCAAACCTACACACATACCTTGTGCCTCATCAAACCGCTTGTTAACACGGTCGAGCTCATGATCGGCCAGCTTCAGTTTTCGATTGAGTTCAGAAGCTTCAGCGGCCTGGGCGGTTGCCGCCAACGGGGAAGCTGGTTGTAAAATAGAAAAGTATGTCACCTCCCTCGAATACTATAGGATCATCTGTTCGGCCTTTTTCAAAACCGAACAGAGTTTCAGGGGCTACTATCTATATACAGGTATATTTCCTTCACATGAAAAGCGTCTAGAAGCATTACGTCGCATACCTCAAAGCCTATTACCAGGCTGGTGAAGGCTTCGTTCGGCCCGCTCTTGGCAGACTGGACCTTCTCAACCACCACACCCATCTGGGTGTGGTGCTCCTCCACGATGGAAGCACGTCGTAGTGCTTCCACCAGAGCATTCGGCGCCTCCGGATTAGTGGAGGTCGCCATCGGAGCTGATGCTCCCCTCTCCTTCAAAGGGGGTTGCTCTCCCCATTCCGGAGCCATATGGGTCTCCGGAATGGTGTCCGGCGGGGGGCCGGACTGGTCAGGGCCCCCGCTGTCGGTCGGCATGGGGATTGCACCTCCCATGTCTTCGGCATCCGAGGTATTACCATCAGGCACCATCTCAGCCACCTCGCCCACTCCTCTGCGGCCTGGAGAGGTCCTTCGGGACAACACCTCAGTTTCATCTGCGATGGTGGGAGGAGAGGCTCGCAGAGGCATCTCGCTCTCTGCCATCTCAGGCGGCAGAGAGCTCCCCTCAGATAGTGAAGGGTTGGGGAGATCGTGAGTAGGGCTGAAATACACACAACATAATATGTTATATTAAAAACACAGAGGACCGAATACTTGTAACAAATCCTTTGGTACTTACGATTCGGCCAGGGGATTCGCCCTGGGAGGCCTCTTGGGGATGGGTTCGGCCTCTGAATTTGAACCATCCGAGAGGGTTACCTTCCCCCTCTTGGACGCCCCCTCCTCCGGGTCTATGGAGGACGCCCTCTTCATCTGCCTCCCCTTGAGAGGGGAGTCACTTTTTGCCTCCTCTTCATCTTCATATTCCTCGTGGGAGGAGGGGATTTCGATCTCTTCGGACATTGCGTCTGAAGTACCCTTACGGCGGGGGCCGCCCTTGGCCTCCTTGCCCTTCTTCTTGGCCTTCTTCTCCGGCACCTGATAGGGCACCGGGACCAGCACCTTCATTAGCTGGGGAGTGGCCGGATCTTCAGGAAGCCAGCCAGACACTTAATCCACTCCGCCTTCACTATCCAGCCCTGAGCAAGGGACGGAAAACTCATTATGCCCAATAACTTATGGATTGAATGTACGTTCAGGAATAACACACTTACCGGTGTGGTCGGGTTCTCGTTGTCGAGGCCGATGTCTTCGGTTGTCTTCGGCCACGCTTTCTGGGTCTTGAAGAGCAGCTTCCAGATGTCTTCGTGCGTTGTGCCGAAGAAGCGCTTCAGGGTTCGTGGATTTTCCAGATTGAATTCCCGCATGTGGGAGGGCCGGAGTTGGCAGGGAAGCATCCAGCGGAAGAGCATCACCTGAATCACGTTGGGGAGGCTAGTGTTCTTGCTTATCATGTTTGTGATGCGCTTTTGCAGCATCAGCACTTCTGCCGTGGATCCCCAATCCACACCCTTGTTGGTCCACGACGTGATCTGCATAGGGGGTCCGGATCTAAACTCAGGAGTGGCCACCCACCTGGCGCCGTGGGGTTCGGTGATGTAGAACCACTCATGTTGCCACACCTTGACAGTCTCCACAAAGGCCCCTTTAGGCCAGGTGGTGTTGGGGAGTTTGCTCATGATGCCGCTTGAAGCTACGTCGGTATTTCCCCAAAGAGGAAGGGATGATGCAGCACAGCGACGATAGGTATTTCCCTCAGATATAAAACCAAGGTTTTCAAACTAGTAGGAGAACCAAGCAACACAATGTAAACAGCCCCAACACATAGATAACAAATCCTCGCAACCCGACGTGTTAAAGGGGTTGTCAATCCCTTTCGGGGTACGGTGCCTGAACATAGGCAAACGAACGTGAGATAAATTTGGAGTAGATTGATAGATTGAACGCCAAATAAAATAAATAAAGAAAAATTGCAGCAAAGTATTTTTTAGGTTTTTGGATTACTAGATCTGAAAATAAAATCAAATAAAAAGTAGATCGGAAGGCAAATATATGAGAAGAAAGACCTGGGGGCCGTAGGTTTCACTTGTGGCTTCTCGCGAGAAATATAGCAAACAGTGGGTGAACAAATTGCTGTTGGGCAATTGATAGAACCTCAAATAATTATGACGATATTCAGGAAATGATCATTATATAGGCATCACGTCCAAGATTAGTTGACTGACTCCTGCCTGCATCTACTACTATTATTCCACACATCGACCGCTATCCAGCATGCATCTAGTGTATTAAGTTCATGGAGAAATGGAGTAACACAATAATAACGATGACATGATGTAGACAAGATCTCTCTATGTAGAGATAGACCCCATCGTTTTATCCTCAGTAGCAACGATACATACATGTCGTTTCCCTTTTTGTCACTGTGATCAAGCACCGTAAGATCGAACCCACTACAAAGCACCTCTTCCCATTGCAAGATAAATGGATCAAGTTGGCCAAACAAAACCCAAATATCGGAGAAGAAATGCAAGGCTATAAGAGATCATGCATATAAGAGATCAAAGAGACTCGAATAACTTTCATGGATATAAAAAGATAGATCTGATCATAAACTCAAAGTTCATCGATCCCAACAAACACACCGGAAAAGAGTTACATCATATGGATCTCCAAGAGACCATTGTATTGAGAATCAAGAGAGAGAGAGAGAGATGAAGCCATCTAGATACTAACTACGGACCTGAAGGTCTACAAAGAACTACTCACGCATCATCAGAGAGGCACTAATGGAGGTGGTGAACCCCATCAGAGATGGTGTCTAGATTGGATCTGGTGGTTCTCGACTCTGTGGTGGCTGGATGAATATTTTGTCGACTCCCCTAGGGTTCTAGGATTTTTGGGGTATTTATAGAGCAAAGAGGCGGTCCGGGGGGGGCACCTGAGGTGGGCACAACCCACCAGGGCGCGCCTGGGCCTCCTGACGCGCCCTGGTGGGTTGTGCCCCCCACGAGGCACCCCCCAGGGCGCGCCTGGGCCTCCTGGCATGCCCTGGTGGGTTGTGCCCCCCTCGGGGCACCCCCCAGGCGCAGCCAAGGCCCGTTTTGTTCCTTTTGGCCCATAAAAATTCTCCGTAAAGTTTTGTCGCATTTGGACTCCGTCTGATATTGATTTTCTATGATGTAAAAAACACGGAAAAAACAGGAACTAGCACTTGGCACTATGTCAATAGGTTAGTACCAAAAAATGATATAAAATGACTATAAAATGATTATAAAACATCCCAGATTGATAATATAACAGCATGGAACAAGAAAAAATATGGATACGTTGGAGATGTATCAGCATCCCCAAGCTTAACTCCTACTCGTCCTCGAATAGGTAAGTGATAAAAACAGAATTTTTGATGTGGAATGCTGCCTATGATGTCATACCATATTCTTTTCTTTATAGCATGGACAATTGGACTTTTAGTTGTTCAAAGCAATAGTCTAGTTTTGACATGATAATTTAGATACTCAAGCATATCAACAAGCAACAATGTCTTTCAAAATATCAACGCTAAAATAAGTTATCCCTAGCCCATCATGCTCAAACATTGATCCATTCATGAAACACACTCGAATATTAGCTACACCCAATACTTAAGTATGATCATATTGCCTCCTAGTTGGTGATTTTATAAGAGAAGATGGAGACTCAAAATAAAAATTGCATAACATAAAAGGAAGGCCCTTTGTAGAGGGATGTAGGGATTTGTAGAGGTGCCAAAGCTCAAAGCGAAAAACTTAGAGATAAAAACATTTTGAGAGGTGTATCATCCCACCAACGAAAACGACTTAGAGTTCCCAATACTTTCCATGCATAGATATATCATAGGCGGTTCCCAAACAGAAAATAAAGTTTATTCCTTTTTCCACCATACTTTCACTTTCCATGGCTAGCCGTATCCACGGTTGCCCTCCATACCAACACTTTCCAAGGAATTTATTATTTGACAACATAAAGTAAATTCATTTTTTTGCATTTCGGGATTGGGAATCCCTAATACCTTTGCCTTACTCTCGTGCAATGACAAGTGAATAAACATTCATCTTGAGAATAACACATCTAGCATGGAAAATATTAGCCACCCTTCACCGCTCCGCGAGCGAAACAAACACACAAAAGAGAAGTTTATTTTGAAAATTAGAGATGGCACATGCAAATTTGCTTAGAACGGCAAAAGAATACCGCATATAGGTAGATACTAGCAAAAGGGCCCGTGCATTGCAACCGGAGAAAAGAATACAACACACTCTTAATTTACAAAAAATGTCTATAATCTGAGTATTTGTAGCTACGGCCCAAACAAAGATGGTCTTTGCCTACAAAACTGCAAGTTCAAGATTCCGCATGTCTTCTATTTAAACAAGGCTTGCATGTAGATTTAATACGTACAAAGAAACGGGCAAGTGATCTTCAATTTCGTCCCCAATCCTGATTTTGCTGAGATGTTCATCCACAATCCGGATCAGTACCGATATGAAAAAAAGACGGATAATGCACTTTTGATTAAGATTGCACCCTAGATAGTATTTTTTTAATTTAAATGGTTAATAGGTAAAATAATATCATATTCAAATTCTATATATTTTTCTAATCAAATTTCATATATAACATGTTAAATTTGGACTTACGGTTTAGAAGATATGAGTATTTTGAAAAATATTTGATATGTACTGCGGGTTTAATGTCAGAAACATCAGGGGGTTTTCTATAAAATAGCATGATGGACTAAGAATACCTATTTCTTTTTATTAGTAGGTATAGATAGTGGATTCAAGTGGCAAAACTAGGTTAAAGGGTTTTGGATGCACAAGTAGTGATCATATTTAGTGTAAAATGAAGGCTACCAAAAGATTGGGAAGCGACCAACTAAGAAAGGAATAATCTCATAAGAAAGCATTAAGCACAAATAACACCGGATAATGCACCATAAGTAGGATATAATTTCATTGCACGACTATTGACTTTCATAGTTGCATAGGGAATCACAAACCTTAACACCAATATTCTTACTAAAGCATAATTATTCATCAACATAACTCACATCATCATATCTCAAAATTATTACTAAGAATCAAGTTTATTTTGTCCAATGATCTTAATGAAAGTTTTTATTATATCCTTCTTGGATATCTATCACTTTGGGACTAATTTTGATGTATTGCTTTTGACAAGCTCCAACAAATATAAGTGAAGATCATGATCATAATAACATTTTCTTTCTCTCAAATTAATTTACGTGAAGCAAGAGAGAATTTCTTGAGAATTTTACTAACTCTCATATAAATATAAGTAAAGCAAGATAGAATTTCTTCAACAATACTAAAGCACATCGTCCTCAAGAAGATATAAGTGAAGCACTAGAGCAAGTCCATTGCTCATAAAAATTTAAGTGAAGCGTAGAGAGCAATTCTAACAAGTCATGACATAATTTTGGCTCTCTCAAATAGGTGTGTCCAGCAAGGATTGATAACTCAAAACATAAAATAAAACAAGCAAAGACTCACATCATACAAGACGCTCCAAGCAAAACACATATCATGTGACGAATAAAAATATAGTTTCGAGTAAAATACCGATGATCGTTGGAAGAAAGTGGGGATGCCACTCGGGGGCATCCCCAAGCTTAGTTGGTTGCTATTTTTTGGATAAAAGCTTGGGAATCCGGGGCATCCCCAAGCTTAGGCTCTTCCATCCTTCCTTCATCCATTGTAAGATAACCCAAAACTTGAAAACTCCAATCACACAAAACTCAACAAAACCTTCGTGAGATCCGTTAATATAAGAATAATAAATCACTACTATAAGTACTGTATCAAACCAATTCATATTTTGTTTTTGTATTATATATACTGCATTCCAACTTTTCTATGGCAAAAACTCATCAAAGAAAACCATAGAGCCATCAAAATAAGCACACAACACAAAGAAAATAGAATCTGTCAAAACAGAACAGTTTGTAGCAATCTGACTATTTCGAAGACTTCGGTAACTCCGAAAATTCTGAAAAATTAGGAAGGCCTGAGAAATTTGTATATTGATCTACTCCTAGTAGAATGGGTATTTTATCGCTCTCTGGTAAAAAATGAAAATTAATTTCGTGAGGGTAAAAGTTTCTGTTTTTTCAGCAAGATCAAACAACTATCACCCAAGAAGATCCTAAAGGCTTACTTGGCACAAACACTAATTAAAACAGAAAAAACACTATCGTATCAGTATCATAATTTTTCTAACACACAAAAACAGGAAGAAAAAAGCAAAAATAAAATTTATTCATTGGGTTGCCTCCCAACAAGCGCTATAGTTTTACGCCCTTAGCTAGGCATAAAGCAAGGATCTAAGTTTTGTCATCTTTGGTTCTAGATCCATAAGATGCCCTCATGATTGATTCATAAGGTGGCTTAATTTTAGTTCTAGGAAACTGTTCCATACCCGTCCTCAAAGAAAATTGGGACTTAATATTGCCCTCTTTCATATCAATCATGGCACCGATAGTGCGTAAAAACGGTCTACCAAGAATAATTGGACAAGACAAATTGCAATCAATATCAAGAACAATAAAATCTATGGGCACATAATTAGTATTTGGAAGAATAAGAACATCATTAGTTCTTCCCATAGGCTTTTTAATAGTAGAATCCGCCAAGTGCAAATTCAAAGAACATTCTTCAAAATTAGTAAGACCAAGCACATCACATAAAGATTTCTGAATTGTAGAAACACTAGCACCCAAGTCACACAAATAAAAACACTCATAATTTTAATCTTGACTTTGATAGTAGGTTCCCATTCATCATGCAATTTTATAGGAATTTAAATTTATAGTTCCAATTTTTCTTCAAGAGCTTTCATAATAGCATCAACAATATGTTTAGTAAAAGCTTTATTTTGTTCATAAACATGGGGTGAATTTATCATGGATTGCAACAAAGAAATATAATCAATCAAAGAGCAACTATCATAATTAAAGTCTTTGTAATCCAAAAGAGTGGGTACATCACTAGCTAAAGTTTTGACCTCTCCAAACCCACTTTCATCAATTTTCTCAACAAGATTTTCACCCTCTGAAATATTGGGACGCGTTCTACCTAAAGTTGACTCTTCTCCAGTCCCTTTTTCATCAATATTAACTTTACTAAACAAGGAATCAATAGAAGAAACACCAGTCTTTTAAGATCTTCAATACTTTTGCGAAAGAAATCACTAGAAAATGATTTTTCTAAAAGTTCTCTTTTAGCTCTAAGCATAGCGGTTCTTTTCTTACATTCATCCATAGAAACATAAAGAGCTTTAATTGATTCATCAACCTTAGGCACAAAAAATTTCATCTTGAGATTTTCCACATCATGAGCAATTCTATCAACACTTCTAGACAAATCATCAATCTTACTCAACTTTTCTTCTATGGAAGTGTTGAAAACTTTTTGTGTATTGATAAATTCTTTAATATTATTCTCAAGATCAGAGGTGTTCCTATTATTATTATAAGATTTATTTCCATAGGAATTCCCATAATTATTAGAGGAATTACGAGGAAAAGGCCTAGGATTAAAATTACCTCTATAAGCATTGTTGTTGAAATTATTTCGAGAGATAAAATTCACATCTATGGCATCACTATTTTGCTCAATCAAAGTAGAAAAAGGCATATCATTAGGATCAATAGGAGCACTTCTACTAGCAACCAATTTCACAAGAGCATCAACTTTTTCACTCAAAGAAGAAATTTCTTCAACCGAATTAACTTTTTTACTAGTAGGAGCTCTTTTGGTATGCCATTGCGAATAATTTGACATAATATTATCAAGCAATTTGGTGGCTTCACCCAAAGTAATTTCCATAAAAGTAACACCCGCAGCGGAATCTAAAAGATAGCGAGAAACAAAATTCAACCCCGCATAAAATTTTTGTATGATCATCCAAAGATTTAACCCATGAGTTAGGCAATTCCTTAGCATCATTTTAATCCTTTCCCAAGATTGTGCAACATGATCATGTTCAAGTTGCTTGAAATTCATGATCTGGGTTCTAAGGGAAATAATTTTTGCGGGAGGAAAATACTTAGTGATAAAATCATCTTTGCACTTATTCCAAGAATCGATACTATTGCGAGGCAAAGAAGAGAACCAATTTTTTGCAGAATCACGCAAAGAAAGGAAATAATTTCATCTTGACCACATCATTGTCCACATATTTTTTTCTTTTTCATATCACATAATTCCACGAAGGTATTAAGATGGGATGCAACATCCTCATTAGGAGTATCGGAAAATTGGTCTTTCATAACAAGATTCAACAAAGCAGTATTAATATCACAAGACTCCGCACTAGTGGCGGGAGGAGCAATTAGAGTGCCAATAAAATCATTGTTGTTGGTATTTGAGAAATCACATAACTTGGTGTTCCCTTGAGTCATGATGACTACATAACAAGATTACACTCAAAAATAGATCCTGCAAGAAAACGGCGAACGGACAATAGAGGGGAATAAAATGGAAAAAATTTGTGAAGTGGGGGAGAGGAAAACGAGAGGCAAATGGCAAATAATGTAAATTGCGAGGACATGAGATTTGTGATTAGGAACCTGGTATATGTTGAAGATCCTCCTCGGCAACGGCGCCATAAATTCCTTTTGATGTCGCTTGAAGCTACATTGGTATTTCTCCAAAGAGGAAGGGATGATGCAGCACATCGGCGGTAGGTATTTCCCTCAGATATGAAACCAAGGTTATCGAACCAGTAGGAGAACCAAGTAACACAACATAAACTTCCCCTGCACACAGATAACAAATCCTTGCAACCTGACATGTTAAAGGGGTTGTCAATCCCTTTCGGGGTATGGCGCCTCAAGATAGGCAAACAGATGTGAGATAAATTTGTAGTAGATTGATAGATTGAACGCCAAAAAAATAAAGAGAAATTGCAACCAAGTATTTTTGGGTTTTTCGATTAATAGAGCTAAAAATGAAAGCAAATAAAAAGTAGATCGGAAAGGCAAATATATGACAAGAAAGACCTGGGGGCCATAGGTTTCACTAGTCGCTTCTCTCGAGAAAAATAGCAAACAGTGGGTGAACAAATTACTGTTGGGCAATAGATAGAACCTGGATAATTATGAAGATACCTAGGCAATGATCATTATATAGGCATCACGTCCAAGATAATAGACCGACTTGATAACCCACAAGTATAGGGGATCGCAACAGTTTTCGATAAGTAAGAGTGTCGAACCCAATGAGGAGCTAAAGGTAGAACAAATATTCCCTGAAGTTCTATCGACCACCGATGCAACTCTACGCACGCTTGATGTTCGCTTTACCTAGAACAAGTATGAAACTAGAAGTACTTTGTAGGTGTTGTTGGATAGGTTTGCAAGATAATAAAGATTACGTAAGTAAAAAGTAGGGGCTGTTGTAAGTAAAGACACAATAAAGTAAATATAGCTAGTGTGGAAAAGTGGTGGTAGGAGTTGCGAAATTGCCCCTAAGCAATTGACTACTTTACTAGACCGATAGCAAGTATTATGTGGGAGAGGCCACTGCTAGCATGTCATCCCTTACTTGGAATTCTATGCACTTATGATTGGAACTATTAGCAAGCATCCACAACTACTAACGTTCATTAAGGTAAAACCCAACCATAGCATTAAGATATATTTGTCCCCCTTCAATCCCATATGCATCAATTTCTATTATAGGTTGAAGCTTCTGTCACTCTTGCCCTCCAATACATAGTCCTATCAACATGAAACTAACCCTATGGTGTGATCCACACGCGCTCTCATATGATGGGCACCAAAGGACAACAACATAACCGCAAGCAAATTAAATCAATCATATCAATTCATCAACCACCGATAGGACAACGAAAACCTACTCAGACATCATAGGATGGCAACACATCATTGGATAATAATATGAAGCATAAAGCACCATCTTCAAGTAGAGGGTACAACGGGTTGCGAGAGAGTGGACCGCTGTAGATAGAGGGGGGAAGGTGATGGAGATGTTGGTGAAGATGGCAGAGGTGTTGGTGTAGACCACGGTGATGATGATGGCTCCCGGCGGCGTTCCGGCGCCACCGGAAGTGAGGGGGAGAGAGCCCCCCTCCTTCTTCTTCTTCTTCCTTGACCTTCTCCCTAGATGGGAGAAGGGTTTCCCCTCTGGTCCATAGTCTCCATGGCATGGGTGGGGCGAGATCCCCTCCGAGATTGGATATGTCTGTCTGTCTCTCTCTGTTTCTGCGTTCTCAGATTCTACCCTTTCACCGTTTCTTATATTCCCGGAGATCCATAACTCCGATTGGGCTGAAATTTGAACACGATATCTACCAAGATATTAGCTTTCTTGCAGCGAAATAAGGGCATCAACCGCCTTACGGGGTGGCTACGAGGGTCAGGGGCGCGCCCCCTGCCTCGTGGGACCCTCGAGCATCGTCTCGCGTGGATTTTTGTTCCCAAAAATTATATATATTCCAAAAAAAAATCTCCGTCAGTTTTTATTCCGTTTGGACTCTATTTGATATGGATATTCTGTGAAACAAAAAACATGCAACAAACAGGAACTGGCACTGGGCACTGGATCAATATGTTAGTCCCAAAAATAGTATAAAAAGTTGCCAAAAGTATATGAAAGTTGTAGAATATTGGCATGGAACAATCAAAAATTATAGATACGACGGGGACGTATCAGCATCCCCAAGCTTAATTCCTGCTCGTCCTCGAGTAGGTAAATGATAAAAAAAATATTTTTTGATGTGGAATGCTACCTAGCATAATCTTGATCACATATCTAATCATGGCATGAATATTAAGATACGAGTGATTCAAAGCAATAGTCTATCATTTGACATAAAAACAATAATACTTCAAGCCTACTAATAAAGCAATCATGTCTTTTCAAAATAACATGGCCAAAGAAAGTTATCCCTACAAAATCATATAGTCTGGCTATGCTCCGTCTTCACCACACAAAATATTCACATCATGCACAACCCCGATGACAAGCCAAGTAATTGTTTCATACTTTTGACGTTCTCAAACCTTTTCAACTTTCACGCAATACATGAGCGTGAGCCATGGACATAGCACTATAGGTGGAATAGAATATGATGGTGGAGAAGACAAAAAGGAGAAGATAGTCTCACATCAACTAGGCATATCAACGGGCTATGGAGATGCCCATCAATAGATATCAATGTGAGTGAGTAGGGATTGCCATGCAACGGATGCAGTAGAGCTATAAGTGTATGAAAGCTCAGACTGAAAACTAAGTGGGTGTGCATCCAACTTGCTTGCTCATGAAGACCTCGGGCATTTGAGGAAGCCCATCATCGGAATATACAAGCCAAGTTCTATAATGAAAATTCCCACTATTATATGAAAGTGATAACTCAAGAGACTCTCTATATGAAGAACATGGTGCTACTTTGAAGCACAAGTGTGGAAAAAGGATAGTAACACTGCCCCTTCTCTCTTTTTCTCTCATTTTTTTGTTTTTATTTTTTTTGTGGGCTTCTTTGGCCTCTTTTTTTTATTTGGGCTTCTTTGGCCTCTTTTATTTTTTTTCTAAAGTCCAGAGTCTCATCCCGACTTATGGGGGAATCATAGTCTCCATCATCCTTTCCTCAGTGGGGCAATGCTCTAATAATGATGATCATCACACTTTTATTTACTTACAACTCAATATTACAACTCGATATCTTGAACAAAGATATGACTCTATATGAATGCCTCCGGTGGTGTACCGGGATGTGCAATGATCTAGCGTAGCAATGACATCAAAAAAACGGACAAACCATGAAAACATCATGCTAGCTATCTTATGATCATGCAAAGCAATATGACAACGAATGCTCAAGTCATGTATATGATGATGATAGAAGTTGCATGGCAATATATCTCGGAATGGCTATGGAAATGCCATGATATGTAGGTATTGTGTCTGTTTTGAGGAAGGTATATGGTGGGTTTATGGTACCGGCGAAAGTTGCGCGGTACTAGAGAGGCTAGCAATGGTGGAAGGTGAGAGTGCGTATAATCCATGGACTCAACATTAGTCATAAAGAACTCACATACGTATTGCAAAAGTCTATTAGTTATCGAAACAAAGTACTACGTGCATGCTCCTAGGGGATAGATTGGTAGGAAAAGACCATCGCTCGTCCCCGACCGCCACTCATAAGGAAGACAATCAATAAATAAATCATGCCCCGACTTCGTTACATAACGGTTCACCATACGTGCATGCTACGGGAATCACAAACCTCAACACAAGTATTTCTACAATCCACAACTACCCACTAGCATGGGTCTAATATCACCATCTTTATATCGCAAAACTATTGCAAGGAATCAACCATATCATATTCAGCGATCTACAAGTTTATGTAGGATTTTATGACTAACCATGTGAATGACCAGTTCATGTCATCTCTCTAAATAGATATAAGTGAAGCAAGAGAGTTCAATTCTTTCTACAAAAGATATGCCCACGCTCTAACAAATATAAGTGAAGCAAAAGAGCATTCTACAAATGGCGGTTGTATATGTAAAGAGAAACAGGCAATCCAAGCTCCAAATGATATAAGTGAAGCACATGAAGCATTCTATAAAGCCATACTCAAAAGATTTAAGTTAAGTGCATAGAGTATTCTATAAATCAACCAAGGACTATCTCATACCAGCATGGTGCATAAAAGAAAAATGAAAACTAAATGCAAAAGACGCTCCAAGATCGCACATATCGCTTGAACGAAACGAATCCGAAAATATACCGATACTTGTTGAAGAAAGAGGGGATGCCTTCCGGGGCATCCCCAAGCTTAGACGCTTGAGTCTCCTTAAATATTTACTTGGGGTGCCTTGGGCATCCCTAAGCTTGAGCTCTTGCCTCTCTTCCTTCTTCTCACATCGAGACCTTCTCGATCATCGAACACTTCATCCACACAAAACTTCAACAAAAAACTCGGTAAGATCCGTTAGTATAATAAAGCAAATCACTACTCTAAGTACTGTTGCAAACCAATACATATTTTGTTTTTTCATTGTGTCTACTGTAATATAACTTTTTCATGGCTTAATCCACTGATATGAATCGATAGTTTCATCAAAACAAGCAAATTATGCATCAAAAACAGAATCTGACTAAAACATAACAGTCTGTAATAATCTGAACATTCACCATACTTCTGTTACTTGAAAAATTCTGCCAAAATTAGGAAAAATAAACAATTCGTATAGAAATACAGTGAAAAAAGAATCAGAACCATTTGGCGTTCCAGCAAAAAACGTAAAATCGTGCACTACAGCCAAAGTTTCTGTCCTGCACCGTACGAACCATCAAGCAAATGTAAACATCCTAAAGGCAAACCTTGGCACATTATTTTTATAATACAATGGAATTGTACAAGGGTATAATTATTTTTATTGAAAAGTTTTTGTAATCAAGATTCACAAAGTTTCCGTGAGCATGAACAAAGTTCAAGGCTAGCTCCCACTTCAACGATGCTTGTCTTTCTCACTTTCGCTTTCCTTTTTGAAAAAGTTTTTGGTTCCCCTATTTATTTTTGTTGTTTTTAAACTATATGAAAGCACTCAACAGAAATAAATGACTCTCTAAAACTTCCGGGTTGTCTCCCTGGCAGCGCTTTCTTTAAAGCCATTAAGCTAGGCATATAGTGTTCAAGTAATGGATCCACCCGGATCCCAAGGTATATCAAAGCCAATTTTAATTAACAATGATTTGTAATTTAGTGGTGAGCACAAGGTAACATATATCATGTAATGACGAAGTCTAACTCTCTTCGTATGCATCGGCATGTCATAAAAGAACAATTCATGCACGCAAAGTAAAGGCCAATGCATAGTATAAACAGTTTCTTGCAATTTTATCATATTGGAAACATAGAGAGGTGGAGATATAGTTCCTCTCTCATAATAATTGCAAGTAGGAGCATCAAGCACATGCATATTATATTCATCAAAATCATCATGTGCAACGGTAAAAGGCAACCCATCAATATAATCCTTAATAAGTGCAAACTTCTCCGATATAGTGTAGTCGGGAGAATTCAAAAAGATAATAGGACTATCATGCGTGGGTGCAATAGCAACAATTTCATGTTTAACATAAGGAACTATAGCAAGTTCATCTTCATAAGCATAATTCATATTGGCATCTTGGCCACAAGCATAGCAAGCATCATCAAAAAGGGATATTTGAAAAGAATCAACGGGAGCATAACAATCATCATAGCAATCATCCTTCGGTAAGCACAAAGGGAAATTAAACAATGTATGAGTTGAAGAGTTACTCTCATTAGAAGGTGGGCACGGGTAGCTAATCCGCTCTTCCTCCTTTTGTTCTTCGCTCTCCTCATCATCTTTTTCATCCAATGAGCTCACAGTTTCATCAATTTCTTCTTCCATAGACTCCTGCAAAATATTAGTCTCTTCTTGAACAGCGGAGACTTTCTCAATAAGCGCATTAATATAGGAATTATATTCATAATTATCATAGCAATATTTTAAGATAGCTAAATTTTCAGGCCTATAAACATCATCATCATAAGCTTCATGCTTTTCAAACAAAGATTCAATTTCATAAGCACCCTTAAAAGCAACTAATTCTTCTATTTGTTCCACATCATAGTAATCATATATACCATTAGCATAAGAAGCTAAGGTTTCATTATCATTAAATTCACATGAAAAGGGAAGGTGTGGAGCCTTCACCTTAGAGCAACAAGTATAATCTTATCTCAGCATAGTTGCCTAGCATACCAATTCAATATATGAATTTGGTCCCATAATAGTTTCCCTTTTTGTGTCAAGCGGTAATCCATAAAGTATTCACGTTGATCCAACGTTACTCCCATTACATAATTGAATGGGGTTTTCTCAGGATTATTAAAGTAGTACATAATATTTTTCACATAACTAGCATCGAGGGTTTTAGGAGGTTCCCCATCTCCATGAGTAGCAAGTACACCTAATTTTTTTGTTATTTCGTGTTCCATATCCATAACTAAAGATAGGGAACAACTAAGAACAACAAATAAAAATTGCTAAGTGATAAAGCAAACAAGCACACACGAGAATATTCACCCCACGCTATTGCTCCCCGGTAATGGCGCCAGAAAAAGGTCTTGATAACCCACAAGATAGGGGATCGCAATAGTTTTCGATAAGTAAGAGTGTCGAACCCAACGACAGGCTAAAGGTAGAACAAATATTCCCTCAAGTTCTATCGACCATCGATACAACTCTACACACGCTTGACGTTCGCTTTACCTAGAACAAGTATGAAACTAGAAGTACTTTGTAGGTGTTATTGGATAGGGTTGCAAGATAATAAAGATTACGTAAATAAAAAGTAGGGGCTGTTGTAAGTAAAGACACAATAAAGAAAATATAGCGAGTGTGGAAAGGTGGTGGTAGGAGTTGCGAAATTGCCCCTAAGCAATTGACTACTTTACTAGACCGATAGCAAGTATTATGTGGGAGAGGCCACTGCTAGCATGTCATCCCTTACTTGGAATTCTATGCACTTATGATTGGAACTATTAGCAAGCATCCGCAACTACTAACATTCATTAAGGTAAAACCCAACCATAGCATTAATATATATTGGTCCCCCTTCAATCCCGTATGCATCAATTTCTATGCTAGGTTGAAGCTTCTGTCACTCTTGCCCTCCAATACATAGTCCTATCAACATGAAACTAACCCTATGGTGTGATTCACACGCGCTATCATATGATGGGCACCAAAGGACATCAACATAACCATAAGCAAATTAAATCAATCATAGCAATTCATCGACCACCGATAGGACAACGAAAATCTACTCAGACATCATAGGATGGCAACACATCATTGGATAATAATATGAAGCATAAAGCACCATGTTCAAGTAGAGGGTACAGCGGGTTGTGAGTGAGTGGACCGCTGTAGATAGAGGGGGGAAGGTGATGGAGATGTTGGTGAAGATGGCGGAGGTGTTGCTGTAGATCGCGGTGATGATGATGGCCCCCGGCGGCGTTCCGGCGCCACCGGAAGCGAGGGGGAGAGAGCCCCCTCCTTCTTCTTCCTTGACCTTCTCCCTAGATGGGAGAAGGGTTCCCCATCTGGTCCATGGTCTCCTTGGCGTGGGAGGGGTGAGAGCCCCTCCGAGATTGGATCTGTCTCTCTGTCTCTCTCTATTTCTGCGTTCTCAGATTCTACCCTTTCACCATTTCTTATATTCCCAGAGATTCGTAACTCCGATTGGGCTGAAATTTGAATACGATATCTATCCGGATATTAGCTTTCTTGAGGAGAAAGAAGGGCATCAACCGCCTTATGGGGTGGCCACGAGGGTCAGGGGCGCGCCCCCTGCCCTGTGGGCCCCTCGAGCATCGTCTCACGTGGATTTTTCTTCCCAAAAATCATATATATTCCAAAAAAATTCTCCGTCAGTTTTTATTCCGTTTGGACTCTGTTTGATATGGATATTCTGCGAAACAAAAACATGCAACAAACAGGAACTGGCACTCGGCACTGGATCAATATGTTAGTCCCAAAAATAGTATAAAAAGTTGCCAAAAGTATATGAAAGTTGTAGAATATTGGCATGGAACAATGAAAAATAATAGATACGACGGAGACGTATCACGACTCTTGCCTGCATCTACTACTATTAATCCACACATTGACCGCTATCCAGCATGCATCTATTGTATTAAGTTCATGGAGAAACAGAGTAATGCAATAAGAACGATGACATGATGTAGACAAGATCTATCTATGTAGATATAGGCCCCAATGTTTTATCCTTAGTAGCAACGATACATACGTGTCATTTCCCTTTCTGTCATTGGGATCAAGCACCGAAAGATCGAACCCACTACAAAGCACCTTTTCCCATTGCAAGATAAATAGATCAAGTTGGCCATAAAATCCAAATATCGGAGAAGAAATACGAGGCTATAGGAGATCAAAGAGACTCGAATAACTTCCATGGATATAAATAGATAGATCTAATCATAAACTCAAAGTTCATCGATCCCAACAAACACACCGCAAAAGAGTTACATCATATGGATCTCCGAGAGAGCATTGTATTGAGAATCAAGAGAGAGAGGGAGAGATGAAGCCATCTAGCTGCTAACGATGGACCCAAAGGTCTACAAAGAACTACTCATGCATCATCGGAGAGGCACCAATGGATGTGGTGAACCCCATCCGAGAAGGTGTCTAGATTGGATCTAGTGGTTCTGGACTCTGCGGCGGCTGGATGAATATTTCGTCGACTTCCCTAGGGTTCTGGGATTTTGGGGGTATCTATAGAGCAAAGAGGCGGTCTGAGGGCACCCGAGGTGGGCACAACCCACCAGGGAGCACCAGGGCCTCCTGGCGCGCCCTGGTGGGTTGTGCCCCCCTCAGGGCACCCCCAGGCACAGCCAGGGCTCGTTGTGTTCCTTTTGGCCCATAAAAATTCTCAATAAAGTTTCGTGGCATTTGGACTCCGTCTGATATTGATTTTCTACGATGTAAAAACACGGAAAAAAACAAGAACTGGCACTTGGCACTATGTCAATAGGTTAGTACCAAAAATGATATAGAATGACTATAAAATGATTATAAAACATCCAAGATTGATAATATAATAGCATGGAACAGTCAAAAATTACAGATACATTGGAGACATGTCAGCTCACCATGGCGCCGCCGCAGTCTGCATGCTACCCGTCAACCACTTCGGCTTCACATTGAATAGGCCGAAGTGTGTGTGGTGGGGGGGGGGCGGAGTAGCGCCTCACACACGACGATAAATGCCGAGATGTGCATGAAAGAGTTTGGGGCTAGATCATGGAAATCTAGCCCGCAGTAGAACATGAGGCAGTGGACAAAGGGGTGGAGGGGAAACCCTAGCCCATGGAGGAAGTGAGGGATGAACACAACCCTTTCGCCGGGCTCCAGGGTGGGAATGACTTGCTTTTTGGCAGGGAGCCTGTGTGCGATGTCCGCAGACAGATATCCCGCCTATCGGAGCTCCTTGACGTTGTTCTCCGTGATGGAGGAGGCCTCCCACTTGCCCTTCGAACCATATCCGGACATGGCTGGAGAGGTTGGCGGTGGTGGAAACGATCGAAGCTTGGGCGCTGGAGCTTGAGGATGGGAAAACAGGAGAAGGAAGAAGGCGTGGGGGGGGGAATAGGGATCTTTATCCACTTATATAGGCAATGAATATCAAGCGCGCCCCCCTCAAGCCTTAAAACTCGCTTGTTCCCAAGGGGTCATGCGAATGGCACGGTTGGATTACCCAAACTCGACAAAATAATATACAAAACCGACAACACTTCAATAGAGTTCAAGAAAGGTTAGCCCTGCTCGGGGGCTATAGCACAAGCAGCTGAGCAAGCTGATGAGACTACGCTTGTTTAACACTTATATCCTCCTCACTCTGAAAGAGAAACAAGCAGACAGATGACAAGTTTTGCACATATAAGTATCAGTGCTGACAATTCATCACATTTCTTATTGACGAATAAAGTGACACAATTTAAAATAGCATTAACACAATATGGTATTGTTCAGGTTAAGACATGGCAGGAAATGACATTGTGAAGGAGTTGTCAGCTTCATGACACCACTAGATTACAGATCAACGGGTACCAA
The DNA here is from genome assembly GCF_002162155.2 of Triticum dicoccoides. Taxonomy (NCBI): domain Eukaryota; kingdom Viridiplantae; phylum Streptophyta; class Magnoliopsida; order Poales; family Poaceae; genus Triticum; species Triticum dicoccoides. The sequence goes on along the minus strand of NC_041380.1, from coordinate 304,885,059 downwards.
CAAGAGCAAAGCAGCGGGTAACATATTTGCGATATCTTGTCGTCCTTTTCAAACCGGAATTCTTCTTCAAGCAGATTTCCTGCAAAAGAGATCCGTAAGGCACATGCGGAAAAGTAGAAGTTCAAATTGTCATGTGGTATTGTCGGATTTCGGGTTCCGGCAAAACCTTAAGGTTCGAACACTGGAGTGCGCACAAAGATCTCTCCCCCTCTCTAGCTCGCACTCGACATGATCTCACGGCCTAGCTCGACGAACCCAAAGAACGAGAGACACAATATTTATACTGGTTCGGGCCATCATTGTGGTGTAATATCCTACTCCAGTGTGGTGTGGTGGATTGCCTCTTGGGCTAAGAATGAACAGTTACAAGGGAAGATTAGCCTCCCGAGGAGAGGTGTTCTTGTGCTTGGTGAACTTGTGTGGTTGGGGATAATCTGGATGAGCTGATCCGGCCCCCCTCTGTGGTGGTGGCTAGTCCTATTTATAAGGCCCTGGTCCTCTTCCCAAATATTGAGCAGGAAGGGATCCCACAACGGCCAAATTCAAAGGGAGACAACTAGTACAAGTTATCCTGACAAAAGTAGTCTTCGCCTGCCAAAGGCTCTGGTGGTGACGCCATCTTGGGCTCCATGGTGACCTCTGTCCTGCTGTCCTGCTGGTCTTGGACTTGTTGCACCAATCTGGAAACCTTTGCTTGATGCCTCAAAACTCCTCGCCTGCGCTTGCCTCTTTAGCACCAAAGAGGAAACGAGGACACTGCGCGCTAGCGCCCGCCTGGCTCCAGTCGTCAAGGCTTGTGTCACGCAAACCTCACGAGGTGTCCCTTGCCTTGATCTCTCCGCCCCTCGCGAGCCATCCTGGGGAGGCCTCCCCTGAGGAGGTCTTGCATCGTCCACCTCGTGAGGCTTGGCCCCTCACGAGGGTCTTGAGTGTTTGTTGGTGAAGATGGGCCGTACAGGGCCGCTGGGGAGTCACGCCACGGGCCACAGGTAGGCAAGTTCGGGACCCCCGTTTCTAGAACGCCGATAGTAGCCCCGGGCCCATGGCATGCTGGGCTTGGCTTCGAGGCGAAGCCAAAGGGCAAGTGCGGAGCGCCATGGGCCCCAACAGCCTGCGGCCACGGTTGGCGCGTGGCGACTGATTGTACATGGGCGTCTCCGCTTCCCCATGCTGCCTCGGCAACTGCCCGACTTGACGAGTCATTGCTGCATACAGAAAAGATCGTTATTACCTTAGATCATTGAGGCCGGCGGTTGGTCTCCCCTTGGCTATAAATGGGAAGTGGGGGCGGAGCCCCTGTCACCCATCTCTTCGTTCGCTTCTCCCGCTCCTTCTTCTTCCTCGTTCCGTCGCTTGCTGCATAGGCCATGGCGCCGATACGGAGGTTCTTGGCTGCGAAGAAGGGAAAACTCCCCTCAACGAGCCCGAGCTACTCCCGCCGAAGAAGAGGCAGTCCCATCGCCGCGAGATAGTTGTGAGGCTGGTAGTGTCGTGACCGTGGTATGAGCGGCCACCTCCTGGGTATCCTTGCCCTTGCACGCCCAAGCCGAGGGCTCCAGAGGGAGGGGCGCTAAGCGCCATCGCCCGCGCCAGGGCCATGGTTGCCGCTCCACCATGGCGTACGCCGTCGCCCCTGGGGTCCATGCCGCGGAATCCTCATGCAAATTAGTGCTGTGGGCGGCGATGCCTTCGAGCACTTGGATTCGCTTCCCGCGGTTCTTCTCCGCTGAGATGCCGCCGAGGGGCCCTCTCGAGCTTTGGCTGCAGCACGCCGACTGAGATGCTCCGGCGACTGGAGCGGAGGTTGAAGCCATCTCCTCCGGGAGGATCTTCATGACTCGCAGCTGGGGCGAGGTCGCCCGAGTCTTCCATGCGGAAGGCACCCTCGCCATCCACTTCGAGTACGACAGCGCCTCCACGCTGTTCTTCAAGGTCTTCGACGAGGAAGGTCGCCGCTTGGAGTGCTACCTTGAAGGGGGTCGCCAAGACGGCCCAACGGCTAACGTCGGGCCTGCCGCTGGCCTCCCCAGCAGCACCTCCAGCAACAGCGGTGACTCCTGGTAGTCTAGCGACTCTCCCAAGCTCGCCGAGACTCCAGAGACAAGCGACGACAGCTACGTGCCCTCAAGCTCTCGGCGGGCTTGGAGCACGGCCGCCGCGTCCGGCCGCCGCCGTGGCTGATCTGGATGGGGTTGGCGCCAGCCTCCCGTGGCCCACTGTTGATGATGGCGTCAGCGACGTTAGGCGCGTGTAGATAGAGCTCCTAGGAATTCCCTTCTTTTTGTTACCCGCGAGGAATCGAAATGGACCCCGTGGGGGCGTGTAAAGCGTTTGTAATGTCTTTTGTTCATATTGTCCTTATTATGAAAACTTGCGGACGCGTGTCCTACTAAGGCTCGGTCTCCCCTTTCCAACCCCGCGGCAGCTTGGTTCTCTACGCCGATAGGTCCGGTCCCCAGGCAGGCTGCAGCCATCACTGGTATTCCAGGTCATGATGCCATGGTCAAGGCCAGGAGGTGAGCGGCCCGAGGTCTAGTAAGAGCTCCTGAGGTGCGATGCTCAAGAGGTCCCCTTTAGCGCGCAAGCTGCTACCTCAGGATGGGAAAGGGAGGCGACATTGCCGCGGCAGGGCAGCGAAAAGGTGAGGATCTTATGTCATAGCGCTGGGTTGATCCAGGCGTGGGACTTATCTTGGCATTCCGGAGCTGGTTCCTCGTGTTGTGCCAGACATGGGCGTTGGCCGCTGCTGGGTAGCTAGATTAGGCCCGTGCAAGCCTCCCCCTCTTTTCCATGCTCTTCCTGGTGCTCTACATCCTCAGGTCCCGGCCCTTGAGCGAGCTCAGCCGCCGCTGGTATGCCAGGTCGCGATGCCGTGGTCAAGGCCAGGGGGTGAGGGCTGGAGAGCCAGTAAGAGCTCCAGAGTCGCGATGCTCAGGAGCCCCCCTTTTAACGCGTAAGCGAATCACATGAGAGAAGAGAGAGAGTATGCGGTACCGCCGCTGTAGTCCTCGAGAAGTTCCTGCAAGTTGGCGCGAGGAAGGGCACAAACTGCCATGGTGATTGCCAGTCCGCCACTGTGGAGAGCCCCCGGGGCGTGTACAGCCCCACCCTGACACGTGGCTTGCACGGCAGGGCTAGACGAGGTGTGTCTGGGCACTCGTGAGCTAGCGCGGGACTCACGAGGCCCTACCTCAAGGCGGGCTGCGCCTAGTCTTGGTTCTTGATGGTTGTGGCATTCCTGTGAGATGGTTAGACAACCTGCGTCGAATGACTTTCCTGAGGTTCACGAGATGGCCAAGCACCAACGACCCCAGGAGGTGACATGAGCGGGGTCGGACCGCCAGACAGAGCTCAGCCATTGGATTTGTCGACGCTGCAGGGATGGGCCCGAGCACATACGTCGTGCTTAGCCTTCTTATGCGAAGGATCCTAAAGAAAGACGATCGGCGCGCAGCTCCCACGGTGGGTGACAATTAAGCAGGTGATAACCATAGATAGATTATGCATGAGAAGCAGACTGGCTTAGGTAAATGCGAGAACGATACATGCCACTAGGTCGGATTCGAGCGGCCTGGGGATGATGCAGCCCGAGGGGTGCCCTCGGCAGGGTGAACTAAAAATGCAAGTGGATACATGTCGCAGGGACTGACCCACGTGGCCTGGGAATGATGCAGCCCAGGGGGTGCACCCAGCTAAATGAACTTGGAAAGATGTCACCTGGTTTAGTTGTCGAAGGAGTGTTTGGGGTAGCTGAAGATACGCGCTGAAGAAGTCGCTCCTCATGAGCCACGAGGCCCAGTGCCTCGGGAGGCTCTGGAGGCTCAGGTGGCCTCCTAAGGACCGTCTCCATCTCTGCCAGGACTGCATGATGCCTAGCGTCCTAACCTACCAGGACGCTCCGCGGATTGCGCTGGAAGGCAGAAGCCATGCTCGGCAGGCCGAACGTCATGCAAACGTAGCTGTGAGGTGGACCCTCGCACCGGCCAGCGTGAAGGCCAGAAGCGCTCCTGAGATGTGGCCCTCTTGAGCCCTGGGATGCCAACGCAAATGCGTAGCTCACCACCCTCGCCTGGGTGGGGAGCAGCGCCAGGTGGGCGGCAGTCGCCGCGTATGAGTCTTGCTTCCTGAAGCTCCTGGGTGGCCTTTTCGATGAACTCCTGTGAACTAGGCGCTCCTCGCCTGGTGCCCTCCTGAGGGAAACGTGTCGCGAAACACGCCTCCACGTGGTGCCCGAGCACCTCCCTCGTGACGTTGTCTAGGTCTAAGGCCCTCCAGAAGAGAGCCCCCGAGACCTACCCGAGGAGGGCGTCGGACGCGCTTCCCTATGCGAGCGAGGAAGGCACCCCAGGCGCGGGCACAGATCCTGAGGTGGCACCGCTGGAGGTGCCGCTCCCTTGAGGTCCAGTGCAGAGTAGCTGCTTCTTCTTCTTTGGGTTGGCCTCAGGAGGGTACTGCGCACCCCCGCTGTCAGTGTCTTCGATTGATGCAGCTTGGAAGGCGCACTCGAGGGAGCACACCACATCTCTTTCTTCGCAGGGGACCGTGATGATCCCGCCGCTTCCCGGCATCTTGAGGACGTTGTAGCCATGGTGGGTGACTGCCATGAATTTGGCCAGCGCCGGGTACCCGAGGATGGCGTTGTACGGCAGGCGGATGTGGGCGACATCGAAGTCGACGAGCTCGGTGTGGTAGTTGTCGCGCTGAGCGAAGGTGACAAGGAGACGAACTTGTCCTATCGGTGTGGTGGAGCCGTCAGTCACTCCTGATAAAGGCCTGGTGGGCTGGAGCTGATCATATAGCACTTGAAGGCTGACAAACGTCTCGACGGACAGAACACTGAGCCCTGCGCCGCTGTTGATGAAGGTCTTGGTGACTTGGACATTGCTGATGACGGGTGAATAAAGCATCGGGAGAATGCCGGCGGTTGCCGCACACTTGAGCTAATCCGCCGAGCTAAAGGTGATAGCATACTTGGACCATCTGAGCGGACGTGTGCCCTCGATCTTGGGGAGGGTAGCGTCCACCTCGCGAGACAACTACATGAAGATGAGCTGGGAGCCTGGGGCCTGAGCGCCACCCAAGATGCAGGCGATAGAGCGCGGCTCCTGGAAGCCCCCAGTCCCTTTGTCCAGTTGATGGTCGTCGTTCCTTCTTGGCGGCAGCAGCGGAGGGAGACCAGGGTTTCCCTGAGGACGGTCCTCGCGAGGCTGGTCCCTCCAGGCACCCTCACGAGGCTGGTCTTGCCAGTGGTCCTCGCGAGGCTGGTCGCGCCACTCCTGGCGGGGCCCGCGGTCGTCCCAACATCCTCAACCTCGGCCACCTCCTCGGTCATAGCCCCGGTCGTTGCGCTCGGGGCGTGGACCGAAGCGTCCATCTCGAATGGCCCTGAGCTCTTGACAATCGTTGGTGTTGTGGGTGCGCATGTTGTGGAAGGCGCGGAATGTACGACTGCCATTGGACGACTTGGGAAGATCTCGGTCGTGCTTGGTGTCTGGCTCTGCCGTGAGTATGGCCACTCCTTTACGCTTCACGTCCTTGATCTTGGCCTTCTTCTCCTCTGGATCCGCAGCAGGGAGCTTGATGAGGGAGAGGCGCCCCTCCTCAGCTCTTGCGCACTTGGTTGCTATGTTGAACAGCTCCAAAGTCGTGCACAGCTCGTCATGTATGGCGAGCTCCTCCTTCATCTTGATGTCGCGGACGCCATCAAAAAATGCTAAGATGATGGCCTCGTCTGTCACCTTGGGGATCATTATGCACACGATGTTGAAGCGCTGGATGTACTTTTGTAGGGTCTCTCCCGGGTGTTGTTTGATGCTGCGCAGGTCACCCGTGGCCGGGGGGCGGTCGCGAGTGCCTTGGAAGTTGGTGACGAAGTGGTCGCGCATCTCGTCCCAGGAGGAGATCGAGCCTGGGGGTAGATTCAGGAGCCATGAGCGAGCGCCGTCCTTGAGAGCCATGGGAAACTAGTTCGCCATGACCTTTTCCTCGTTGTTGGCCACCTCGATGCTCAGCTTGTAGTGCTGCAAGAACTCCGCAGGGTCGGGGGTGTCGTCGTAGCGAGGAGGCAGATCTGGCTTGAACTTGCCTGGCCAGACGACGCTACGCAGCTTGGGAGTGAAGGCGCGACAACCTACCATGGCCACTGGGCCCATCGTGGAGGCGGAGCTTGATCTTGGTGTCCCTGTGCCGCCACGGCAAGTAGTGCATGGAACCATCGCAGCAAGAAATCCTGACGTGGCGGTGCTGGGAGTGGCGGAGCGTTTTCTTGCGGACGGGGGATCTCTTGGCAGCTTATTTCCTTGTGCACGGGCACATAGCATGATGGATCACGCCATGGGGCTGCACATCCTGGAGCAAGGACGCCGTCTTGACGCGGTGGAGGCGGAGGCGCTCCATGAGCCGCACGCCTCGGTGCGAGGGCACCACCTTGTTGCAGAGGAGGTGGAGGCGCTTCGTGAGCCACATCGCCCGCAGCCGGGGGCGGACGAGGCAGCGAGAGGGATGGTGCAGGAGAGCCCCTCGCAGCGTTGATGAGCTCGGCGATGCGGTCCAACCAGTCCTCATAGACGTCGTTGACCGGGCGGTAGCGCAGGAGCTAGCGTGCCATGAATAGCGTGGCCTGCGCGTCCGTGGGGGCGCGGCGAGCGTGAGACGATGAGCCGGCCGAAGTCAGCGACGGAGAATGACGGGAAGGGCCGCCGACAGGGGTTGTCCGAGCGACGCGGGTGGCGACGGCGGCCCGACGCTCAGCGCGGGCCCGGTGAGCGTTGTCCATGAGCTTGCTGGAGAGGCGAAGAATGGATCGACGAAGAGGAAAGCTTAAGCGCACCCTGTACCTAGCACGCCAAATGTTGGATTTCGGGTTCCGGCAAAACCCTCGAGGTTCGAACACTGGGGTGCGCACAAAGATCTCTCCCCCTCTCTAGCTCACACTCGACACGATCTCACGGCCTAGCTCGACGAACCTAAAGAACGAGAGACATAAGATTTATACTGGTTCGGGCCACCGTTGTGGTGTAATACCCTACTCCATTGTGGTGTGGTGGATTGCCTCTTGGGCCAAGGATGAACAGTTACAAGGGAAGAAAAGCCTCCCGAGTAGAGGTGTTCTGGTGCTTGGTGAACTTGTGTGATTGGGGATGATATGGATGAGCTGATCTGTCGCCCCCCTCTATGGTGGTGGCTAGTCCTATTTATAGAGGTCCTGGTCCTCTTCCCAAATATTGAGCGGGAAGGGATCCCATAACGGCCAAATTTGAAGGCACACAACTAGTACAAGTTATCCTGACAAAAGTAGTCTTCATCTACCAAAGGCTCTGGTGGTGACGTCGTCTTGGGCTCCACGGTGACCTCCGTCCTGCTGTCCTATTGGTCTTGGTCTTGTTACACCAATGTGGAAACCTTTGCCTGATGCGTCGGAACTCCTCGCCCGCACTTGCCTCTTTAGCACCAAAGAGGAAATGAGGACACTGCGCGTGCTGGCGCCCGCCTGGCTCCAGTCGTCATGGCTTGCGTCACACAAACCTCGCGAGGTGTCCCTTGCCTTGATCTCTCCGCCCCTCATGAGCCAGCCTGGGGAGGCCGCCCCTGAGGAGGTCTTGCGTGTTTCTTGGTGTAGATGGGCCGTACAGGGCCGCTGGGGGAGCCACGCCACGGGCCGCAGGCAGGCAAGTCTGGGGACCCCCATTTCCAGAACGCCGACAGATATCATAGACAGTACCTCATCCTGGGAATTAGACCAGTGCATAACAAGGTTTTTCCATTCAATGTCTTCTAAATTTAGCATAGGAGACTTCACCGGAAATTCGTTTATAGACTTGCCATCAAAGTGTGATTTCCTCAGGTAACACCGATACTGCTGCAATGTTTCCTTGAAAAGCGCAAGCAAGCTTTGCTCGTCATGACTATCCATATTGACCCTCGCCTACTTACAACAATGTAATGTAAATCATTGATGTGTTCAATCAGCAGAAAACGGGAAAATAATCGCCATGAAGAATAGCACTTACACGTAAGTGGGACAGGAAGATGTGAAAATGGTGTTTGTCTTCACTATAATCTTCCCATGAGGGGAATATATGCATGTAGTTCCTAACAACATTGAAAGCATTGTCTTTTAAACTGGGAATAACTGGGATGGGGTTCCAATCTACAGGAATTGGTCGTCTCTGCAGTTGGGATAGGTCTTCGGCCGGTGGACTTGTTGTAATTTTTGCTGGAGTGGGATTTTTCTGTGGTACGGCAGGTGCTATGGCAACTGAAATCGTCATACATTTTGCTGGAGTGCAGGTCCTATGTGGTGAGACTAGTGGTGTGGCCAATGAAGTATGGGTACAGTCTGCTGGAGTCGGTCCTACATTTTGTGTCACTGGTTGTAGAGCCAATATAAGTGGGGTGATGTCTGATTTCTCCGGCACCACCACGTTTTCCAGGGACTTTGCTGGTGCTCCTTCAGGTTCGGCAATCACCCTCTTCCTCTTTGATGTCTGATGCACAAGAACAACATTTGAGTGGAAGACATGGTATGATGACAGATGGAATATGTATTGATAATGGATGATCATGGCATCTTGACATATATGATGAGTAAACTAAGCAGATGGCGGTGCAACAAAGTAGAAGAAATGTAAGACAACATATGCAAGATACGCCAATCAATAAAATCTTGCCAAATTAGAACAGGCACCTTGATGGGTGAACAGGATAGGCCATCTGCCTTTGACTCCTCGAGGTCAGAATAGTCATTTGGATCATATTCTGAACAAGAATCTACAGGTGGGGAGCGTATGAGTTTCATTGCATCCAGAATGGCACTCAATGCCTTGGTGCCAATTTTGTAAGTCATTGCAGTGTTCCACAATATTCTTTTGATGTGCGGATTCTGATATTCACTATGATTACGTATAATATCTGAGAAGCATGAAAACATAAATAGTAATGAGATTATCTTTTTAATGCAGAGGATATTCTAATATAGGGGTGCCCTGTAAACCCTTGTGTCCTATCACTAGATTCCGATGAGAGAGCCCATGTGTGCTATAATATGGTGTGTGCGTTAATATAATCTGGCACAAGTACAAAAAAATAGGCTCCAGAAGTAAGGATAGTTGGCAGATGATAGGTTCATAATATACTGTATAGAGAGTTTATTGCCAAACCATGATAACAAGAGCACACAACAACTAGGCAGATCATAGTGTACATAAAAGGGGTACACCATAACCAGGATATATAAATCGGGAAAGTGGAACTGGCTAGAAAATACGGTGTTGCATTGCCACTAATAATTGAAAGCCTATCAATCACATAAAGGCCAGCTCTATCAGCTGTTGACTGCAGATGACCCTGCTCCCCTTCCTGACAAGGAACATACTGTACGTACTAAATATAGAATAAGAAAAGAGGAACATGTCAAAGAACAGAAGAGGAAGCATATTCTTGAGGTTCCGCTTCATTGCTTACAATGTTGGTTGCCCACTCATGATGAATCACAACGCCCAAAGAAATGCAATTTCATGATGTCTCTCTATATGTGGCCACATGCATTTGGAAAATCAAGTGGGAGCATTACCTGACCAATTAAATGTGTGTCTGTTAACTAATATCAGTATCATATCACAATTCGCATTTGAAGAAGTAAGCTTTGGACTTATAATTGGTGTGTTGTTTAGCTTCAAGAGTGGACTGATGCTAGTGCGACACAAAGCAGCTACACAGATCATAGTGTAGATATAACAGGAAAACCGTAAGCATCACAAGTAAAATCAGCAAAGTGGAACTTGCTGGAAAATATAGGCTACTATTGCCGGTACGTCTAGAAAGGCTTCGGATACCAGCTCTCTTCAACTAAAGGTGCAGTACTATTAATATCAATGTAACTCTAAAAGGCGACACAACTCCCCGCATTTCCTTGCTAATCTTATAGGATTCAAGTGGGCAGGCCACTACAATTACTATTCCTATGTTTACAAAATCCTACGAATCAAAGAGGCCCGAAGAGTTCAAAGTGTCCATCACAACCGACCGAATAGACCTCTACACTGCAAATGTCCCTGCTCATCTTCACTACAAGGAACATACTGTACTACTATGATACTCCCTTCGTTCGAAAATATAAGTCTTTGTAGAGATTTCCGCTATGGATCACATACAGATGTATAGGGATACATTTTAGAGTGTCAATTCACTCATTTTGCTTCATATGTAGTCCATGGTGGAATCTATACAAAGACTTGCATTTAGGAACAGAGAGAATACTTAATAAAGAAGAATGAAAGAGGAACATGCTAAAGAAGAGCAAGCAGATTTTGGATAATAAAATGTTCGTTGCGCAATGCCCACACATGATGAACCAGAGCACATTAAGAATTTAACTCCCTGCTGTCTCTCTATATGTGGTGCACGTGCTTTTCAAAAGTAAAGTAGGAATATTCGTTGACCAATTAAACGTTATCTGTTTTAGTAATATCAGCATCATATCAGTTTCATATTTGACCAAGAAGTTTGGAATTATGAGTGGCATGTTGTTTAGCTTGATGGATTCAGGAGCAGTGCTAAGCAGCTACGATGATGGTACTGAATATAAAGGCATGTCTGCATGCAAGTCGCATGACTTTTGTCATTTGGGCAGTCGACCATTTTAGGCCGTTGGATGAAGATCCTATGTCTCCTAGCCTTTCTTCTTCCTCGTCTTTGAGTCTTCCCATAGAGAACACCACACGGGCCACCGGCCGAACCACCGGCCCCGACCTCCCTCCCCTGAACCTCCCCCATCGCATGTGTTCCTCCGCCACCCCCACCCGCATCAAGTTTTCTTTGTTCGGCGAGGCCCCACCACCGCCAGGCCACCGCCCCCACGACCACCGTCCCCACCCGAGCCCCTTCCTTCACACCGGCCAACTCCGGCGAGCTCTCAAAAATCGACTGATCCAATTTTTAAATTTAGTCTACTATCATTTAACTAGTGTGGAATATAAAAGGGGAAAACCATATGCATTGCGAGTATAGTGTTGAGCATGCCATGGCGGATCTGAAGGTGCAAACCAGACAAAGGCAACTTCACAACCAATGTTTCCTTTCAACTAACAAGTGATGGACTAGAAATCAGAGTAAAGCAGTGGTGATATATTTTCTTGCTGCGATAAATAAGTTGAGCAGATATGAAAGAGTACCGCCTCTAGTGCGGCGCCGAGTATGCATCTATTGAGAATTTAACGGTGCTGCGGTAGCGATGGCTGTCAGTGGCGTGGAAGCAGATCTAGGAGGGTAGACAGTGGCGGCGGGGGAAATATCCCGACATGGTGGACGAGACGGTCGTAGGAGTGGCGCCGGCAAGGTGGACGATGGCAGGGATGAAGCAAGACGACGGGATGCAATAATCCGGTCCGAAGCCGTGGATGAGAGGGGTCGATCTCTTGTAATGGACGACGGCGTCGGGGTATCAGCTCTGGCATGGTGGAGGAGGACGGCGGTGGATGGGGTGGCGGACGGAGGCGGCTGGGGTGGAGAGGATGTTTTGGCGCCCATGGAGTACAAATGGGGAAATGGAGGGAGAGAGGAAGGGGGAACCATGTCTTCTGGGCGCGCTTGTCTCAAATGCGAGGAAATTTACAAACTTAGCCCCCGTTTAAAAGTTCCTACATCACAACAATATTAGTCGGTTGGGGGTAGGACGGTGATCTCGCATACGCTGAATATTTGCCGATGAGAGTTTGTTTTGGTGCCCACCGTGTATGAATCGCGGAGGGAGTCGATTTCAGCCGAGGAGACACCGTGTTTTGGCGCCCATCGTGTACGAATCCAGGTGAGAGGCGGTTATGTCACGTTTGAGTGAAATTACAAACCTACCCATATCAAAACCTATAGAAATCAAGCCAATAAACTTTGCATGTCAGGGATAGGCAGCAATTTCCATCTGGCAGATTTTGGTTTCGGGCGGTTACTGCGACTTTCCCCGCTTCGTTCAAATTTTTGCAAAGCAAGAGTGCACGTTTACCATGCCAACTCAATTCAAATCCAGTTTGTATTCTATTTTTGTTCGGGAAGGATCCATTTTAGATTGGAATAAAATTCTATATACATCATTTTTATATATACTTTCAGAAGCACAACAAAGAATTTTGCTCCTTTATATATATATAATATGATTTACAAATACAATGATCTCAAAATCATAAGGTTGAATTCAAAAAATTTAAACCAAATTATGTTCTACTAAAATGTATGGATCAGTAATATCTACATATGAAATAACATAGATGCGCGTGAATTCATATGAGTATGCATGTTTGATGGATCAATTTGGTTCGAGTATGAATTACATGTATCATCATCTCGAATTAAAATATTTGAATCCCTTTTATGTTGACATTTTCTATACACGCTATTAAATATTTGAATCTCCTTTCACGGCCATCTCTCTCGCATGCTCCTTCATGTAGCTATCACTCTCTTTTCTCCAGCTCACCTTCATGCTCACTTCATGTTTCTCCTATTTTCGCAAACATGGTCTCTCGGCGTCTCCCTTGAGAAGTGTCACACTCTGCCTATCATTATACATTACATGGTTTTCATTATCTCTCACGTCTCTACCGTCCTCTGGTATCACTAGGTACCTAAGCTTTCTTTTTCACCGCCACACACACACTCTCACTCATCTTTCAATTTGTCTTTCTCTCTATGGGGTTCTCTCACACACCCTATATCTCTCTAGATATGACTCATACCACTAAAAATTACTCTCTCCTATAGACACAACATTTGTTGTAGTCTCCTTTCTGTCTCCATCCCAGTTATAAAACTGACACTATTCAATTGTTTACCAACCAGAAAAACTCCCCCCTCCCTCTCTCTCACACACACACAACTCCTGCTTCCACTCCCCTTCCCGACTACCGTCTCTCTCTCTCTCACACAAAACTCTCGCTTTCGCACCCCCGACTCGTATTTGTCTCATGAATATTGATCGACTAGCCTCCATAAGGTTTATACAACCGCACACTCGTGCTTCCACTATCGCGTACATGTCTCTCTCGCGCTCCTTATATCCATGTAGATTTTTCATCCCTTCTTGAGACACGCCCTCTCGATCGTGCACACACACACACACATACACACACACTATCGCCTCATTTCAAGCTGATACCTCTCGCACACACACTCTTTGTGTCTTTGTCACACACACACTCCGTCCTCCTCCTCTCTCCTTCTCTCTCACACACAACACACACATGGGCTTTTTGCAACAACTATCAAGATGCCCATGTGTTGCACGGAACATCAAGATACATTTGTATAAGTAGTTTATCTTCTGGGAGAAAAGGATGAACAAGGGAAGACCTTATTTGCAAATGTGGACAGGGGTGTGGGTATCTTTTTGCAAAATTGCCATAGTTTCCTTTCTATCCGTCAGATATAAATTGGACGACCTATATTGCAGGATGGCAGGCACACCATCATCACCAACTCTGTTTTTATCTCTACTCTTATAAAAAGCAGAGTTGGTGATGATGGTGTGCCTGCCATCCTACAATATAGGCCGTCCGATCTATATCTAATGGATAGGAAGAAAAATATGACAATTTACCCGCACTCCTCTCCACATTTATAGATAAGGCCTTCCCTCGTTCATCCTTTTCTCCCACAAGATCTTGATGTTCCATGCATCAAGATTGCTGATGTCTACTACACAACCTTCTTCTTGTAGACGTTGTTGGGCCTCCGATCCAACTGCAGAGGTTTGTAGGACAACAGCAAATTTCCCTCAAGTGGATGACCTAAGGTTTATCAATCCATGGGAGGTGTAGGATGAAGATGGTCTCTCTCAAACAACCCTGCACCCAAATAACAAAGAGTCTCTTATGTCCCCAACACACCCAATACAATGGTACATTGTATAGGTGCACTAGTTCGGCGAAGAGATGGTGATACAAGTGCAATATGGATGGCAGATATAGGTTTTTGTAATCTGAAAATATAAAAACAGCAAGGTAACTAATGATAAAAGTGAGTAAAATGGTATTGCAATGCATTGAAACAAGGCCTATGGTTCATACTTTCACTAGTGAAAGTTCTCTCAACAATAATAACATAATTGGATCATATAACAATCCCTCAACATGTAGCAAAGAGTCACTCCAAAGTCACTAATAGCGGAGAACAAACGTAGAGATTATTGTAGGGTACGAAACCACCTCAAAGTTATCCTTTCTAATAGATCTATTCAAGAGTCCATAGTAAAATAACACGAAGCTATTCTTTCTGTTCAATCTATCCTAGAGTTCGTACTAGAATAACACCTTAAGACACAAATCAACCAAAACCCTAATGTCACCTAGATACTTCAATGTCACCTCAAGTATCCGTGGGTATGATTATACGATATGCATCACACAATCTCAGATTCATCTACTCAACCAACACAAAGAACTTCAAAGAGTGCCCCAAAGTTTCTACCAGAGAGTCAAGATGAAAACATGTGCCAACCCCTATGCATAAGTTCATGAGGTCACGGAACTCGCAAGTTGATCACCAAAACATACATCAAGTGGATCACGTGAATATCCCATTGTCACCACAGATAAGCACATGCAAGACATACGTCAAGTGTTCTCAAATCCTTAAAGACTCAATCCGATAAGATAACTTCAAAGGGAAAACTCAATCCATTACAAGAGAGTAGAGGGGGAGAAACATCATAAGATCCAACTATAATAGCAAAGCTCGTGATGCATCAAGATCGTGCTGAATCAAGAGCACGAGAGAGAGAGAGAGAGAGAGAGAGAGAGAGAGAGATCAAACACATAGCTACTGGTACATACCCTCAGCCCCGAGGGTGAACTACTCCCTCCTCGTCATGGAGAGCGTTGGGATGATGAAGATGGCCATCGGAGAGGGATTCCCCCCTCCGACAGGGTGCCGGAACAGGTCTAGATTGGTTTTCGATGGCTACGGAGGCTTGCGGCGGCAGAACTCCCGATCTAGGTTATTTTCTGGAGGTTTTAGTATTTATAGGAATTTTTGGCGTTGGGAACAAGTCAGGGAGGTGCCCGAGTCGTCCACGAGATAGGGCGGTGCGCCCGGGGGGTAGGGCGCGCCCCTCACCCTCGTGGACGGCCCGGGACTCTTCTGGCCCAACTCTTTTACTCCGGGGGCTTCTTTTGGTCCATAAAAAATCATCAAAATTGGCACGTCAATTGGACTCCATTTGGTATTCCTTTTCTGTAAAACTCAAAAATAAGGAAAAAACAGGAACTGGCACTTGGCTCTAGGTTAATAGGTTAGTCCCAAAAATCATATAAAATACCATATAAATGCATATAAAACATCCGAGATGGATAATATAATAGCATGGAAAATCAAAAATTATAGATACGCTGGAGATATATCAAGCATCCCCAAGCTTAATTCCTGCTCGTCCTCGAGTAGGTAAATGATAAAAACAGAATTTTTAATGTGGAATGCTACCTAACATATTCATCAATGTAATCTCCTCTATTGTGGCAAGAATATTCAGATCCATAAGATTCAAGACAAAAGTTTAATATTGACATAAAAACAATAATACTTCAAGCATACTAACCAAGCAATTATGTCGTCTCAAAATAACATATCCAAGGAAAGCTAATCCCTACAAAATCATATAGTTTCGCCATGCTTCATTTTTGACACACAAAATGCTCCCATCATGCACAACCCTGATTACAAGCCAAGCAATTGTTTCATACTTTAGTATTCTCAAACTTTTTCAGCTTTCACGCAATACATGAGCGCAAGCCATGGACATAGCACTATAGGTGGAACAGAATATGATGATGGAGGTTGTGTGGAGAAGACAAAAAAGGAGAAAGTCTCACATTGACGTGGCTAATCAGCGGGCTATGGAGATGCCCATAAATTCATGTCAATGCGAGGAGTAGGGATTGCCATGCAACGGATGCACTAGAGCTATAAATGTATGAAAGCTCAACAAAAGAAACTAAGTGGGTGTGCATCCAACTTGCGTGCTCACGAAGACGTAGGGCATTTGAGGAAGCCCATCGTTGGAATATAGAAGCCAAGTTCTATAATAAAAATTTCCCACTAGTATATGAAAGTGACAAAATAAGAGACTCTCTATCATGAAGATCATGGTGCTACTTTGAAGCACAAGTGTGGAGAAGGATAGTAGCATTGCACCTTCTCTTTTTTTTTGTTTTTTTGCCTTTTTTGTTTTTTTGGGACTTCTCTTTTTTTGGCCTTTCTCCCTTTTTTTATTTCCTCACATGGGACAATGCTCTAATAATGAAGATCATCACACTTTTATTTACTTACAACTCAAGAATTACAACTCGATACTTAGAACAAAATATGACTCAATATGAATGCCTTCGGCGGTGTACCGGGATATGAATCAAGAGTGACATGTATGAAAGAATTATGATCGATGGCTTTGCCACAAATACAATGTCAACCACATGATCATCCAAGGCAATATGGCAATGATGGAGCGTGTCATAATAGACGGAATGGTGGAAAGTTGCATGGCAATATATCTCGGAATGGCTATGGAAATGCCATAATAGGTAGGTATGGTGGCTATTTTGAGGAAGATATAAGGAGGCTTATGTGTGATAGAGCGTATCATATCACGGGGTTTGGATGCACCGGCGAAGTTTGCACCAACTCTCGAGGTGAGAAAGGGCAATGCACGGTACCAAAGAGGCTAGCAATGATGGAAGGGTGAGAGTGCGTATAATCCATGGACTCAACATTAGTCATAAAGAACTCACATACTTATTACAAAAATCTACAAGTCATCAAAACCAAGCACTACGGGCATGCTCCTAGGGGGATAGATTAGTAGGAAAAGACCATCGCTCGTCCCCGACCGCCACTCACAAGGAAGGCAATCAAAGAAACACATCATGCTTCAAATTTGTCACACAATGGTTACCATACGTGCATGCTACGAGACTTGCAAACCTCAACACAAGTATTTCTAAATTTCACCATTACTCAACTAGCACGACTCTAATATCAACATCTTAATATCTCAAAACAATCATCAAGTATCAAACTTCTCATAGTATTCGATGCACTCTATATGAAAGTTTTATTATACCCATCTTGAATGCCCATCATATTAGGACTAATTTTATAACCAAAGGAAATTACCATGCTATTCTAAAAGACTCTCAAAATAATATAAGTGAATCATGATAGTTCATTAATTTCTTCAAAATAAACCACAGTCCTTCTCTAAAAGATATAAGTGAAGCACTAGAGCAAACGATAAACTACTCCGAAAGATATAAGTGAAGATCAATGAGTAGTTGAATAATTATGCAACTATGTGAAGACTCTCTAACATTTAATAATTTAAGATCTTGGTATTTTATTCAAACAGCAAGCAAAACAAAATAAAACAAAATGACGCTCCAAGCAAAACACATATCATGTGGTGAATAAAAATATAGCTCCAAGTAAAGTTACCGATGAACGAAGACGAAAGAGGGGATGCCATCTGGGGCATCCCCAAGCTTAGGCTCTTGGTTTTTCCTTGAATATTACTTTGGGTGCCTTCGGCATCCCCAAGATTAGGCTCTTTCCACTCCTTATTCCATAGTCCATTGAATCTTTACCCAAAACATGAAAACTTCACAACACAAAACTTAACAGAAAACTTGTAAGCTCTGTTAGTATAAGAAAATAAATCAACACTTAGGTACTATTGTGAACTCATTATAAATTCATATTGGTGTAATATGTACTGTATTCCAACTTCTCTATGGTTCATACCCTCTGATACTACTCATGGATTCATCAAAATAAGCAAACAACACAATGAAAACAGAATCTATCAAAAATAGTATAGTCTGTAGTAATCTGGAGATTTAGAATACTTATTTAACTCCAAAAATCCTGAGAAATTAGGAAGTCCTAGGAAATTTGTTTATTAATCCCCTAAAAAAGTAATCAGTATTTTATCGTGCTTAGGTTAAAAATGAAAACTAATCTCCTGGGCACAAAAGTTTCTGTTTTTCAGCAAGATCAAATCAACTATCACCGTAAGCCATCCCAAAGGTCTTACTTGGCACTTTATTGAAACAAAAGCTATAAAACATGATTACTGCAGTAGCATAATCATTTGAACACACAAAAACAGTAGGTATAAATGTCGGGTTGTCTCCCAACAAGAGCTTTTCTTTAATGCCTTTCTAGCTAGGCATGATGATTTCAATGATGCTCATATAAAAATAGGAATTGAAACATAATGGGAGCATCATGAAGAATATGACTAGCACATTTAAGTATAACCCACTTCCTATGCATAGTGATTTTGTGAGAAAACAATTTATGGGAACAAGAATCAACTAGCATAGGAAAGCAAAACAAGCATAACTTCAAAACTTTAAGCACATAGAGAGGAAACTTGATATTATTGCAATTCCCACAAGCATATATTCCTCCCTCATAATAATTTTCAGTAGCATCATGAATGAATTCAACAATATAACTATCCCATAAAGCATTCTATTCATGATCTACAAGCATAGAAATTTTATTACTCTCCACATAAGCAAATTTCTTCTCATGAATAGTAGTGGGGAAAACTCAACAAAATAACTATCATGTGAGGCATAATCCAATTGAAAATTAAAATCAAGATGACAAGTTTCATGGTTATCATTGTTCGTTATAGCATACGTGTCATGACAATAATCATCATATATAGGAGGCATGCTTTCATCATAATAAAGTTGCACATCAAAACTTGAGGGAGAGAAAATATCATCTTCATCAAACATAGCATCCCCAAGCTTGTGGCTTTGCATATCATTAGCATCATGGGTATTCAAAGAATTCATACTAACAACATTGCAATCATGCTCATCATTCAAAGATTTAGTGCCAAACATTTTAATGCATTCTTCTTCTAAGACTTTGGCACAATTATCGGAATCCTTATTTTCACGAAAGAATAAAAAAGATAAAGCATATGAGGCACCCTCAATTCCATTTTTTGTATTTTTATTTTATAGACTAAACTAGTGATAAAACAAGGAACAAAAAGATACAATTGCAAGATCTAAAGATATACCTTCAAGCGCTAACCTCCCCGGCAACGGTGCCAGAAAAGAGCTTGATGTCTACTACACAACCTTCTTCTTGTAGACGTTGTTGGGCCTCCAATTGCAGAGGTTTGTAGGACAACAACAAATTTCCCTCAAGCGGATGACCTAAGGTTTATCAATCCATGGGAGGCGTAGGATGAAGATGGTCTCTCTCAAACAACCCTGCAACCAAATAACAAAGAGTCGCTTATGTCCCCAACACACCCAATACAATGGTAAATTGTATAGGTGCGCTAGTTCGGCGAAGAGATGGTGATACAAGTGCAATATGAATGGTAGATATAGGGTTTTGTAATCTGAAAATATAAAAACAGCAAGGTAACTAACGATAAAAGTGAGTGAAAATGGTACTTCAATGCATTGAAACAAGGCCTGGGGTTCATACTTTCACTTGTGCAAATTCTCTCACCAATAATAACATAATTGGATCATATAACAATCCCTCAACATGCAACAAAGAGTAACTCCAAAGTCACTAATAGCGGAGAACAAACGAAGAGATTATTGTAGGGTATGAAACCACCTCAAAGTTATGCTTTCTGATAGATCTATTCAAGAGTCCGTAGCAAAATAACACGAAGCTATTCTTTCCGTTCAATCTATCCTAGAGATTGTACTAGAATAAGACCTTAAGAGACAAATCAACCAAAACCCTAATGTCACCTAGATACTCCAATGTCACCTCAAGTATCCGTGGGTATGATTATACGATATGCATCACACAATCTCAGATTCATCTATTCAACCAACACAAAGAACTTCAAAGAGTGCCCCAAAGTTTCTACCAAAGAGTCAAGATGAACACGTGTGCCAACCCCTATGCATAAGTTCACGAGGTCACGGAACTCACAAGTTGATCACCAAAACATACATCAAGTGGATCACATGAATATCCCATTGTCACCACAGACAAGCACACGCAAGACATACATCAAGTGTTGTCAAATCCTTAAAGACTCAATCCGATAAGATAACTTCAAAGGGAAAACTCAATCCATTACAAGAGAGTAGAGGGGGAGAAACATCATAAGATCCAACTATGATAGCAAAGCTCGTGATACATCGAGAATGTGCCGAATCAAGAACATGAGAGAGAGATCAAACACATAGCTACTGGTACATACCCTCAGCCCCGAGGGTGAACTACTGCCTCCTCATCATGGAGAGCGTCGGGATGATGAAGATGTCCACCGGAGAGGGATTCCCCCCTTCGGTAGGGTGCCGGAACAGGTCTAGATTGGTTTTCGGTGGCGACGGAGGCTTGCGGCGACAGAACTCCTGTTCTAGGTTATTTTATGGAGGTTTCAGTATTTATATGAATTTTTTGCGTTGGGAACAAGTCAAGGAGGTGCCCAAGTCGTCCACGAGATAGGGCGGCACGCCCGGGGGGTAGGACGCTCCCCCCACTCTCGTGGACGGCCCGGGACACTTCTGGCCCAACTCTTTTACTCTGAGTGCTTCTTTTGGTCCATAAAAAATCATCGAAAAATGGCACGTCAATTGGACTCCGTTTGGTATTCCTTTTTCTGTAAACTCAAAAACAAGGAAAAACAGAAACTAGCACCGGGCTCTAGGTTAATAGGTTAGTCCCAAATATCATATAAAATACCATATAAATGCATATAAAACATCTTAGATGGATAATATAATAGCATGGAACAATCAAAAATTATAGATACGTTGGAGACGTATCAATTGCTTGCTTCAATTGATATCTTTTGATTGCTTGATTGCGTGTGTCTCTCTTTGTTATGTCTTCGTGGCATATCATTCTTTAGATATCTTTGTGCCTCGATATAGTTTTTCTTCCTCAAAGTATTTACCTTTGGATTTGTGTATTGCATTCCACTCTTTTGTTGAGAAATACACAACTTATGGAGGAACACTTTTTATATTGGCCTTCTAAGCTTTTAGCCCATTTTGATAATCGATGCCAATGGGGGAGAAGTTTCAGAGAGTTTTGTGGAGAAGTTTTCAGAGTTTATTCTTCCTTTGGTTTTGTTCCTAAGCATTTGCATCTCATACCCATGCATCATTGGTTGTTGCATTGCATGGTGATGCATAATTCCTTATATAAACACTCTTGAAAGTGATTGTCATCCATTACCAAAATGAGGGAGATTGAAAGGACACGCGGTGCCCCCATGTGTGGTTTTGGTAATTGATGACATTCTCTATGGATTAATGGTTGCATTGAGCTATATTTGAAGGATTTGTCCATAGGCATTTCTTGAAGTTCATGTGTTGTTTTGAAGGAGTTTATGTGTTGACCAAGGTGCTATTAAGGAATTATCCTAAGATTGGTCATGTGAGTATTGAGCTTATTGCAAGCATGTCTTGAAGAAGAAGATTGTGTGATCATTCATGTTTACCTTCAAGACATCATCCAAATGAAGAGAGTTCGAAAGAGTCAAGGTTGATCAAGACTAAGTACAGAGAGTGATTCAAGTTTATCATCACACAAAGCGTAGAAGATACACCGAGTGGGATCAAGTGATCTCACGGTTTGGTAAGCATTGTCCATTGCACTTTGTGTAATAACCCATGGTCTTTGTGAGATTTATGTGTGGGGTTAGGTTTTCTTCCATGGGCTTGCGCCAAGAGGAGGATCACATACAACCCATGGAGGATGACATCGAATCAAGGTTGTGTTGTGCAAGTTCAAGTGGAGCATCACGAAGAAATCGTGCTGGTAGCTTGCCATCCATTATGGTGACAATGGACCTGTGAATGTGTGTGATGTCAACTACACAAACTTCTTCTTGTAGACGTTGTTGGGCCTCAAAATGCAAAGGTTTGTAGGACAGTAGCAAATTTTCCTCAAGTGGATGACCTAAGGTTTATCAATCCGTGGGAGGCATAGGATGAAGATGGTATCTCTCCAACAACCCTGCAACCAAATAACAAAGAGTCTCTTGTCTCCCCAACACACCCAATGCAATGGTAAATTGTATAGGTGCACTAGTTTAGCAAAGAGATGGTGATACAAGTGCAATATGGATGGTATATATAGGTTTTTGTAATCTGAAAATATAAAAACAGCAAGGTAGCAAGTGGTAAAAGTGAGCGTAAACAGTGTTGCAATGCTAGAAAACAAGGCCCAGGGTTCATACTTTCACTAGTGCAAGTTCCCTCAACAATAATAACATAATTGGATCAAATAACTATCCCTCAACATGCAACAAAGAGTCACTCCAAAGTCACTAATAGCGGAGAACAAACGAAGAGATTATTGTACGGTACGAAACCACCTCAAAGTTATCCTTTCTGATCCATCTATTCAAGAGTCCGTAGTAAAATAACACGAAGCTATTCTTTCCATTCAATCTATCCTAGAGTTCGTACTAGAATAACACCTTAAGACAAAAATCAACCAAAACCCTAATGTCACCTAGATACTCCAATGTCACCTCAAGTATCTGTGGGTTTGATTATACGATATGCATCACACAATCTTAGATTCATCTATTCAACCAACACAAAGAACTTCAAAGAGTGACCCAAAGTTTCTACCGGAGAGTCAAGATAAAAACATGTGCCAACCCCTATGCATAAGCTCACGAGGTCACGGAACTCGTAAGTTGATCACCAAAACATACATCAAGTGGATCACGTGAATATCCGATTGTCACCACAGATAAGCACATGCAAGACATACATCAACTATTCTCAAATCCTTAAATACTCAATCCGATAAGATAACTTCAAAGGGAAAACTCAATCCATTACAAGAGAGTAGAGGGGGAGAAACATCATAAGATCCAACTATAATAGCAAAGCTCGCGATACATCAAGATCATGCCGAATCAAGAACACGAGAGAGAGAGAGATCAAACACATAGCTACTGGTACATACCCTCTGCCCCGAGGGTGAACTACTCCCTCCTCATCATGGAGAGCGCCGGGATGATGAAGATGGCCACCGGTGAGGGATCCCCCCTCCGGCAGGGTGCCGAAACAGGGTCCCGATTGGTTTTTGGTGGCTACAGAGGCTTGCGGTGGTGGAATTCCCATCTAGGTTTCTTTCTGGAAGTTTGGGTATATATAAGAGGTGTTGGAGTCGGGAACAAGTCAGGGGGGTCCCCGAGGCGGCCACAAGATAGGGGGCGCGCCTAGGGGGTAGGGCGCGCCCCCACCCTCGTGGTGGCCTCGGGACTCCTCTGGTCCATCTCCGGTACTCTCTGAACTTCTTCTGGTCCAAAAACAATCTCCGTGAAATTTCAGGTCAATTGGACTCTGTTTGGTTTTCCTTTTCTGTGATACTCAAAAACAAGGAAAAAACAGAAACTGACACTGGGCTCTAGGTTAATAGGTTAGTCCCAAAAATCATATAAAATAGCATATAAATGCATATAAAGCATCCAAGGTTGATAATATAATAGCATGGAACAATAAAAAATTATAGATACGTTGTAGACGTATCAGTGTGCCGAAGAGTGACTCGCCCATAGTGGAGCATGGGGGAGCAATCAACTAGCCTTCATCGAGCCAACGCAATCACGAAAGGTGGTCCAACTTGAGGGAACCATCATCATCTAGATCAAGTGGACTTCATGCAAGGCAAATGTTTTCCCTTGATAGATTCTATATTTTACCGGTCTCATGGTGGTAGTTTGGAGACCGGGTTATAGGATCGATTGGCGTACTATCAAGGGAAAATGGAGTAGCTCGATCGTATCATTCGTAGAGAGCTCAAACCATTGCATGCTTGCATCATCTTTCTTGGTTCTTGTTTGGTTTTCTCCTTGTGAGATTTGGAGCTTATGGTCATGTTCTTGACAAGCTGGAGTTCATCGAAAACGGAGTTCACATGCTTCTTCTATTGTGCTTTCAGTGTTGGAGGTTTTACCAGTCTTATTCGAGGAAGGGTTCTCACCATTTTCTTATGTGCCTTTTCTAATTTCCTTCTTATTGTTAGTTCTATCAAGATTGTGTTAGCCCTTGTCGCTAGCTTTCCAACAAACTTGGTTTTGTTGAATTCGGAGTCCGTTTGCAGAAGTTGTGTCAGTTTTGGTGTCCTTAAAAAGACTGCAGCGGTACTACTGCTCATGGCAGCGGTACTACCGCTTGGAGGGGATGTTATTTTTAAAAACCGCTCTTGGGAGCGGTACTACCGCGGCTACTTTTGTGGCTACTTTCGCTCTGGACCAAAAACTCATCTTAAGTCCAGCGGTGGTAGGCACAGATGTATTTTTCTAGTACCGCTCGCAAGCAGTAGTACCGCTACCCTTTGAGGTAGTACCGCTACTCCTAGCGGTAGTACCGTGCGGTCGAGTAGTAGTACCGCTCTGTTTGGGTTGTGAGCATAATGGTTGGATTTTTCCCCACCTATAAAAGGGGGTCTTCTTCGCCAATGAACTTATCCTTTGAGCTCGTGTTCTTCCCCCATTGTTGACCTTCTTCGAGCTTGCTATCTCTCAATCCCTCCATGGATTCTTGCTAGTTTTGGGGGGGAAAGAGAGAGGAGATCTAAATCCACATTTCCACCAATCACTTTCTCCTCTACGTGAGGGGAATCCCTTGGATCTAGATCTTGGAGTTCTTGGTGTTCTCCTTCTTGTTCTTCCTCTCATTTGCCTCCCAAGCATTAGTTGCTTTGGTGGGATTTGGGAGAGATGGACTTGGGAACTTCGTGTGCCCTTGCCATTGCATTTGGTGCATCGGTTTGAGTTCTTCATGGTGATACGTGGAAGTTACAAGTTGAGAAGCTTATTACTCTTGGGTGTCTGGTACCCTTGAGCTTGTTCCTCTTGGGTGCTTGGGCTCCCTAGACGGTTGGTGGTGTTTAGAGCTCAATCATTGTGGTGTAAAGATCCGAGCAAGCGTCGGGGTCTCCAATTAGGTTGTGGAGATCACCCCGAGCAATTTGACGGGTTCCGGTGACCGCCCCCAAGGGTTGCCAAAGTGTATGGGTTCGGTGACCGCCCCCAAGGGTTGCCATTTCTACGGGTTTGGTGACCGCCCTCAAGGGTTCCTTAGTGGAATCATGGCATCTTGCATTGTGTGTGGGTGTGCGGAGATTACGGTGGCCCTAGTGGCATCCTGGGGAGCATTGTGCCACCACACCGCTCCAAACGGAGATTAGCATCCGCAAGGGTGCACTACAAAAAAATACACTTCCGTGATGATACGTGTTTGTCACAGTAGGTCGCATTTTTTGTCAAGCATGTACATCCATGACAATTTTATGACAGAATCAAGATAGTCATACCTGTGCTGTCGTAGAAGTGTTCCATGACATTACCAAAATTATCATCACGGAAGTGTCCACTTCCATGACGATAAATCGCGCGTCACAGAAGTGCTTTCATCAAGGTTGACCGACACGTGGCATCCACCGTAACGGAACGCCGTTAAGCTATCGGGTCCGGTTTTGGATCTGATAACCCGCTAACAGCCCCGACCAATGGGGACTTTCCACATGTAAAATCATCATTGGCTGGAGGAAACACGTGTCGGCTCACCATTGGGACAGATGTCATCCACTCATTGGACAGAAGGCGCCTATGATACGTCGACATGTGGCATGGCCCAACAGAGGCCCATTCCTGTGAAAAGGCCGGCCCGTTTGACTTGGTCAAAAGGTGGCGGGCCGGCCCACGGAAAGCCTGTTAACGGCCTGTTCGCATATAGCCCATTTACAGCCCGCTAACCCAGGGCCCGTTACGACCTATCCGAATTAGGCCCAGTAGCGTCATATGGGTCGTCCAATATGATTCCAGCCCATTTTATGTTTCGGCCCATGTATGGCCCATGATGTCTTTCGGCCCAGATGAGGCCCTTTGTAACTCTTGGCCCATTAACGGCCCGTGGTGAAACTGGGCCGTAATGAACAGTGTATCACTTTATACCCATTAACGGCCCATTAATCTATTGGGCCATTTGCAGCCCATGTTATCTTTCGGCCTTCTCAGGGCCAATTTATTCTTGGGCTCATTTCCAGCATTCGGTTACTTACGGCCCGTTACTGCCATTTTCTGCTTGTGGGCCTAATTCAGCCCATGGTTACAGTCGGCCCGTTTGTGGCCCGTTAATACGTTGGGCCCTTTTCATAGCGTCATCAAATATTGCCTATTAATGACGGCCCATTATGGTCAGCCCATGAACGGACGACTCCAACTCTAACTCATTTACGGCCATAATGCGGTCTGTTTTTGGCCCATGTTTGGCCAATCGATCATACGACCCGTCTAAGGCCCATTGATGATACGGCCCATAGAAGGCCCATTGTTTCTACAGCCCGTAGGAAGCCTAGTGTCACTACAGTAAATATGTAGCCCATGGCATGTTAAAGGCGGGAAACTACTATAGGTTTAGACCTGCTAATGGCCCAAGATGATTATAGGCCCACGTTTTGGCCCATATGAGTAACGAGTTGGCCTGAAGACCGACAACACTGAGATCCACTGAACCTTCCAGCCTAAATTATAGCATACCGACCAAAGAATAAACCTAGACTATACAACAAAGAAATTATCGCATATTAGGAATCAAAGTTCGCTACCCGGTGATAGTAAAGCGCAACATGACCGCGTATTACATACACTGGGCATCAAAGGTCACCACTAGTGCATATAAACGCGCCGACAAAAGGATATACAAAACTGAGAGAACTTTAGAAGGTAATAGACCTGGCAAGCTCGGGCCCCACAAGCAGCCGAACAAGCTGATGAGACCTCAGTTGTGTCAACGATAGATGCTTCGTCCCTAGCTGTATGGCACCATAGTGCACAAGGCAGTCCCCTGACATCTTCATTACATCTTTGGCTTCAAGTCAGAGCTGAGCTTAAGCAAGCATTTCGGCTTTAAGTTGAGACTGAAGAAGTCGAACTGATTGAGGCAGCGACTACACAGAGGTTGTCTCACACCTGCCGGTGAGTAGCTTCAACTCACTGTCTTCATCAAGACATGACCTTGGGGTCATCTCGCTGTCCTCAAGATGGTTTGGCTCACTATCTTTCCTAAAGTTCTGCCTGGCATAATAGATACGACTCTAAAAGAGAAACAAGGAGACACGTAACAGATTTCACAATTATATAAGCAAATAAATGGATATATTTTGCATAAGGAACATGTTTTTACAACAACAATTTAAAACTGGTAGTTGTTGCAAACATCCAATCAAATGTAAATAGCAATGGAGGAAATGATGCCTATCCAAATCTATACTAGAACAAAGTTTCAAGGCTTGAGAAGGATGAACTTACATTACATGTTAACACGGGCTGGACAAAGCCCTTCTTCATGTTGATGGAAAGATAATTCAATAAATTCCCCAAAGAAAATTCTTTATAAGCGTTGCCATTATTCTACATTTTGCAAATAATATATATAGATCAAATAATATTGGAAGAAATAGAGGATAATGAAGCTCAGGTGCAGACTGACGATACATAATCAAATAGCAATTAATTAAGTACAACGTTACAAGGCAAAAGGTACTGACAAGAGGAATGCAGACATCAACATGTGCAGTGGCATTGGCTTCATTCAACATTTTGGTAAGAGTAAATGTAGATATGATAATTTGGAGAAAGTGGGGGGCAGGGCAGATAAGATGCAGAGTAATGCTAGACAATCAACTATCTCGTGATGCATGTACAGTAATACCACCACCGTTCGTTATTAGTTGTCGCTCAAATGGATGTATCTAGCACTATTAAGTTCTAAATACATCCAATTGATCAACAATTAATTCGATACAGAGGGAGTACATGACAACAGGTACTTACATGAGCAATCCAAAACTTCATAACCATTGTGTTAATTCTACATTTATCTAAGAGTAAATATAGATCTTATAATTTCAAGCAAAGGAAGGATAAAGAAGCGAACATTTACAGTGATACTACAAAATCAAACAGCAATGAGTGTAAGTATGCTGACAAAGGGCAAGAGGTACTGACAAGAGCAATGCAGAGCCCAGTATTGTCGTGAGATCCTATGATCCTTTGAGCAAGGAGATTCATCTGAAATTAGTTTTCATACAAGAGAGAAGGTAAGGCACATGCAAAAATTTAGGAGTTCAAATTTTGAATTGATATCATAGACAGTACCTGACGCTGGGCTGTCAGCAGTTCTAATAGGGGTTTGGCCACTCGAGTAGGGGTAAAGTCTGTTACAGTTGGGCCTGTGTTTTCTGTGGCTACTGATCCATCTGATTTAACAGGTATCACTACCTTTTCCAAATACCTAGTTTGTACTCCTTGAGGATCTGCAATCACCCTCTTCCTTTTGGACATCTATTACGAAAGAACAACATTTGACTGGAAAAACATAGTATGACGACACATGGAATAGGTACAGAAAATGGATAGGTATGGCATATACTCATATATGATGCTTAAACGAAGCAGATGGTGTAACAAAGTAGAAGTAATGCAAGAGGTCAGATGCAAAATATGTGCGACCAATACAACCTTGCCAAGTTAGAGCATGCACCTTGATGGGTGAATAAGATAGGCCATCCTCCACCATGCCAAGTTTGTTAGCCAGTGGATCATTCCGCAATATTCCTCTCATGCGCCCAAACTCATATTCATTTTGATAATGTTCAATACCTGACATGCATGAAAACATAAAAACAAGTGAGATTATCTTTGTAATGCAGAAGTTATTCTAATCCAATACTTCCTCCCTATAAACCCCTTTGTGATATCTCTGCAATTCTTCTAAGAGGTGCCATGCATGCTGTAATTTGGTGTGTGCATTAATATAATGTGGCCTACTACTCAAAATATGAGAGCTCCAGAAGTGATGATACTTCACAGATGACAACTTCAACATATAGTAAAGAAGAACAAGTCGACCTGACCTGACAGATTGAAAATATACTAAGGGAGAATAACTCGACCTGACCAGTCGACCGTAAGAGAAGAGGATCATCTTAAAGAAGAGCAGAAGAGCAAGCAGAATGAAGATACTACAAGTCTTTCTATACAGTGTCGGTTGGCCACCCATGATGAACCAGAGCGCAGAGAGAAATAATATTCCTTGCTGCCTCTCCATATGTGGCTCACATGCATTTCGAAACTAAAGTAGGAACATTTAGCTAACCAATTAAACATCTCTCAGTTTTACTAATATCAGCATAATATCATATTTGAATTTGTACAACTAAGCTTGTTTAGATCGATGGGTGGAGCAGTGCTATTACGACACGAACCACGTAGGCTGATCGTGGTCATCATAAAATGGGGACACCGTAAGCATGATGAGTATAGTGTTGACCGTGGCAGTGGGATGGTAGGTCTGAAGCTGCAAACCGCGCAAAGGGTAGTTAGCAACCGATATTTGCTTTGAAATAACAACTAATATTTGGTATGAACAAGAAAGTACAGTCAACAAGTGACAAAGAAATGCAATTCTGCTATCTCTCTATATGTCGCGACATGCATTTGGAAACTCAAGTGGGACCTTTAGCTAACCAATTATATGTGTTTGTTAACTAATATCAGTATCATATCACAATCATATTTGAACAACTAAGCTTTGGAATTTTGAGTGGTGTTGTTTAGCTTGAAGGGTGGAGTAATGCTAGTATGACAGAAAGCACCTACGCAGATCATAGTAGAGTAGATAAAAGGGGAAAACCCTAAGCATCAAGAGTAAAATCAGGAAAGTGGAACTAGCTAGACCAGTGGGTGGCGCACATGCTTTTCAAAACAAATATAGGAACATTAGGTGACCAATTAAATGTTCTCTGTTTTAGTAATATCAGCATCATATCAGATTCGTATTTCAACATGTAAGCTTTGGAATTATGAGTGGCATGTTGTTTCGCTTGATGTGTTGAGGTCTTGAGGAGCAGTGCTAGCACGACACGAAGCAGGGAAGCACCTACGATGATGGTAGTGAATATAAAGGGGGTAAACCATAAGCTTTATGAGTATAGTGACCGTGACATGACGGATCTGAAGGTGCAAACCGGATAAAGCTACTTCGCAACCAATGTTTGCATTCAACTAGCCACTATGATTTGGTACGGACAAGAAAAGTACAATAAACAATTTAAGATCTATTTTCCGGGTGAGATCAATAACTTAAGCACATATGGAAGAGTACCACCTCTCTTGCGACGCCGTGTAGGCCCCTGCTGATACGTTGAGGGTGCTGCGGGTGCGATGGCTGTCGGCAGCAGGGAAGAAGACTTTAGATGGAAGACGGCCAGGTTGGGGGATAAATCTTGTTGCCGTGGACGAGGCGGTCGTAGGAGCGGCAACGGAAAAGTGGACGACGGTGTCGAGGAAGCAAGACGACACGATGAAAGGATCCTGGTCCGGCGTCGTGGGTGAGAGACTTCCATCTCTTGAAGTGGACGATGGGGTAGGGGTAGCGGCTCCGGCAAGGTGGAGGATGGGGTGGCGGATGGAGGACGCTGGCTGCAGTGGGGAGATGGTCGTGGCGCCGACGGTGTATGAATGGGGAAATGGAGGGGGAGGGGGGATCTCAAACTTTGGGACGCGCTTGTCTGAAATGTGGGAAAGTTACGAACTTATGACCCGTTTAAAATTTCGGACATCACATCGGTTGGGGATAGGACGGTAATCTCGCATCTCCCAAATATTTGCCGGTAATGATTCGGGCGAGGAGAGGGTGTTTGGCCGCCCACGTTTGGCACCCACGGTGTATGAACGGGGCTGACAGGTAGGGCGGTTGTGACACGTCTGAGGGAAGTTACACATTTGCCCCTATTTAAAATATTAGCCTACATCGATTTCGGATGACGAGAGTTTGTTTTGCCGCCCACCATGGATGAATGGGGAAATGGAGGGAGAGACACATGTCTTTCGGACGAGCTTGAATCAAATGTGCCTTGCCGCCCACATTTGGCACCCACCGTGTCTGAATGGGCTCAGAGGCCGTCGTGTCACATCTGATTGAAGTTAATTACTAGTCTACCCCTATCGATAGCAGTGTAAATCCGATCGATAAGGATGTCAGGTGTCAGGGGTAGACAGTAATTTCCATCTCACAAACACTTGCTTCGGGCAGCCCACAAATGATAGTGGGTGTTTAGCCGCTTCGTTTAAAACTTGGGAGAATTAGCATTCACATTTTCCCTGGGCACTGGCAACTAAATCCAAATCCAATTTTTATTCGATTATGAATATCCACAAATAATTCTATGTTTTGTTATTTTGTTTCTTCAAAACCACAACAAAGATTTATTCCACCTTTATATATGATTATGATTTAGAAATGTCGTGATCTTAGAATTCACTAGGTTGGATACACTTTGAGTCAAACAATTATTTCATCCAATACAATATGCTCACACGAAAAACAGTTCACCTTATGTCAATCATACAAGTACTGAGGATTACCTCGCCTAAAAAATTTGGATCATTACAACACATGGACAACATAGGGGGTCTTACAACATAATCCATTCAGAGACATGACACAACATGCAAGTACAATAATCTAATGACAATTTCAACTGCTATCTAAAGAAGAACTGGGATTACGCTGGGCTTTAGATAGCAGAAGCAGTAGGACCTACTCCATCTTCAAATGCAACATTCTTACTTCCTCCAATTCTTGGGTTGCTTGCATAATGCGTGCAGCTAATTGCATAATTTCCAGCTTCAAGCTCGAGATTACCTCATTCATGGCAGCCACACCATCTCTTTCTGCCTCTAGTAGAGCCTCAAGAACTATAATATCTGTGCTCAGACTGCTCTCCGGTGGCGTTGCCTCTGAATTGCTACCATCTGGTAACATGGATGGCACACTGCTTCCACAAATAGATTCTAGGGTTGTACATTGTGTCCTAGTGTGAACGGCATCCTGAAAGGTTTCCGCTGGACATAAGTAAGAGATAGTTATCGCATGATCCAGGCAGTAAGCTTACATGGTAAATGACATACGAAATATTGCCGAGCATGGAAAGCTATATTTAAATGGTTCGAAGCAGCATCAGCCAAAAAGAAATTAAAATGGTAAGATGAAACTAGGGATGTAAGTGGCAAATAAACGACATTCGCCAGTCCCATCTAGTTAGTTTTTGCAAGCTCCCTGGTTCATTTTCCTCAAAAAACAAAAACTCCTTTGAACTATCATACCACTAGTGGACTTCAATCGGGATTAAACGGAACCTAGTTGACATCCCTAGTTGAAAGGGAGTGTACCACCGCTATATTTAAGTTGCCAAGGCATCTAAGCAGTTGAAATAATCTGAGAAAGCACTTAACAGTGTGGCCTCATATAAACTACGAAGACAGTCTTGTGATGAAGTTCAGAGGAAAAGTTAAGGACTCAAATGAACTAGGCATGCATTTCTTTATGATAGTACAGCAGGCACTGCTGACATATTGGCCAACTCAGGTATAGCATAACAAGTAACAAACAATCATTTGAATCAAGCAATACAGCAAAGCAGACAACCGAACTATTTGTTATTCTGTAGGATTACAGGTTGAGGGCACAAGCCAAGAAAGCAGACCACATGCATTAAATTTCACATGTACTAAAACACACTGGCTTACCATATGTTGCTGTGAAGCCTCGCTGCTGCTGCAATGTTCTTTGAAGATATCGTCAGCACCCCGTGGTTGCAAATCTACTTGTTGTAGTTTATTCTGCACCCTCTATTTAAGTAAAATTAATTTTAACCGCATGCACTGGTTCAAATTGATCATCAATGGTTCATCTAAACTAATGAAAGAAGGATGTGTGCATACACGACAATATATCTGCTTCCCTCTATTTTTATGCTTGTTCGAGGTGCCAGCCCCAAAAGAACAAATATTTTGCTTGATGGGGTTAGCAGCTCCATAATTAATAGAGGCATCAAATTAGTCATGCTACTTGGGAAGATCAAGAACACACAAAAAAGTAATGAACAGAGGCTCGTAGCAGTGATGTAATAGCTAGCATCAGAAAATGTAGCGTAAAACGAACAAAAACTAGCGAAACCACATGCTAGTTTGTGATGTGTAATTAAGCATAGAGAACATGAAGCAGTCTAATGGAACCAACAGGTGGCATCAAAACAACACCATTATCATAAATATAGCATGCAAGAAGTAAAATAGTAGGCAGTGATATCTAGGAAGTACAGTAATACTTAGGACAAAACTAAAGCATATTAAGTACAGGAATCTAGGCTCACCATCGCTTCTTCATAGTTCGTAGGTTCATCATGATCTAGTAGCATGACTTCCAGAACGGGATTACCGTACCACTCTGGTGCGGATCTTATTCTGGTTGATCTACGAGGTTCAGTAGTATCTTGTTCTGAAGTTTCATGATCATCATCATTAGCTTCCTCACTAACTGGTGTAGGTGTCACAGAAACAGTTTTCTGTGATGTACTACTTTCCAATAAGGGAGCAGGTACAGTTACCTCGTCAAGTTCTACTTTCC
The DNA here is from genome assembly GCF_002162155.2 of Triticum dicoccoides. Lineage (NCBI taxonomy): Eukaryota > Viridiplantae > Streptophyta > Magnoliopsida > Poales > Poaceae > Triticum > Triticum dicoccoides. The sequence continues at coordinate 304,851,574 of NC_041380.1, read as the reverse complement.
TCCCACTCACTTCTTTCGAGAGAAACTCCTTCTCCAGAAAGTTTCCGAATTTAGCAACAAAAGTCTTGCCTTCGGATCTGTGATAGAAGGTGTATCCAATAGTCTCCTTTGGATATCCTATGAAGACACATTTCTCCGATTTGGGTTCGAGCTTATCAGGTTGAAGCTTTTCACATAAGCATCACAGCCCCAAACTTTCAGAAATGACAACTTTGGTTTCTTGCCAAACCATAGTTCATAAGGCGTCGTCTCAACGGATTTTGATGGTGCCCTATTTAACGTGAATGCGGCCGTCTCTAGAGCGTATCCCCAAAACGATAGCGGTAAATCAGTAAGAGACATCATAGATCGCACCATATCTAGTAAAGTACGATTACGACGTTCGTACACACCATTACGCTGTGGTGTTCCTGGTGGCGTGAGTTGCGAAACTATTCCACAATTTTTCAAATGTAAACCAAACTCGTAACTCAAATATTCTCCTCCGCGATCAGATCGTAGAAACTTTATTTTCTTGTTACGATGATTTTCAACTTCACTCTGAAATTCTTTGAACTTCTAAGATGTTTCAGACTTATGTTTCATTAAGTAGATATACCCATATCTGCTTAAGTCATCTGTGAAGGTGAGAAAATAACGATATCCGCCACGAGCCTCAATATTCATCAGACCACATACATCTGTATGTATGATTTCCATCAAATCTGTTGCTCTCTCCATAGTACCAGAGAACGGTGTTTTGGTCATCTTGCCCATGAGGCACAGTTCGCAAGTACCAAGTGATTCATAATCAAGTGGTTCCAAAAGTCCATCAGTATGGAGTTTCTTCATGCGCTTTACACCGATATGACCTAAACGGCAGTGCCACAAATATGTTGCACTATCATTATCAACTCTGCATCTTTTGGCTTCAACATTATGAATATGTGTGTTACTACTATCGAGATTCAATAAGAATAGACCACTCTTCAAGGGTGCATGACCATAAAAGATATTACTCATATAAATAGAACAACCATTATTCTCTGATTTAAATGAATAACCGTCTCGCATCAAACTAGATCCAGATATAATGTTCATGCTTAACGCTGGCACCAAATAACAATTATTTAGGTCTAATATTAATCTCGAAGGTAGATGTAGAGGTAGCGTGCCAACTGCGATCACATCGACTTTGGAACCGTTTCCCACGCGCATCGTCACCTCGTCCTTAGCCAATCTTCGCTTAATCCGTAGTCGCTGTTTCGAGTTGCAAATATTAGCAACAGAACCCGTATCAAATATCCAGGTGCTACTGCGAGCATTATTAAGGTACACCTCAATAACATGTAAATCACATATACCTTTGTTCACCTTGCCATCCTTCTTATCCGCCAAATACTTGAGGCAGTTCCGCTTCCAGTTACCAGTCTGCTTGCAGTAGAAGCACTCAGTTTCAGGCTTAGGTCCAGGTTTGGGTTTCTTCTCTTGAGTAGCAACTTGCTTCCCGTTCTTTTTGAAGTTCCCCTTCTTCTTCCCTTTGCCCTTTTTCTTAAAACTAGTGGTCTTGTTGACCATCAACACTTGATGCTCCTTTTTGATTTCTACCTCCGCAGCTTTCAGCATAGCGAAGAGCTCGGGAATAGTCTTATTCATCCCTTGCATATTATAGTTCATCACGAAGCTCTTATAGCTTAGTGGCAGTGATTGGAGAATTCTGTCAATGACGCAATCATCTGGAAGATTAACTCCCAATTGAATCAAGTGATTATTATACCCAGACATTTTGAGTATATGCTCACTGACAGAACTGTTCTCCTCCATCTTGCAGCTATAGAACTTATTGGAGACTTCATATCTCTCAATCCGGGCATTTGCTTGAAATATTAACTTCAACTCCTGGAACATCTCATATGCTCCATGACGTTCAAAACGTCGTCGAAGTCCCGATTCTAAGCCGTAAAGCATGGCACACTAAACTATTGAGTAGTCATCAGCTTTGCTCTGCCAGGCGTTCATAACATCCGGCGTTGCTCCTGCAGCAGGCCTGGCACCCAGTTGTGCTTCCAGGACGTAATTCTTCTGCGCAGCAATGAGGATAATCCTCAAGTTACGGACCCAGTCCGTGTAATTGCTACCATCATCTTTCAACTTTGCTTTCTCAAGGAACGCATTAAAATTCAACGGAACAACAGCACGAGCCATCTATCTTACAAACAAGCATAAACAAGCAAGATACTTATCAGGTACTAAGTTTCATGATAAATTTAAGTTCAGTTAGTTTACTTAAAGAACTCCCACTTAGATAGACATCTCTCTAATCCTCTAAGTGATTACGTGATCCAAATCAACTAAACCATGTCCGATCATCACGTGAGATGGAGTAGCTTCATTGGTGAACATTATTATGTTGATCATATCTACTATATGATTCACGCTCGACCTTTCGGTCTCCGTGTTCCGAGGCCATATTTGTATATGCTTGGCTCGTCAAGTATAACCTGAGTATTCTGCGTGTGCAACTGTTTTGCACCCGTTGTATTTGAACGTAGAGCCTATCACACCCGATCATCACGTGGTGTCTCAGCATGAAGAACTTTCACAACGGTGCATACTCAGGGAGAACACTTCTTGATAATTAGTGAGAGATCATCTTATAATGCTACCGTCAATCAAAGCAAGATAAGATGCATAAAGGATAAACATCACATGCAATCAATATAAGTGATATGATATGGCCATCATCATCTTGTGCTTGTGATCTCCATCTCCGAAGCACCGTCGTGATCACCATCGTCACCGGCGCGACACCTTGATCTCCATCATAGCATCATTGTCGTCTTGCCAAGCTTGTGCTTCCATGACTATCGCTACCGTTTAGTGATAAAGTAAAGCATTACAGCGCGATTGCATTGCATACAATAAAGCGACAACCATATGGCTCCTTCCAGTTGCCGATAACTCGGTTACAAAACATGATCATCTCATACAATAGAATTTAGCATCATATCTTGACCATATCACATCACAACATGCCCTGCAAAAACAAGTTAGACGTCCTCTACTTTGTTGTTGCAAGTTTTACGTGGCTACTACGGGCTTAAGCAAGAACCAATCTTACCTACGCATCAAAACCACAATGATAGTTTGTCAAGTTGGTGCTGTTTTAACCTTCGCAAGGACCGGGCGTAGCCACACTCAGTTCAACTAAAGTTGGAGAAACTGTCACCCGCAAGCCACCTATGTGCAAAGCACGTCGGGAGAACCGGTCTCGCGTAAGCGTACGCGTAATGTCAGTCCGGGCCGCTTCGTCCAACAATACCGCCGAACCAAAGTATGACATGCTGGTAAGCAGTATGACTTATATCGCCCACAACTCACTTGTGTTCTACTCGTGCATATAACATCAACATATAAAACCTAGGCTCGGATGCCACTGTTGGGTTTCGTAGTAATTTCAAAAAATTTCCTACGCTCACGCAAGATCATAGTGATGCATAGCAACGAGAGGGGAGAGTATGATCTATGTACCTTATAGATCGCAACGGAAGCGTTTGGTTGATGTAGTCGTACGTATTCACGGCCCGACCGATCAAGCACCGAAACTACGGCACCTCCGAGTTCTAGCACACGTTCAGCTCGATGATGATCCCCGGACTCCGATCCAGCAAAGTGTCGGGGAAGAGTTCCGTCAGCACGACGGCGTGGTGTTGATCTTGATGTACTACTGCAGCAGGGCTTCGCCTAAACTCCGCTACAATATTATCGAGGACTATGGTGGAAAGGGGCACCGCACACGGCTAAGAATAAGATCATGTGGATCAACTGGTGTGTTTCTGGGGTGCCCCTGCCTCCGTATATAAAGGACTAAAAGGGGGGGTGCGGCCGGCCTAGGAGAGGCGCGCCAGGAGAGTCCTACTCCCTCTGGGAGTAGGATCCCCCCCCCCCCAATCCTAGTTGGAATAGGATTCACGGAGGGGGGAAGAGAGAGAGGGTGGCCGGCCCCGTCTCCTTGTCCTATTCGGACCAAGGGAGGGGAGGGGCGGGCAGCCCACTTTGGGCAGCACCTTCTCTTTTCCACTAAGGCCCACTATGGCCCATCTAGCTCCCGAGGGGTTCCGGTAACCTCCCGGTACTCCGGTAAATCCCGATTTCACCCAAAACACTTCCGATATCCAAACATAGGCTTCCAATATATCAATATTTATGTCTCGACCATTTCGAGACTCCTCGTTATGTCCGTGATCACATCCGGGACTCTGAACAAACTTCGGTACATCAAAATGCATAAACTCATAATATAACTGTCATCGTAACCTTAAGCGTGCGGACCCTACGGGTTCGAGAACAATGTAGACATGATTGGGACATGTCTCCGGTCAATAACCAATAACGGAACCTGGATGCTCATATTAGCTCCTACATATTATACGAAGATCTTTATCGGTCAGACCGCATAACAACATACGTTGTTCCCTTTGTCATCGGTATGTTACTTGCCCGAGATTCGATCGTAGGTATTCCAATACCTAGTTCAATCTCGTTACCGGCAAGTCTCTTTACTCGTTCTGTAATACATCGTCCCGCAACTAACTCATTAGTTGCAATGCTTGCAAGGCTTAAGTGATGTGCATTACCGAGAGGGCCCAGAGATACCTCTCCGAAAATCGGAGTGACAAATCCTAATCTCGAAGTACGCCAACCCAACATGTACCTTTGGAGACATTTGTAGAGCTCCTTTATAATCACCCAGTTACGTTGTGATGTTTGGTAGCACACAAAGTGTTCCTCTGGCAAACGGGAGTTGCATAATCTCATAGTCATAGGAACATGTATAAGTCATGAAGAAAGCAATAGCAACATACTAAACGATCGGGTGCTAAGCTAATGGAATGGGTCATGTCAATCAGATCATTCACTTAATGATGTGATCCCGTTAATCAAATAACAACTCTTTGTTCATTGTTAGGAAACATAACCATCTTTGATTAACGAGCTAGTCAAGTAGAGGCATACTAGTGACACTTTGTTTGTCTATGTATTCACACATGTATTATGTTTCCAGTTAATACAATTCTAGCATGAATAATAAACATTTATCATGATATAAGGAAATAAATAATAACTTTATTATTGCCTCTAGGGCATATTTCCCTCAGTCTCCCACTTGCACTAGAGTCAATAATCTAGATTACAGTAATGATTCTAACACCCATGGAGCCTTGGTGCTGATCATGTTTTGCTCATGGAAGAGGCTTAGTCAACGGGTCTGCAACATTCAGATCCGTATGTATCTTGCAAATCTCTATGTCTCCCACCTGGACTAGATCCCGGATGGAATTGAAGCGTCTCTTGATGTGCTTGGTTCTCTTGGGGAATCTGGATTCCTTTGCCAAGGCAATTGCACCAGTATTGTCACAAAAGATTTTCATTGGACCCGATGCACTAGTTATGACACCTAGATCGGATATGAAATCCTTCATCCAGACTTCTTCATTTGCTGCTTCCGAAGCAGTTGTGTACTCCGCTTCACATGTAGATCCCGCTACAACGCTTTGTTTAGAACTGCACCAACTGACAGCTCCACCGTTTAATGTAAACACGTATCCGGTTTGCGATTTAGAATCGTCCGGATCAGTGTCAAAGCTTGCATCAACGTAACCTTTTACGATGAGCTCTTTGTCACCTCCATATATGAGAAACATATCCTTAGTCCTTTTCAGGTATTTCAGGATGTTCTTGACCGCTGTCCAGTGATCCACTCCTGGATTACTTTGGTACCTCCCTGCTAGACTTATAGCAAGGAACACATCAGGTCTGGTACACAACATTGCATACATGATAGATCCTATGGCTGAAGCATAGGGAACGTCTTTCATTTTCTCTCTATCTTCTGCAGTGGTCGGGCATTGAGTCTTACTCAACTTCACACCTTGTAACACAGGCAAGAACCCTTTCTTTGCTTGATCCATTTTGAACTTCTTCAAAACTTTGTCAAGGTATGTGCTTTGTGAAAGTCCAATTAAGCGTCTTGATCTATCTCTAAATGCCTAATATGTAAGCAGCTTCACCGAGGTCTTTCATTGAAAAACTCTTATTCAAGTATCCCTTTATGCTATCCAGAAATTCTATATCATTTCCAATTAGTAATATGTCATCCACATATAATATCAGAAATGCTATAGAGCTCCCACTCACTTTCTTGTAAATACAGGCTTCTCCAAAAGTCTGTATAAAACCAAATGCTTTGATCACACTATCAAAGCGTTTATTCCAACTCCGAGAGGCTTGCACCAGTCCATAAATGGATCGCTGGAGCTTGCACACTTTGTTAGCTCCCTTTGGATCGACAAAACCTTCTGGTTGCATCATATACAACTCTTCTTCCAGAAATCCATTCAGGAATGCAGTTTTGACATCCATCTGCCAAATTTCATAATCATAAAATGCGGCAATCGCTAACATGATTCGGACAGACTTAAGCATCGCTACGGGTGAGAAGGTCTCATCGTAGTCAAACCCTTGAACTTGCCGAAAACCTTTTGCGACAAGTCGAGCTTTGTAGACAGTAATATTACCGTCAGCGTCAGTCTTCTTCTTGAAGATCCATTTATTCTCAATTGCTTGTCGATCATCGGGCAAGTCAACCAAAGTCCATACTTTGTTCTCATACATGGATCCCATCTCAGATTTCATGGCTTCAAGCCACTTTGCGGAATCTGGGCTCACCATTGCTTCTTCATAGTTCATAGGTTCATCATGATCTAGTAGCATGACTTCCAGAACGAGATTACCGTACCACTCTGGTGCGGATCTTATTCTGGTTGATCTACGATGTTCAGTAGTATCTTGTTCTGAAGTTTCATGATCATCATCATTAGCTTCGTCACTAACTGGTGTAGGTGTCATAGAAACAGTTTTCTGTGATGTACTACTTTCCAATAAGGGAGCAGGTACAGTTACCTCGTCAAGTTCTACTTTCCTCCCACTCACTTCTTTCGAGAGAAACTCCTTCTCCAGAAAGTTTCCGAATTTAGCAACAAAAGTCTTGCCTTCAGATCTGTGATAGAAGGTGTATCCAATAGTCTCCTTTGGATATCCTATGAAGACACATTTCTCCAATTTGGGTTCGAGCTTATCAGGTTGAAGCTTTTTCACATAAGCATCGCAGCCCCAAACTTTCAGAAACGACAACTTTGGTTTCTTGCCAAACCACAGTTCATAAGGCGTCGTCTCAACGGATTTTGATGGTGCCCTATTTAACGTGAATGCGGCCGTCTCTAGAGCGTATCCCCAAAACGATAGCGGTAAATCAGTAAGAGACATCATAGATCGCACCATATCTAGTAAAGTACGATTACGATGTTCGGACACACCATTACGCTGTGGTGTTCCGGGTGGCGTGAGTTGCGAAACTATTCCACAATTTTTCAGATGTAAACCAAACTCGTAACTCAAATATTCTCCTCCACGATCAGATCGTAGAAACTTTATTTTCTTGTTACGATGATTTTCAACTTCACTCTGAAATTCTTTGAACTTTTCAAATGTTTCAAACTATGTTTCATTAAGTAGATATACCCATATCTGCTTAAGTCATCTGTGAAGGTGAGAAAATAACGATATCCTCCATGAGCCTCAATATTCATCGAACCACATACATCTGTATGTATGATTTCCAACAAATCTGTTGCTCTCTCCATAGTACCGGAGAATGGTGTTTTGGTCATCTTGCCCATGAGGCACGGTTCGCAAGTACCAAGTGATTCATAATCAAGTGGTTCCAAAAGTCCATCAGTATGGAGTTTCTTCATGCGCTTTACACCGATATGACCTAAACGGCAGTGCCAAAAATATGTTGCACTATCATTATCAACTCTGCATCTTTTGGCTTCAACATTATGAATATGTGTGTTACTACTATCGAGATTCAATAAGAATAGACCACTCTTCAAGGGTGCATGACCATAAAAGATATTACTCATATAAATAGAACAACCATTATTCTCTGATTTAAATGAATAACCATCTCGCATCAAACAAGATCCAGATATAATGTTCATGCTTAACGCTGGCACCAAATAACAATTATTTAGGTCTAATATTAATCCCGAAGGTAGATGTAGAGGTAGCGTGCTGACTACGATCACATCGACTTTGGAACCATTTCCCACGCGCATCGTCACCTCGTCCTTAGCCAATCTTCGCTTAATTCGTAGTCCCTGTTTCGAGCTGCAAATATTAGCAACAGAACCAGTATCAAATACCCAGGTGCTACTGCGAGCATTAGTAAGGTACACATCAATAACATGTATATCACATATACCTTTGTTCACCTTGCCATACTTGAGGCAGTTCTGCTTCCAGTGACCAGTCTGCTTGCAGTAGAAACACTCAGTTTCAGGCTTAGGTCTAGGTTTGGGTTTCTTTTCTTGAGTAGCAACTTGCTTGCCGTTCTTTTTGAAGTTCCCCTTCTTCTTCCCTTTGCCCTTTTTCTTAAAACTAGTGGTCTTGTTGACCATCAACACTTGATGCTCCTTTTTGATTTCTACCTCCGCAGCTTTCAGCATCGCGAAGAGCTCGGGAATAGTCTTATTCATCCCTTGCATATTATAGTTCATCACGAAGCTCTTGTAGCTTGGTGGTAGTGATTAGAGAATTCTGTCAATGACGCAATCATCTAGAAGATTAACTCCCAATTGAATCAAGTGATTATTATACCCAGACATTTTGAGTATATGCTCACTGACAGAACTGTTCTCCTCCATCTTGCAGCTATAGAACTTATTGGAGACTTCATATCTCTCAATCCGGGCATTTGCTTGAAATATTAACTTCAACTCCTGGAACATCTCATATGCTCCATGACGTTCAAAACGTCGTTGAAGTCCCGATTCTAAGCCGTAAAGCATGGCACACTGAACTATTGAGTAGTCATCAGCTTTGCTTTGCCAGACATTCATAACATCCGGCGTTGCTCCTGCAGCAGGCCTGGCACCCAGCGGTGCTTCCAGGACGTAATTCTTCTGCGCAGCAATGAGGATAATCCTCAAGTTACGGACCCAGTCCGTGTAATTGCTACCATCATCTTTCAACTTTGCTTTCTCAAGGAACGCATTAAAATTTAACGGAACAACAGCACGAGCCATCTATCTTACAAACAAGCATAAACAAGCAAGATACTTATCAGGTACTAAGTTTCATGATAAATTTAAGTTCAGTTAATTTACTTAAAGAACTCCCACTTAGATAGACATCTCTCTAATCCTCTAAGTGATTACGTGATCCAAATCAACTAAACCATGTCCGATCATCACGTGAGATGGAGTAGTTTCATTGGTGAACGTCATTATGTTGATCATATCTACTATATGATTCACGCTCGACCTTTCGGTCTCCGTGTTTCGAGACCATATCTGTATATGCTTGGCTCGTCAAGTATAACCTGAGTATTCTGCGTGTGCAACTGTTTTGCACCCATTGTATTTGAACGTAGAGCCTATCACACTCGATCATCACGTGGTGTCTCAGCAGGAAGAACTTTCGCAACGGTGCATACTCAGGGAGAACACTTCTTGATAATTAGTGAGAGATCATCTTATAATGCTACCGTCAATCAAAGCAAGATAAGATGCATAAAGGATAAACATCACATGCAATCAATATAAGTGATATGATATGGCCATCATCATCTTGTGCTTGTGATCTCCATCTCCGAAGCACCGTTGTGATCACCATCGTCACCGGCGCGACACCTTGATCTCCATCGTAGCATCGTTGTCGTCTTGCCAAGCTTGTGCTTCCACGACTATCGCTATCGTTTAGTGATAAAGTAAAGCATTACAGCGCGATTGCATTGCATACAATAAAGCGACAACCATATGGCTCCTGCCAGTTGCCGATAACTCGGTTACAAAACATGATCATCTCATACAATAAAATTTAGCATCATGTCTTGACCATATCACATCACAACATGCCCTGCAAAAACAAGTTAGACGTCCTCTACTTTGTTGTTGCAAGTTTTACGTGGCTACTACGGGCTTAAGCAAGAACCAATCTTACCTACGCATCAAAACCACAACGATAGTTTGTCAAGTTGGTGCTGTTTTAACCTTCGCAAGGACCGGGCGTAGCCACACTCAGTTCAACTAAAGTTGGAGAAACTGTCACCCGCAAGCCACCTATGTGCAAAGCACGTCGGGAGAACCGGTCTCGCGTAAGCGTACGCGTAATGTCGGTCCGGGCCGCTTCGTCGAACAATACCGCCAAACCAAAGTATGACATGCTGGTAAGCAGTATGACTTATATCGCCCACAACTCACTTGTGTTCTACTCGTGCATATAACATCAACATATAAAACCTAGGCTCGGATTCCACTGTTGGGTTTCGTAGTAATTTCAAAAAATTTCCTACGCTCACGCAAGATCATAGTGATGCATAGCAACGAGAGGGGAGAGTATGATCTATGTACCTTATAGATCGCAATGGAAGCGTTTGGTTGATGTAGTCGTACGTCTTCACGGCCCGACCGATCAAGCATCGAAACTACGGCACCTCCGAGTTCTAGCACACGTTCAGCTCGATGACTATCCCCGGACTCCGATCCAGCAAAGTGTCGGGGAAGAGTTCCGTCAGCACGACGGCGTGGTGACGATCTTGATGTACTACTGCAGCAGGGCTTCGCCTAAACTCCGCTACAATATTATCGAGGACTATGGTGGAAGGGGGCACCGCACACGGCTAAGAATAAGATCACGTGGATCAACTTGTGTGTTTCTGGGGTGCCCCTGCCTCCGTATATAAAGGACTAAAAGGGGGGTGCGGCCGGCCTAGGAGAGGCGCGCCAGGAGAGTCCTACTCCCTCTGGGAGTAGGAATCCCCCCCCCCCCAATCCTAGTTGGAATAGGATTCGCGGAGGGGTAAAGAGAGGGGAGGGGCGCGCAGCCCACTTTGGGCAGCCCCATCTCTTTTCCACTAAGGCCCACTATGGCCCATCTAGCTCCCGCGGGGGTTCCGGTAACCTCCCGGCACTCCGGTAAAATCCTGACTTCACCCGGAACACTTCCGATATCCAAACATAGGCTTCCAATATATCAATCTTTATGTCTCGACCATTTCGAGACTCCTCGTCATGTCCGTGATCACATCCGGGACTCCGAACAAACTTCGGTACATCAAAATGCATAAACTCATAATATAACTGTCATCGTAACCTTAAGCGTGCGGACCCTACGGGTTCAAGAACAATGTAGACATGACCGAGACATGTCTCCGGTCAATAACCAATAGCGGAACCTGGATGCTCATATTGGCTCCTACATATTCTACGAAGATCTTTATCAGTCAGACCGCATAACAACATACGTTGTTCCCTTTGTCATCGGTATGTTACTTGCCCGAGATTCGATCGTCGGTATTCCTATACCTAGTTCAATCTCGTTACCGGCAAGTCTCTTTACTCGTTCTGTAATACATCATCCCGCAACTAACTCATTAGTTGCAATGCTTGCAAGGCTTAAGTGATGTGCATTACCCCAGAGATACCTCTCGACAATCGGAGTGACAAATCCTAATCTCGAAGTACGCCAACCCAACATGTACCTTTGGAGACACTTGTAGAGCTCCTTTATAATCACCCAGTTACGTTGTGACGTTTAGTAGCACACAAAGTGTTCCTCCGGCAAACGGGAGTTGCATAATCTCATAGTCATAGGAACATGTATAAGTCATGAAGAAAGCAATAGCAACATACTAAACGATCGGGTGCTAAGCTAATGGAATGGGTCATGTCAATCAGATCATTCACTTAATGATGTGATCCCGTTAATCAAATAACAACTCATTGTTCATGGTTAGGAAACATAACCATCTTTGATTAACGAGCTAGTCAAGTAGAGGCATACTAGTGACACTTTGTTTGTCTATGTATTCACACATGTATTATGTTTCCGGTTAATACAATTCTAGCATGAATAATAAACATTTATCATGATATAAGGAAATAAATAATAACTTTATTATTGCCTCTAGGGCATATTTCCTTCATTTAGCACATGTAACATGTTCACTGCCAGAAGTATGGCCCTACAAGGTGCAAGCAGAATAACGTGTCTCATGAAAAACTGTATGATGTCCTGAAGAAATTCGAAGGTGCGGTGCTTATGCTAAGAAAGTGAACGTAGGCGCCGGCTGTTGGATAATAGTACCTGATTCTCCGCGGCGCATGGGTATCATTGGCATACTTGATAGCTAAGGATCGTCGATGGTGCTCGTGTTGCGGTTGAGTTTGTGCCGGCTGTCGCCGTCGTTGAAGTGGCTCTGGTGCTACGGTTGCGGCGCCTGTCGACATACAAGAAAGCTCATATGTGGTAAGTGAACAGTTGCACGATAAAGAGAAAAACCAAAGGAGTATAGATCGAAATAACCTAATGAGGATGCGGCGTTGGTAAAGCAGGGCCGGTGGAGTTGAATATGGCGTCCGTGGAGCAGGTCCGGTGCAGTGGACAAGGGCTTCGGCGGGCGCGTTGTACAGTGCTTTCGGTGAGGCGGATCTGTTGCGGCAGATGAGGGCTTGTATGAAGGGCCAGCGAAGGGACGGACGAGGGAGTCAGTGAAGGGCCTACACTGTGGTGGACGAGGGCGCCTGTTAAGCAGATCCGGTGTGGTGGACCATGATGGCGGTCAAGGAGATCTGGAGCAGTGTACAAGCCAGTCGTTGAAGCGGCTCCAGTGAAGTGGTGAGTTGGCAGTTGGGGGTTCGAAGGTGCGGACGGTAGATTCGTCGGGGTGTGAGGTCCACCGCTGCGGCGAAGGACTAGATTCGGCGGCTTGCCGTGGTTGGGGGGTGGTCAGGGAGGGGAAGGGGAGGGGCTCTGGGGAAGAATGTTGGGGGCAAAGAGGGGAAAACAATGGAGTTACCAAAGCAGCCCTTTTCCGTTCATGTGGCAGGGGTAAAACAGGAATATCACAGGGCTAAACTTTCGAGCGCGAGATATACATGGTCACAAATTGATCAACCTTGAGTGCACACACTATTGACCATGTATATCTCAATTACGCTAAAGTCCCTCAAATATAGACACCTCACTCTTTATCTGAAGCAACCCCCCCCCTCGTCGCCCCCCACACACACAGAGAAGTCGTTCTCTCCCCCAAAAACCAACACATGAGCACATTAACACCCCTCTCTCTTCTAAAGTCCGGACCCCAATATAGGTCTCTATCACTTTATCTCTTGGGCATGCACACATCTCTTCCCCCACTCTCTAGCTAGGTCTCCTGGCATCTTTCTTTCCCAAGCACACACACTATGTAGAGTGTATCTTTCCCGTACACACAAAATGTAACCCCGAAACGTCTATATCCCTAGTTATGTGGTTCTCGCACACTCACCTCACACACCACCCCCACTGCAAAACAATCTCACTTTGTCTCCTTGTGCACCACTCTCCTCTTTCTATCTCTCCCACATGCGGACCCACCCCAGCTCCTCCCTGTATACATATATGTCGCGACTCTTTCCATAGCTCCCTAATGTATCATCATTCTTGATCTCGCACATTGTTCTCTACACCATCTATTCTAGATCTCTCATGAAGTCCCTATCACACACACGATGACTCGCTTCCCTTGCGTCTCCGTACATAGGCCAATTTCAAACAACATCAACATTGTCTCCCCATCTATACGCCATTTATGGACACAAACGCCCCCTCTCTCACCCCCTCTCTTCCACTCTCTCTCTTTCTCCGTCGCTATCTCTCTCTCTCTCTCTCGCTCTCGCTCTCACACCCCTCTCCCACACACAATCGATGTCTCTTCCAAATAGTCTGCTCCCCCCGCCCGCACCCATGCTATCCCGCTACTACACATGTCACACCATTCCCCCTTCCCTTATACTATGTTTACATCATTAGTGGTCTCTCTACTCCACATACACACACTCCCTCTCACACACAAACGCGCGCACAAACACCCATTAATCTGGATCCTCATCTCTCCCCATGTCCGCATGTGTATCTCGCACACTCACTCTCTAATTATGTATATGTGTCTCCATGTTACACAACACAAAGCCCATGTACATGTCTCTCTCTATCCTCCACACACATAGACACAAAGAATCTGTTATCATTGCCTCAGTCTCTAGACATATCACACACGCACACTGTCTCTCTCTCTTGAAACACGCTCAATAAGGGTTTCCCGGTGAATAACTTACCGTCTATTCATCAACAGTCGTGGCAGTACGGCGAACACGAGACGTGAAAAAGAATAAATCTACACGTGCTTAGACCACCTAGTATGACTACTAGGACTAGAGCAAGCCAAAAAGCGCGCCGCCGTCATCCCCTCCTTATCGGCGACGGGAAAACCTTTGTTTTACACAGTCGAGAAGTCATTGTGCTAAGGCCTCACATGCTGAGGCATTGAATACAATGTCGATGCTAGTTTACGGAAACAAGTATCGATAATACGTTTGTATCTCCATACTTATATTTCTTCTCTTATAAAAACCGAGTTGGTGATGATGGTATCCATGCCTTCTTGCAATATAGACCATCTGATCTATATCTGACTGATGGAAATTAAACTAAAAGATACCCGCACCCCTCTCCACATTTGCAGACAAGGCCTTCCCTCGTTCATCCTTATCTCCAACAACCTCATTGTTGAGAAATTAAGAAAGGAAGCCTCTGGAACAAACTGGCCTGGTGGCCGCTGCCGACGTCATCAATCCCCATGCCTCCGCTCAGTCCGACCACCAATCACCACCACGCCCCACTCCTCTTCACCTTATCTCCTATTTCTCGAGATATCATTAGTGTTTACAAATGGGATTACTCCCGCATGGTTCAATCACAACTAGTGTTTTTATAAAAAAATGCATCTTGATGTTCCGTGCAATGCACGGATCATGCTAGTACTCCTACAGAAGACTAAGTTGGTGATGATGGTGTGTCTGCCATCCGTCGTTTGTGACCATTAGATCTACATCTCACGAGTGTGAGGTAAGTCGTTGCCTTTTCTCACAAGCATTCCACTTGTCTACCAATTTGCAGAAAAACCCATAATTAGTATCTTAAAACCAACCACATCCCTCCCTGACCTCACCAAAATAGCCCAAGGAATATATTCTAATTGAAACATAATATATCTCTAGTGATATATGTATATCAAAATTAGAGTGTTTTGTATCAAGTTTGTGAATAAGTATTATTCTAATTATGATTCGTTGCAATGCACATGAACATTGCTAGTATTTCCAACCATGCAATTTTTCCCTAGTATTTTATAGTTTCGAGTTTTCCATCAAGATATTAGTCACTCATGGTTGATATTTACTTTCAATCATGTACACATATGCACTATGTAACTATCCTTGCTTATTGGGTTCCAAAGCTTAACTTTCACTCCTACTTACAATATGTAGAGCATTTAACAAAAAACTACCATTTTCAACAAGCCCTAGGAAGAATCTATTGTACAAAAAATAGCAAAAACATACCCAAAATTTCTTAATCCACGCCAAAAACTACTACCTACCGATTAGGTTAGTTTAAACCCATTTATGACAGGGTTGGCCCACACGTCCCTGCTGATGAGGCAGCTTAAACCAACACAATTTGTTTGACCGTTGACACGAGGGACCCACATCTGACCTTCTATCCTGTTATTCCCCCTCCAATCATTATTTTTCCTGAACATTACTTCAAATAGTACTTATGCGTGTTCGTCGGTGGCGCCGGTGATGAGCGAGTTGGCCGCCGCTCCGCTGGACGGGCCGGATGCCGCGCTGGCCTCCGCACGGGTTGGCAGGCTGCCCCGAGCATGACTCACGAGCGAGCAAACTGCCACGCTGGCCTTCGCTCGAGCCAGATGGCTAGCCTTAGCGCGGCGCGAGCGAGCAAGCCGCCGCGCCGCCGTGCCAATCTAGCTAGCAAACCTCACAGACAAGCAGCTGGACGGAGCTATCTTGGCTAGCTAGCGGCCGCGAGCACCGGACGGAGCTGGTATCTAGGCTGCCGCAAGATGGGCTCCGCACCGCCGGCGGTTTTGACCTCGCCTTCTGCCGGCGGCGGTAGCTCCGTCCCGTGGCCGAGGATGACTAGGTGGACGGGCCGGAGGTAGGAGGTCACTCGGGGATTTTTGTGCAGACTGACATGTAGGTCCCACAAGTCATAACGCCCGGTCGAATAGAAGACGTTGAATTAATGGGTGACATGGGCCCTGTTTGGATACTCTAAGTCAGAGGTTAGATTCTAACCCTGAACTAACTCTAACCAAAGTGGTGTTTGGATGGTAGGGTTAGATTGACAACAAATGTATCGAAACAGGGCCATGGGTTGAAACGTGCCTATAACGATACTTTGTAGAGTAGTCGTTTCTTGGTAGGGCTGGTTGGTAAGAGCATGTACAATGGTTGATAAGGTAGTCTTATCTTAAGTCTGCCACATATGCAAGTGGTAGTAGTTTCTTGGCATTATTGGTGGTTTCTTGCATTATTAAGGGTTTCTTGTAAGGCTACTCATAGTGGGGAGTATCATATGCTAGTAACATGTGTATGATACTACCTCCATAGTGCATAGTATCATAAACTAGTATCATAGATGATCATATTTATTGCCATGCATGACACAAAGTACCATAGCATTTAACATGATACAATATCTACCTATGTTACTCTAACACTCTCTCTCTTCTTTAATTATGTGCCACATAAGCATGTTTGCTAGTCCCAAGTGCATGTTACCACTTATGTTACCCCCACTATGGCCAGCCTAAGGAACAATGTACTACTAGCGACAAAAGGCGATTCTAGGTTGCGTTGTACTCCAACGAGTACTACTATTGGTCGCGGGAGTGTATACCTCGTTTTGTGGGTTCGATCTCGGCCAAACGCACGACGGTCTGTTTTTTTAATAGTAACTTCGATGCGAGCCAATATTTTACACGGGTAGTTTGAGTTTTGAAGCCAAACGGACGTGCGGCACCACAATGTGGGTGCACTGGATAGCCTAGCCACGTGAACGGGTTTTCCTTCCCAACATCTCGTGGCTCGTGTGCTCGCCCTAGCCACACCTCGCTTGCAGCTTCCTCATCAGCTAGTAGCATATTTAAACTAGCGCCTCCCAATTAAGCCCGAGGAGCCGGAAAAGCCTAGCGGGGCATTGGGAACTGTGCAATATGGCTATGTACGTAAAGTGCTCTACTTCTACTCTGTAGCTTGTGTCGTTGCATGCATGGACTTCACTCCATTATCAGCTCTACTATAAAAGAAATTCCTCTTGACATGTTTTTTTTGAAACGGAGGCAAAAGCTTTGCTTCATCTCATTCATAAAGAAGGAACTACTAACAAAGTTCAACGAGATCCATTACACCTCCACAAATGGAAGCGAAAAGCCTAGTCTCGTTGTATCAAATAACTCAAATGTGATGCCCCCGCAGTAATCGTCACTAATAAACAGGCTGCTAGTGTGTGTGTGAGAGGAGCGGCTGAGTAGGCCAGCTACGTGAGAGGAGCGACTGAATAGAGCACCGAGAGTACCCACTAGGCCACTACGCAGGTGTACTTTCACTGCATTGATAGTACAACGACGGTTCTATAGAACAGTAGTACCCTCCACTTCCAACTGTAGCTCCTTGGCCCTGAGATTCAAGAGTTCAAAACTGGTGCACTATACTAGAAGTACAGTACATAGCACTAGTAGTACCCTCGCACTACTAGTTGAGAAAGTAGTACTAGTACTGCTACAGTACGAGTACGTACTCCTCCATCACGTAATGTAAGACGTTTTTTGACACTAGTTGGCGTGTACAAAAAATAGCAAAAACATACCCAAAATTTCTTAATCCACGCCAAAAACTACTAGCTAGTGCCAAAAATTTCTTACTAGTGCTATTTATTAGACTATAATGCAATCCCATAACGTCCCATAATGCTAGTACTAGTAGTAAATAATAGCCTCACCCCTTCGCTTACTACGCTGTACAGTTGGAAGGGATGAGGCCCTGCTGTTACTACGCTCTTATGTCCTCCTCGCCAGTTCCCCTCCCCCCGAAGAGAAGGCAGTTCGTAGCTGCTCCCATGGATTCGCCAGGCAGTTCTCCTCCTCGTCGGGGCTGGGAGACCTTGGACGATGATCCTCTGGGAGAAATCGCACGCCGCTCCGGCGTCCTCACCGCCGCAAGAGTCGGTGCTTCCTGCACCAACTATTTCAAGATGGTGCTTAAAATGGCTTGGGAAAAGCCATGCTTGTTGGTCTTCCATGCGTCCTTGAGGAGAAGGTTCTTCTATGGAACAATCCTTCGAACAGTCCACCGCTCCCTGGCCATGGTTGCACGTTGACTCCGCTAGAGTTGCCGACGTTGAGAGGTAGTCGGATTTTGTCCGATGAGCGGATCAGTAATGGAGTTTGATCATGTCATACTTAGTTATTCCATTTCCAACCCGTAATTTCTCCGTTGCCCACCGTCTTATATATAGGTCTGGGTCGGTGCCAACGAAGATTGGCTTGCATACCTCCGGCCGGATACCACCATCATTTTGCACAACATCCACATCAGTGCGGCCGTTCCGGTAGACCCCTTCTCCACCATTGGGATCGGCCTTCGGGACTGGCTGGGTTTGAATACGTATGATGATGCCCACATGAGATTGAAAAAGATATCAATTGCAGACCCGCCGACAAAGCGACACAGCTACAACGATTACTATCTCATCGCGGTGTTCGACATAAGGATTGCCAACAATGCAAGAGGCAGTAACGGCAGAGGCTGGCGCATGTTAGCGGTGGCAGATTTGTACCCCTACACGTTCGAATACGTTGTGCGCCATCTAGGCCACATCTTCGTGGTGACAAGCTAGGGGACTTGTTTCATCTGGTTGCTATCCTACAGTATGGGAGATTACAAACGGAATGCACAAACCATCATTTGCATCCCTGACGGTACTCCATTATTTTGCAGGGACCAGTCATCCCGCGATCAAAATAAGATCGCCGATCCTGGAAGTGCATTTGCATCTGCGATTCGGTCTAAGCTGGAACCTTGTAGCTAACTTTGTCATATTGGGATCAACTATCTTAGTAGTCGTTACCCATGGTACCACTGATGTGCAACATGGTCACAGAATCTACCACGATCGGACCATCACCATCTACCCAGGTATTCCATTTTTTAACCCTCTCGCCTTCTCTTTCATTGTTGTACTAGTACTCTACTTACATACTAGTAGGAGTACTTTTTACCTTAGAGGACGCATATAGCTAGCTAGGCCCTTGAAGACTTGAACCCACTAGCTGCCACCATTTTTGTTTTTCCATGTCTTACTATCTCATCCATGTAGCCAACAGTGGCTATATATAATAAGCCGGTTATTTTACTTCCTATATACCGGAGTAGTAATATTTGTTGCACAGTATTACTGACCGCCATATTTGAGCACAACATTATTATGCATGGACCTTGACTATGTACGCCACCATGTGTCCAGATTTGACATGCCGCGTGTACCAGATGAACGGCGCCGCGTTCGACCCCCGTGATGCTACGTGGGTGCCGAGGAACACTCTTGGAGAGTACTCGCTTTTCATTGGGGACAGCTACCCCATTGTGAAGCGGATGCCACCTTCCGTGCACGACACGGAAGGCCTGCCTTTCATGAAGCATGGTTGTGTCTTCAGTGCGCACCGCCGGATGAACGACATGCTGGGACACGCTATCCCTGATTTATGCCACTTCAGCTTGGATGAGTCTCCATCGTGTGGAACCGGACTAGAAAGCTGCGACAATGATTCACGTTGCCCACCACTATGGATCGTTCCATCCATGAAGAACACCTGGGACTACAACCTGGAGGAGGACATGTAGCCCAACTATAACGTGTAAGTGGAGTACGGTAAATTGTGAATGGTAGCGCTGTGAATATATGTAGACTAGTCGTGCACAAATTTATCACATGAATTGGAGATGAACTTGTGTTGCATACTGGCATTTGTCCTTTATAATTTATTACTAGTAAATGTGTTATGTGTACGTGCAACTTGTGTGGTTGTTGCACGGGCTCCAACATGCTCTTTGAGAAAAAAAAGGTGGCACAGCTTTGGATATACGTGACGTGGCGGCATCATACAGTAGCATCGTTCGCTATAGTTGTAGTACGCTCCTACTAGGACGACAACTCCTATAAAACCTTGCGCTTGGCTCTTTGCCTCTTCGAGAGGTTCAACAGTTCGTACTCATGTGAACCTTGCACTTGGCTCTTCGCCTCTTCGGAAGTTACAACAATGATGATACTACAGTACACATTATGCTTCTGGCAATCTGACACCGATTGAACTGCTGCATGTCCACCGCGAGGGAGAGGGCGAGGGAGAGGGAGAGGGTGCTGTAGTCAAAACCCTCTCCTCGTCCTGCGAACCACCGCACGCGTGGGCGAGGGAGAGGCATAGTAAGCAAGCTTCTCCTCGTTCAGCGAGTTGATGGGACACATCAAAGCAGTACTAGTACTAGTCCATACTGCGTCCTTTTCGGTTGATATGGCTTAACTTGAAACGAGAAAAATACACTGGCAGTCAATGTATGTAACAATACGCTCTTTATGGTCACTATATATAGTTTTGCGGTGACTATACAATCACTAGCTCATCGTAGAGCACCATATTGCACCCTACTGACCGGCCACATAGTCGACGCCGCACTTTGTTGACTGGTTAAATTGTCACCTGGTTTTTGGCTCCCACCTGTCAATTGGCAGAGCAAAGAAAACAGCTAAAAAACAAAGAGTGTAGTACATCTACACTTCCAATGCATTTAGCCTTTAATCTAAATCGATATTGATTGACTAATGCACCAACTTGTACTCTAGGTATAGGCTACATGTCTATCCTTAATTACAGCATGCAACGACCTTCATTTAATCTTATTCTCTCAATGGTCGCATGCACACATAAGTCTGCTACTTTTGGGCATTAATTATGCCCTGGTCAATGTGTAAATCTCTAAATGTACAGTCTTTCACGGACGTAGGGAGTAGGTTGAGCACTTGAGCGTGAGCGTGTGTGTCGCATCGTGTGTTGTGTGCCGCATGGGTGCGTGAGTGTCGCGTGCGTCCATGTGTACATGTGAGTGTTGCATGTTGCATGCATGCATGCATGGGGCTTACTCCCTCCCATTGACATGTTCATATTTCAAGCTTCCTCTATTCCCTCCATATGGTGATACTCCCTCTGTTCCCAAATACGGAATAAATCCTCCCTCTGTTCCCAAATACGGAGTATTTGTCTTTCTAGAGATTTCAACAAGTGACTACGTACGGAGCAAAATGAGTGAAGTGAGCGTGGAGGCATAGGGATAATGTAGAAAGGAAGTCTTCGCGATCCATTATTCCCCATGTCGGTCAGAGTGAACTATTCAACTAGTCTTTGCGGTGAAGTGACAATACACGCTGCAGCAAATGGGCCACTTAATTAATAAGCTGAACCAGCGTGTTGGTGTTCCTAAACCAGCCTTACCCAGTACTGCCATCATGTTTGCCAGTAGAGCACGCTTCTGTCCTCCATTAACTGACATATGGGCCCTCTTGTGGTAGACCCACATGTCATCGGTGTAACTATTTACACTCCGAAGGATGGTATATCCTGGTAGTAGTAGTAGTAGAACTGAGATTTAATGCACTTTCTTCCCCATCTTCCACTCTTCTTCCTCCTCTCTTCTTCTTCCTCCTATCTTCCCCATCGTCGGCCGCACACTGCTCGCCCGCCCGCGCTATCTTCCTTGATAGCTTGCGCGTACCATATCCCCCCTCACTGCTCGGCCATGCGAGGAGAAGCTTCTTCGCTCGCCTGCCCAAATCCACTTCCCCGCTGGCTCGCAGGCACCAAAAACCCCAATGGCAGAACCGACTGACACGCAGAGCCGTGATTGGAATTCCCTCCCCAATGTTCTCTTGGAGCAGATCTGTAATCGTATGGACCTACTCAGCACCGTCCGTCTGGATGCTTTCTCGGTGCCTTTGTACCGTCTACTCGTCTGCAACCGGCCGGCTCTTTTCAAGACACCCTGCTTGCTGATGCCCGATCCTCGCGGGTGGCCCAGACACCGACTTGACGATCCTACGGAGGTTGCCCTGGTGCTCCTTGACATGCTACCACTACCCGTCCACATGTCCTTCATGCGCGGCCACTACCGGGCGGGCATGAAGGCCAACTGGATCGTCCTCATCCACCAATCCGGTAGTCCGTGGAGTCTCGTGGATATCTACACCCAGCAAGAGATCACCCTTCCATCTTTGGATATCGCCGCCATTGAGCCTCGTGGCCCGCCGGACACTCCTGCCTACTATGCACAAGACGTGTCGAGCTTTTGGCTCGACCTCTGTTTGCTGAAGGTTGTAATCTGCGAAGTGCCCACACCATCAGAAGACTACATGGATTACAAGCTCATTGCCATGTTCAACATGAGATTAGTCTATCTGGAATCCAGTCACCATACATGTTTATAGCTCATCATCGATCCTCTTTACCCAACACTTGTGTCTGATGCTATAGTGCATGATGGCATCGTTTATGCGGTCGACGCACATATTGACTACCTATACTGGTCGAATCTATCATCGTGTAATTGTTCTATCTCATCTCATCTTTACCTTAAGAATACGACTACCTGTTCATTGTTACAAATTTAGAATATATAGTATGTCTATAACCACATCATTGCTATATGTTCCTCTCATTTCCTAGATTTTTATGACCACACATGTTATTGTTATAGTTGATATGAGAATGATTGTATCTAATGATTGTTATAATAGATATTATGAGTATAACCTCATGATTGCTATATGTTACTCTCATTTCCAAGATTTTTATAACAACGCATGTTATTGCTTAGAGTTGATATGATAACTGTAGTAAGTGCTATGGTAGAATATGAGTAGGCCCTATCATATCTGTTTTCCTCTCATTGTTACATGATGTTTCAACCATGATATATTGCTAGAATATGAAAGCAATTGGCTTTTTTTTAACTTGGGGTATGATTATGACCACGGCATTGCAATTCTCTGTCTATGATATGTGTCACTCTTATAATAAGCTTAATTCCACACATACTCTGAACATGATTGTTATTTTTGTCCTTTTGGTCTCCAATTTGAATTGTTGCAGCAGGCGCAAATGCGCTGGCCTTCATGATTCCAGGACCTGGAATCATACCAGCCGATGGGTGGTGGTTTATCGCTCATTCAGCTGACGGTGGTCATTTGATGCTCATTTGCACGTACCAAATTGACCAAACCATGTCATCAAACCACATGCAGTACAATGCCTGGGGCGTTCGTGACATTGATGGCTATGGATGCTTTGTGTTTGAGAAAGATCCCAGCTCCAATGGGCCATGCGTATTCAACTGGAGGCGGGTTTACAACCTCGGCAACCTCTCCATGTTCCTCGGGCTCAATTATCAGATCATCCAACCAATCATCGATCATATCACCCGCGACGATTACCGTGCTATGCAACTTCCATTCGCCAGGGGGGACTGTGTTTACACATCATACCATGGGTTTC
This sequence comes from Triticum dicoccoides, assembly GCF_002162155.2. Classification (NCBI taxonomy): domain Eukaryota; kingdom Viridiplantae; phylum Streptophyta; class Magnoliopsida; order Poales; family Poaceae; genus Triticum; species Triticum dicoccoides. The sequence goes on along the minus strand of NC_041380.1, from coordinate 304,828,020 downwards.
ATGAATCACCATATCCAGAGATTCGTCGACAGAGCTTGTTGCCAGATAATCTTCAGTGTGTGAAAGGCATCAAGCTTCCATGCGATGGATGGCTTTTCCAAACCCGACATGCGGCGATGTGGTTCATGCCACAACAAATATGCACAACCTGATTCGTACTGATATGTAGACTGAGCCATGTATTCTGCTGATGTAGCACGACCCTCTTTTGTTGGATATTATGTACTGTTGTTAGTTTGAAGCACTCCTCTGGTTTGAAGGATAGATACCTTTCTGGGATCAAGTGCATCCTAACTCACCTGCGCATGATGTACTGATAATGATGATGGAGATGCTGTGCAGTATCTATCACTTAGGCTTCAAGTGCGTACTTGTTAGTTAAACCTATGGTTAAAATGTGACACTAAATACGACTAGTAAGTAGTACTGTAGTGTCGGATCACGGGTTCCGGCAGACCCTTAAGGTTTGAACACTGGGGTGCGTGTGAAGGCTTTCTCCCTATCGATCCACGCCCTAGCTCTCTAAGATCTTGTGGACGAACTCGACGAACTCACAACACAGAAAGGCACAAGATTTATACTAGTTCGGGCCACCGTTGTGGTGTAATACCCTACTCCAGTGTGGTGGTGGTGGATTGCCTCTTGGGCTGATGATGAACAGTACAAGGGGAAGAACAGCCTCCTGAGGTTGAGGTGTTCTTGTGCTTGGTGTGCTTGTGTGGGTGAGATGATCTTGGATCTGCTCTCGACTTGTGATAGTGTCGATCCTCCCTACTGTGGTGGCTAGTGCTACTTATATAGGCCCTGGTCCTCTCCCCAAATATTGAGCAGGAAGGGAGCCAACCATGACCAATTCGAAAGGGGACAACCAGTACAAGTTATCCTGACAAAAGGTGGTCTTCGCCTGCAAAAGGCTCTGCTGGTGACACCGTCTTGGGCTCCACGGTGACCTTCGTCTTGCTGTCCTTCTGGTCTTGGTCTCGTTGTACCAATATGGAAACCTATGCTTGATGCCTCAGTACTCCGCACTTGTGCTTGCCCTCCTTAGAACCAAAGAGGAAACAAGGACGTTGCGCGCACTGGCGCCCGCCTGGTCTCGATTGTCATGGCTCATGTCACGAGGACCTCGCAAGGTTTGCCTTGCCTTGATCTCTCCGCCCCTCGTGAGCCTGCCTGGTGAGGCCGCTCTTAAGGAGGTCTTGTGTCGTCTACCTCGTGAGTCTTGGCCCCTCGCGAGGGTCTTGAATGCCTTGTCGATGAAGATGGGCCATACGAAACTGCCAGCCCAGCCACGCCGTGGGCCGCAGGCAGGCAAGTCTGGGGACACCCGTTCCCAGAACGCCGACAGTAGCCCCCGGGCGCAAGGCGCGCTCGGGCTTGGCTTCGAGGTGAAGCCAAAGGATCAAGCGCGGAGCGCCGTAGGTCCCCAAAGCCTATAACCTTGGTTGACGCGTGGCGGTTGATTGGACATGGGCGTCTCCGCTTCCCCATGCTGCCTCGGCAACTGCCTGACTTGACAAGTCCCTGCGGCATGCAAGGAAAACCATCATTACCTGTGATCATGAGGGTGCTGGTTGGCCTTCTTCTGCCATAAATGGGGAGGGGCGGAGCCCCCATTGCCCATCTCTTCCCATTTCGTCTGCTTCTTCCTCCTCTACTCCGCCACCGACTCCAATGGCGTCGTCAAAGAGGTTCATCACCGCGGAGAAAGGAAAGGCCCCTCGTGAGGGGCCCGGCTCCCCGACGCCTAAACGGGGATGCGGCCGTCCCTGCAAGCTCACCACGACTGCCGCCGTGGCCCCCTGCTCCCGGGGTGGCTCCGTTGAGCGTGGCAGGGGTCGATCCGGTCGTGGCAGCCCCGTCTATGAGGGGAGATGTTCCGTGGTTGCACGGCCTCCCCGGCCACGCTTCCACTCGCCGGAGGTGCTGCCAGAGTTCGTTGTCTGGTCGGTGGATCCGGCCGCTAACTGGCTCCAGCTTCCGTGCTTCTTTGCCGACGAGCTGCCGGCCCGTGGACCGGGCGGGCTCTAGCTGCAGGCGGATAGTTACTGCAGCAGGGCTTCCTGGGTCGCGGTCGAAGTCTCCACCGCGGGCAACATAGCTCTGGCCTATGGTTGGCAGATGTTCGCCCGCGCGCGCGGCCTGGGCAAGCGGTGCACCCTCCATTTCAAGTATGACAGTGATGCAACCCTCTATGTGAGGGTGTTTGGGGAAGATGGTCGCCGCACTGGGTGCGGCCCCGAGACGAACGACGGCGAGGAGGTGCTCGGTCTTGGTGATGGCCGCGACGAGGGCGAACCCGCCGGCCGCACCTCGTCCAGCTACGGTGGCTCTTCTCTTGGCGAAAGCTCCAACAGCGATGGCTATGACCAGCCGCGCTCACTTCGAAGCTGGTGGCGGGTCTTCCCGTCTCCGCACCTCCGTGAAGAGCGAGCAGGGGTCCGACTAAGCTCGGGACGTCCCTGGAGGCCTACCCCCGCGGTTCGCTGCAGTGCTGCTTTTGTTTTGTTCCTCTTTTCTTTCCTGCATCAAAACGAAACCAGTATGGGCCCGGATGGGCATGTATCAAACTATGATTCCTCAATCATTATGCTATGCTTGTTATTTCTGTGCTGTTTCGTTTATTTTGTGTGGAGACAACTTATCCTGGCAAGCTCGGGGCAGCCTCTTCTTCACGAGGCACTTGTCTCCTCATGCCCGTCTTGGCTTAGTGGTTGCTTAGGAACTGCAAAACATTTGTTGTTAGGAGGCTCACTAGGAGACTTATCGTTCACCCGAGCTTGACCCAGCGCTTCATATCACAGTACCCGAGGGGCACGGTTTAGGAGAGATGGGCCAACTTGTGAGCTCGAATGATGGTGCCTCGCGAGAAATCAAACCGAAGGCAGAGGGAAGGACCAACACAGGAGGAAGAAACCCTCGCGAAGGCGCCTGCTTAGCCCCCTCACAAGGTATGTGAGAGAGAGAACACAGGTGAACTGGGTTCGGAAAAAATGGCAAAAAGCAATGGAACCAAATCAGCAGGGAACACCAGAATCAACTTCGATTAAGAGAAGGCGAGCCAACTACGACAAGCAAATGAAAAGCTGCGTCCGGCACCTAGTCTAGTCTTCGACGTCCTCTCACCAACGCGGAGCTAAGTGCTGCCACTAGGCATGTGAGGGAGCCCCCGAGGCCCGAGGGCGGCTCTCCGGAGACTCCGGGGCATGTACATCCCCACTCATTATTACGTGAGACTGTCACGGGCGGCGATTCTTCACAGGCACCGGGCCTTCTTCATAGGAACTGGGCCTTTCTTCATAGGCACTGGGCCTTTCTTCACAGGCACTGGGCTTGCTTTATGGATAGAACTTCCGGAGGTGCTGGATGTTCCAGGCGTTCTGGACGGGCACCCCGTCCTGCGTCTCCAGGCGCGCGACGCCAGGCCTGGAGATATGGACGACCCTGAACGGGACCTCCCACATGGGTGAGAGCTTGTGCAACCCTTCCCTAGAGAGGACTGCTACCTCTTGAGCACTGCGTTGGTTTTCCCCAAAGACGAAGGGATGATGCAGCAAAGTAGCGAAAGTATTTCCCTCGGTTTTTGAGAACCAATGTATCAATCCAGTAGGAGGCTACGCGCGAGTCCCTCGTACCTGCACAAAACAAATAAATCCTCGCAACCAACGCAAATAGGGGTTGTCAATCCCTATAAGGCCACTTATGAGAGTGAGATTTGATAGATATGGTAAGATAGTATTTTTGGTATTTTTATGATAAGGATGCAAAGTAAAATAAAGGCAAAGTAAATAGCAAAGGAAATAACTAAATAGTAGGAGATTAATATGATGAAGATAGACCCGGGGGCCATAGGTTTCACTAGTGGCTTCTCTCGAGAGCATAAGTATTCTATGGTGGGTGAACAAATTACTATTGAGCAATTGACAGAATTGAGCATAGTTATGAGAATATCTAGGTATGATCATGTATATACAAGGTTGTCAGAATCGTGATTCTGTTATACGATTCTATGACATTACGATCCAAACTAATCTCTTTGATTCTACGATTTTAGTTCATAGAATCTACGTTTTTACGATCCTGATAGTGAAGATTCTATGATTTGCGATCCTACCATCATAGCTCCGATCCGATTCAAAATCGCGATTCTGACAAGCATCATGTCCGAGACAAGTACACCGACACCTGCCTGCATCTACTACTATTACTCCACTCATCGACCGCTATCCAGCATGCATCTTGAGTATTAAGTTAATGAAAACAGAGTAACGCCTTAAGCAAGATGACATGATGTAGAGGGATAAACTCATGCAATATGAAGAAAACCCCATCTGGTTATCCTCGATGGCAACAATACAATACGTGCCTTGCTGCCCTACTGTCACTGGGAGAGGACACCGCAAGATTGAACCCAAAGCTAAGCACTTCTCCCATTGCAAGAAAGATCAATCTAGTAGGCCAAACCAAACTGATAATTCGAAGAGACTTGCAAAGATAACCAATCATACATAAAAGAATTCAGAGAAGATTCAAATATTATTCATAGATAGACCTCATCATAAACCCACAATTCATCGGTCTCAACAAACACACCGCAAAAAGAAGATTACATTGAATAGTTCTCCACACGAGAGGGGGGGGGGGGAACATTGTATTGAGATCCAAAAAGGGAGAAGAAGCCATCTAGCTACTAACTATGGACCCGTAGGTCTGAAGTAAACTACTCACACTTCACCGGAGGGGCTACGGTGTTGATGTAGAAGCCCTCCATAATTGATGCCCCCTCCGGCGGAGCTCCAGAACAGGCCCCAAGATGGGATCTCGTGGATACAGAAAGTTGCGGCGATGGAATTAGGTTTTTGGCTCTGTCTCTGATCGTTTGGGGGTACGTAGGTATATATAGGAGGAAGGAGTACGTCAGTGGAGCAACAGGGGGCCCACAAGGGTGGAGGGTGCGCCTGGGGTAGGCAGGCGCGCCCCCTACCTCGTGGCCTCCTCTTTTCTTTCTTGATGTAGGGTCCAAGTCTCCCGGATCATAATCTTCCTAAAAATCACGTTCCCGAAGGTTTCATTCCGTTTGGACTCCGTTTGATATTCCTTTTCTTCGAAACCCTAAAACAGGAAAAAAACAGCAATTCAGGGCTGGGCCTCCGGTTAATAGGTTAGTCCCAAAAATAATATAAAAGTGGATAATAAAGCCCAATAATGTCCAAAACAGTAGATAATATAGCATGGAGCAATCAAAAATTATAGATACGTTGGCATAATTCATGCTTGTCTTCGAGTAGGTAAATGATAAAAACAGAAATTTTGATGCGGAGTGCTACTTGGCATAATTTTAATGTAATTCTTCTTAATTGTGGTATGAATATTCAGATCCGAAAGATTCAAGACAAAAGTTCATATTGACATAGAAAATAATAATACTTCAAGCATACTAACAAAGCAATTATGTCTTCTCAAAATAACATGGCTAAAGAAAGTTATCCCTACAAAATATATAGTCTGGCTATGCACTATCTTCACCACACAAAATATTTCAATCATGCACAACCCCGATGAAAAGCCAAGCAATTGTTTCATACTTTTGACATTCTCAAAACTTTTTTCAATCTTCACGCAATACATGAGCGTGATCCATGGATATAGCACTATAGGTGGAATAGAGTGGTGGTTGTGCAGAAGACAAAAGGGAAGGTAGTCTCACATCAACTAGGCGTATCGACGGGCTATGGAGATGCCCATCAGTAGATATCAGTGTGAGTGAGTAGGGACTGCCATGCAACGGATGCACTAGAGCTATAAGTATATGTAAGCTCAAAAAGAAACTAAGTGGGTGTGCATCCAACTTGCTTGCTCATGAAGACCTAGGGCAATTTGAGGAAGCCCATCATTGGAATATACAAGCCAAGTTCTATAATGAAAGATTCCCACTAGTATATGAAAGTGACAACATAGGAGACTCTCTATCATGAAGATCATGGTGCTACTTTGAAGCACAAGTGTGGTAAAAGGATAGTAACATTGTCCCTTCTCTCTTTTTCTCTCATTTTTTTCTTTTCTCCCTCTTTTTGGTGGGCTTCTTTGGCCTATCTTTTTTATTTGGGCTTCTTTGGCCTCTTTTATTTATTTTTAAAGTCCGGAGTCTCATCCCGACTTGTGGGGGAATCATAGTCTCCATCATCCTTTCCTCACTGGGACAATGCTCTAATAATGATGATCATCACACTTTTATTTACTTACAACTTGATATTACAACTCGATATTAGAACAAAGATATGACTCTATATGAATGCCTCCGACGGTGTACCGGGATATGCAATGACTCATGAGTGACATGTATGAAAGAATTATGAACGGTGGCTTTGCCACAAATACGATGTCGACTACATGATCATGCTAAGCAATATGACAATGATGGAGTGTGTCATAATAAACGGAAGGGTGGAAAGTTGCATGGCAATATATCTCGGAATGGCTATGGAAATGCCATAATAGGTAGGTATGGTGGCTGTTTTGAGGAAGGTATATGGTGGGTGTATGATACCGGCGAAAGGTGCGCGGTATTAGAGAGGCTAGCAAAGGTGGAAGGGTGAGAGTGCGTATAATCCATGGACTCAACATTAGTCATAAAGAACTCATATACTTATTGAAAAAATCTACAAGTTATCAAAGCAAAGTATTAGACGCATGCTCCTAGGGGGATAGATTGGTAGGAAAAGACCATCGCTCGTCCCCGACCGCCACTCATAAGGAAGACAATAAATAAATAAACCATGTTCCGACTTCATCACACAACAGTTCACCATACGTGCATGCTACGGGAATCACAAGCTTCAACACAAGTATTTCTCAAATTCACAACTACTCAAATAGCATGACTTTAATATCACCATCTCCATATCTCAAAACAATTATCAAGTATCAAACTTATCATAGTATTCAACACACTCATAAGAGAATTTTTATTAATCTTGCATACCAAGCATATTAGGATTTTAAGCAAATTACCATGATATTAAGACTCTCAAAATAATCTAAGTGAAGCATGAGAGATCAATAGTTTCTATAAAACAAATCCACCACCGTGCTCTAAAAGATAAAAGTGAAGTACTAGAGCAAAATTATATAACTCAAAAGATATAAGCGAAGCACATAGAGTATTCTAACAAATTCCAAATCATGTATGGCTCTCTCAAAATGTGTGTACAGCAAGGATGATTGTGGTAAACTAAAAAGCAAAGACTCAATTCATACAAGACGCTCCAAGCAAAACACATATCATGTGGCGAATAAAAATATAACTCCAAGTAAAGTTACCGATAGAAGTAGACGAAAGAGGGGATGCCTTCCGGGGCATCCCCAAGCTTTGGCTTTTAGGTGTCCTTAGATTATCTTGGGGGTACCATGGGCATCCCCAAGCTTAGGCTCTTTCCACTCTTTGTTCAATAATCCATCAAATCTTTACCCAAAACTTGAAAACTTCACAACACAAAACTTAAAGTAGAAAATCTCGTGAGCTCCGTTAGCGAAAGAAAATAAAAGAACACTTCAAGGTACTGTAATGAACTCATTCTTTATTTATATTGGTGTTATACATACTGTATTCCAACTTCTCTATGGTTTATAAACTATTTTACTAGCCATATATTCATCAAAATGAGCAAACAACACACGAAAAACAGAATCTGTCAAAAATAGAACAGTCTGTAGTAATCTATAGCTAGCACAAGATCTGGAACCCCAAAAATTCTAAAATAAATTGATGAACGTGAGGAATGTATCTATTAATCATCTGCAGAAATAATTAACTAAATAGCACTTTCCAAATAAAAATAACAACAGTTCTTGTGAGCGCTAAAGTTTCTGTTTTTTACAGCAAGTTCAACAAGACTTTCCCCAATTCTTCCCAACGGTTCTACTTGGCACAAACACTAATTAAACACAAAAAACACAAACAAAACAGAGGCTAGATAAATTATTTATTGAATAACAGCAAGGAAAAATATTGGGTTGTCTCCCAACAAGCGCTTTTCTTTAAAGCCATATAGCTAGGCATAATATTTCGATGATGCTCACATGAAAGACAAGAATTGAAGCACAAAGAGAGCATCATAAAACACGTGACAAACACATCTAAGTCTAACATACTTCCTATGCATAGGCATCTAATAGGCAAACAAATTATAAAGGCAAGCAAAAACTAGCATATGCAAGGAAGTGGAAAGAAACAATAGCAATCTCAACATAACGAGAGATAATTTAGTAACATGAAAATTTCTACCACCATATGTTCCTCTCTCATAATAGTTACGTGTAGGATCATAAGCAAATTCAACAAAATAGCTATCACATAAAATATTTTCAACATGATCCACATGCATGCAAAGTTGACACTCTTCCAAAATAGTGGGATTAACATTAACTAAAGTCATGACTTCTCCAAACCCACTTTTATCAAAAATTTCATAAGATTGAACGTTCTCCAAATATGTGGGATCTAAAGTTGACACTCTTCCAAACACACTTTCAATAATATTGCAAACACTATTGTCAATCTCATATTCATCATGGGGCTTAAATAAATTTTCGAGATCAAAAGAAGAATCACCCCAATCATGATCATTACAACAAGTAGTAGACATAGAAAAACTAGCATCCCCAAGCTTAGGGTTTTGCATATTATTAGCACAATTGACATCAAGAGAATTTATAGTAAAATCATTGCAATCATGATTTTTATTCAAAGATCTATCATGAATCACTCCATAAAGTACTTCACCACAAATTTCAGATTCACGAATTTCAAGCAAAACTTCATAAAGATAATCTAGTGCACAAAACTCACTAGCAATTGGTTCATCACAATTGGATCTCTTAAAAAGATTAGCAAGAGGATGACGATCCATAGATCTTAGGTTCTCTATTTAGTAATAAATAAACAACTATTCCAACCATACGAGCAAACAAGAAGTAAGCGATAAAGAGGCAAATAGAAGAGGAGGGAGGATAGAGAGAGAGGGCGAATAAAACGGCAAGGGTGAAGTGGGGGAGAGGAAAATGAGAGGCAAATGGCAAATAATGTAATGCGGGAGATAAGGGTATGTGATGGGTACTTGGTATATTGACTTTTGCGTAGACCTCCCCGGCAACGGCGCCAGAATTCCTTCTTGCTACCTCTTGAGCACTGGGTTGGTTTTCCCCGAAGAGGAAGGGATGATGCAGCAAAGTAGCGTAAGTATTTCCCTCAGTTTTTGAGAAACAAGGTATCAATCCAGTAGGAGGCTACACGCGAGTCCCTCGTACCTGCACAAAACGAATAAATCCTCGCAACCAACGCAAATAGGGGTTGTCAATCCCTATAAGGCCACTTACGAGAGTGAGATCTGATAGATATGATAAGATAATTTTTTTGGTATTTTTATGATAAGGATGCAAAGTAAAATAAAGGCAAAGTAAATATCAAAGGAAATAACTAAATAGTAGGAGATTAATATGATGAAGATAGACCCGGGGGCCATAGGTTTCACTAGTGGCTTCTCTCGAGAGCATAAGTATTCTATGGTGGGTGAACAAATTACTGTTGAGCAATTGACAGAATTGAGCATAGCTATGAGAATATCTAGGTATGATCATGTATATAGGCATCACGTCAGAGACAAGTAGACCGACTCCTGCCTGCATCTACTACTATTACTCCACTCATCGACCGCTATCCAGCATGCATCTAGAGTGTTAAGTTAATGAAAACAAAGTAACGCCTTAAGCAAGATGACATGATGTAGAGGGATAAACTCATGCAATATGAAGAAAATCCCATCTTGTTATCCTCGATGGCAACAATACAATACGTGCCTTGCTGCCCCTACTGTCACTAGGAAAGGACACCGCAAGATTGAACCCAAAGCTAAGCACTTCTCCCATTGCAAAAAAGATCAATCTAGTAGGCCAAACCAAACTGATAATTCGAAGAGACTTGCAAAGATAACCAATAGTACATAAAAGAATTCAAAGAAGATTCAAATATTATTCATAGATAGACTTGATCATAAACCCATAATGCATCGGTCTCAACAAACACATTGCAAAAAGAAGATTACATCGAATAGTTCTCCACAAGAGAGGGGGAGAACATTGTATTGAGATCCAAAAAGAGAGAAGAAGCCATCTAGATACTAACTATGGACCCGCAGGTCTGAAGTAAACTACTCACACTTCATCGGAGGGGCTATGGTGTTGATGTAGAAGACCTCCGTGATTGATGCCCCCTCCGGCGGAGCTCCAGAACAGGCCCCAAGATGGATCTCGTGGATACAGAAAGTTGCGGCGGTGGAATTAGGTTTTTGGCTCCGTCTCTGATCGTTTGGGGGTCAGTAGGTATATATAGCAGGAAGGAGTACGTCGGTGGAGCAACAGGGGGCCCACGAGGGTGGAGGGCGCGCCTGGGGTAGGCAGGCGCGCCCCCCTACCTCGTGGCCTCCTCTTTTCTTTCTTGACTTAGGGTCCAAGTCTCCCGGATCATAATCTTCCTAAAAATCACGTTCTCGAAGGTTTCATTCCGTTTGGTATTCCTTTTCTTCAAAACCCTAAAACAGGCAAAAAAACTGCAATTCTGGGTTGGGCCTCCGGTTAATAGGTTAGGTCCAAAAATAATATAAAAGTGGATAATAAAGCCCAATAATGTCCAAAACAGTAGATAATATAGCATGGAGCAATCAAAAATTATAGATACGTTGGAGACGTATCAAGGACCCGCCTCAGGACGAGGTCGCCTACCCCGAGCGTCCTGGAGCGAATGTTGCGGCAGCGGTACCACCGTAGCGTCTGCTGGTACCTCGCCACCCTCAGTGCAGCTTCACGGCGTCGTTCCTCCCCCAGTACGAGGTCCATCCCACGCGTGGCGTCCTGCTCCGTTTCATCAAATGCCAGGACCCCTGCGGAGCGATGTTTGACCTCGTGAGGGAGGACCGCTTCGGCTCCATAGATGAGGAAGAATGGGGTCTCGCCATCGGCTTAGTGGCGGTGGTGTGGATGGACCACAGCATGGACTGGAGCACATCGTTCCAGCCCCTGCCGCAGGCCTCAAGCTTCTTCTTGAAGGTCCTGGTCTTGAGGCCTCTCAGGACCTCCGCGTTGGCGTGTTCGGCCAGGCCATTGCTTCTGAGGTGCACCACCGAAGCATAGCAGATTTACGTTCCAAGGTTAGCATAGTATGTTTTGAAGAGGTTACTGGTGAACTGCGAGCCGTTGTCGGTGATGATGCGGTTGGGGACCCCGAAACGGCTCACGAGGCCCTTGATGAACTTGACCGCGGAACCAGTTGGGATGGTGCGGATGGCTTCCACTTCCGCCCACTTGGTGAACATGTCGATGGCGACGTAGAGGTAGTGGTAGCCCCCTGGCGCTCGAGGGAATGGGCCCAATATATCCAGCCCCTAGACTGCGAACGGCCATGTGAGCGGTATAGTCTGGAGGCCCTGAGCTGGCTGATGGATCTGCTTGGCGTGGAACTGGCAAGCTTCGCAGGACTTCACCAGCTCAGCTGCGTCGTTGAGCGCCGTGAGCCAGTAGAACCCACTGCGGAACACCTTGCCGACAAGAGTCCGTGACGACGAGTGGTGTCCGCAGTCGCCGCCGTGTACGTCCATTAACAACTCCTTCCCCTGGTCCCTGGAAATGCAACGCAGCGAAACATCATTTGGTCGCTTCCTGTACAACTCACCGTCCCTGATGCAGTATGCCGTGGCTTGACGGACTACGCGCTCTGCGTCCTCTTCCTTCTCCGGCAGCGCCCCTTGCATCAGATATTCCTTGAATTCCTTGGTCCAACATCCCTCCTGAGGCTCGAGCGCCAAGAGCAAGCGGGCTCCTGAGGTTGGGCCACAAGCTGGGGCTCCGTGGCTGGCGGTTGTGGGAGTTCTTCCCGAGGCCGCGCCGTGCTTGAAAGTGGTGGCGTCGCTGATGGCTTGAAGAGCCGCTCCTCGAAGACGCCGGCTCTTGTGGCTGCCGCTTGGATGCCCTCCTGGTGATGTCGTCGGCTTCCTTGTTGGTGCCGTGGGGCACATGCTGATCCTCTAGGCCTAGGAACTATTTTTCCATCTTACGTACTTCTCCGAGGTATGCCTCCATGTGCTCGTCCTTTGGCTCGTACACTTTGTTGGAGAAGTTGACGAGGAGCTGTGAGTCGCCCCTAACGGTGAGGCACTTTACTCCTAGAGCTATCGCGGCCTTCAAGCCAGCCATGAGACCTTCATATTCCGCGATGTTGTTGGAGACCTTCTCACCTTGCTGAAAGCAGAGCTGCACGGCGTAGTAGAGCTTGTCCTGCATGGGCAAGATGAGTATTGCTCCAGCCCCTGCGCCCCGATGCGCGAAGGCACCGTCAAAGTACATGACCCATCCATCGGGCGCCTCACTTCCTAGCGAGGTAGACCGGTCCTCGCCCACTTCCAGTGTCGGGGCGTCCGTCCATTCTTCCACAAAATCAGCGAGCTCGGCTCCCTTGATGACCTTGGTGGTGCTGAACTCCAACTAGAACGCCTGCAGCTTGATGTTCCACTCAGCGACCCTTCCGGCAGAGTTGGGGCTCCTAAGCACCCTCTCCAACGGATAGGCCGAGACGACTTTGATGGGGTGGCCGTGGAAGTAGTGCCGCAACTTGCGCGAGGCCACCAGGAGCACGAGCAGGAGCTTATGAGGCATGGGATATCATGCCCTCGCGTCCCACAACATCGTCCTGACGAAGTACACTGGGTGCTCGACGAGGACTGGTGTGCTAGTGAGGCTTGCGTCTTGTGCGAGCTGGGGTGCCTCCTGAGGTGACGTGACACCTGGCGCCTGGTCACTTGCGGGAATCCCTGCGGCGTCATCTTGCCGAGATCAGTCTTCTGTTGCTGCCGCCACGGCTCTTGCTGCGCCTTCCTGATCTTGCGTGATCTCGGCTAGCGACGTGGCCGAGCGCAACGCTCTCTTGGCCTGGTGCTCTTCCCGAACCGCCACCGGCACAGCACTGGCGGAGTATGGGGTGGCGGCAAGATAGAGTACTAGAGGCTCGAGAGGTCGTGGCGCCACCAGCACCGGCGGGCTGGTCAGATATCTCTTGAGGTCTTGGAATGCTCGGTCGGCCTCCAGAGTCCACTCGAACGGGCCCTTCTTCTTCATCAGCTTGAAGAAAGGTAAGGCGCGCTCTCCCAGCTTGGAGATGAATCGCCCCAATGCAGTCACCCGACCAGCCAGCTTCTGCATTTCCTTGAGGGTCTGCGATGGGCTCATGCCCTCGATGGCCTTGATCTTCTCCGGGTTTGCCTCGATCCCTTTGTGTGACATGAGGAATCCCAGTAGCTTGCCTGAAGGGACGCCGAACACACACTTTTCTGGGTTAAGCCGCAAGTTCACCTGGCACAGGCTCTCGAAGGTCTCCTCCAGGTCTTGGATCAAGGTTCTCGCCTCCCGAGACTTCACCACAATGTCGTCGATGTAGGCCTCCGTGTTTCTCCCGAGCTGCCGCCCTAAAGTGATGTGCATCCGCCGTTGAAAGGTCGCGCCTGCATTGCGCAGCCCAAAGGGCATGCAGGTTTAATAGTATACCCCACACGGGGTCAGGAAGTCTGTCTTCTCTACATCTTCCACCGCCATCTTGATTTGGTGATACCCTTAGAACGCATCCAGGAAGCACATTAGGTCGCACTCAGTGGTGGAGTCGGCGATCTGGTCAATGCGTGGGAGAGGGAACGGGTCTTGTGGGCACGCCTTGTTGAGGTTGGTGAAGTCGACGCACATTCCCTCCTTCCCGCCTTTCTTCGACACCACGACTGGGTTCGCCAGCCATTCGGGGTACCTAACCTCACGAATGGCACCTGTCGCCTCCAGCTTGCGGGGCTCTTGGAAGATGAAGGCCTGCTTCTCCGTGGACTGCCGCCTTGATCGTTGCTTCACGGGGTGCACATTGGGGCATACCCTCAAGTGGTGCTGAATCACCTCTCTCGGGACCCCCACCAGCTAATTGGGCTCCCACGCGAATATTTCCTTGTTCGCGCGCAAGAACTTCACCAATGCTTCCTCCTGGCTGGGGTCGAGGCTGGCGCCTATGGTGAAGGTGGCTCCTGAGGGGTCGTCCTCGTCGACCGGCACCTGCTTGGTTTCTTCCTTGTCTTGGGTGAACATCTGCTTCTTCTTGGTTGGTGTGGCCCCCATGGCCTCGGGGGTACCGGCACCGACGGGCTTCGCCGCCGCGGCGGTCCTCAAGGCAAGTTTGAGTGCCATCACGGCCTCCTTGGTGTCCCCCTTGATGGCGAGGAGACCTTTGCTTCCAGGCATCTTCATGAGGTTGTAGGCTGGATGAGTCACCGCCATGAACTGGGCCAGAGCCGGGTTCCCGAGGATGGTGCTGTACGGGAGGCCGATGCGGGCGATGTCAAAGTCGACCAGCTCGGTGTGGTAGTTGTCGCACGTGCCGAAGGTGACGCGGAGGCGGATCTGCCCCAGGGAGCGGGCAGCGCCGCCGCCAACTCCTGAGAAAGGCTTGCTGAGGCTGAGCCGCTCGAGTGGCACATGAAGAAGGCTGAAGGCCTCCATGAAGAGCAAGTTGAGGTCGGCGCCGCCATCGATGAGGGTCTTGGTGACGGCCACGTCGCAGATGGTGGGCGTGTAGAGCATCGGAAGCATGCCCAAGCGGGTGGTGGTGAAGGGGTGGTCTTCTGAGCTGAAGGTGAGATCGGCCTCAGGCGCGGCCCAGCCCGGCGGAGCCCCCGAGCGCGTGGAAGCGGCACCGATTTGGGGGAGGAACGGCTTGATGTGGCGCTCTAAAGGCGGTGCCTGCGAGCCGCCTAGCAGGGCCACGACCGCGTGGTGCGCCGGTGCCGTGTAGCACGCAGTGAAGAGGTCACGAAGCTCCTCCCAAGGCGCCACCGTGGATCCTGGAAGGTTGAGCAGCCAGGCGCGCGGCTCGCCGGCGAGGGCCATGGGAAGCTAGTTGGCCATGACCTTGTCATCACCCCCGGCTTCGAGGACGGCCTCCTTGTACACCAGCAGGAAAGCTGATGGGTCCGCCGCGCTGTCGTAGATTCGCGGCATCTACGGCTTGAACTTGGGCGGTCACGGCACCCGCCGCATGGCGGGGGCCAGGGCTCGGAGCCCCTGGTCCCATCGTCAACGCTGGCCGTTGGAGTCGACGGCAGGGCGCCTGCCATGTGGGTGAAGCGCGGTGTCGACAGAGCGCAGATCGACGGATGGGAAGCTACGGCGCACCACTACCTGGCGCGCCAAATTCGGATCATGGGTTCCGGCACACTCTTAAGGTTCGAACACTGGGGTGCGCGCGAAGGCTTTCTCCCTATCGATCCACGCCCTAGTTCTCTAAGATCTTGTGGACGAACTCGACGAACTCACAACACAGAAAGACACAAGATTTATACTGGTTCGAGCCACCATTGTGGTGTAATACCCTACTCCAGTGTGGTGGTGGTGGATTGCCTCTTGGGCTGATGATGAACAGTACAAGGGGAAGAATAGCCTCCTGAGGTTGAGGTGTTCTTGTGCTTGTGCTTGTGTGGGTGAGATGATCTTGGATCTGCTCTCGACTTGTGATGGTGTCGATCCTCCCTACTGTGGTGGCTAGTTCTACTTATATAGGCCCTGGTCCTCTCCCCAAATATTGAGCGGGAAGGGAGCCAACAACGGCCAATTCGAAAGGGGACAACTAGTACAAGTTATCCTGAAAAAAGGTGGTCTTCACCTGCAAAAGGCTCTGATGGTGACGCCGTCTTGGGCTCCACGGTGACCTTCGTCCAGCTGTCCTTCTGGTCTTGGTCTTGTTGCACCAATATGGAAACCTTTGCTTGATGCCTCGGTACTCCGCGCCTGCGCTTTTCCCCCTTAGCACCGAAGAGGAAACAAGGACGCTGCATGCGCTGGCACCTGCCTGGCGCCCGCCTGGTCTCGATCGTCATGCTCACGTCACGAGGACCTCACGAGGTTTGCCTTGCCTTGGTCTCTCTGCCCCTCATGAGCCTGCCTGGCGAGGCCGCCCTTGAGGAGGTCTTGCGTCGTCCGCCTCGTGAGGCTTGGCCCCTCGCGAGGGTCTTGAATGCCTTATCGATGAAGATGGGCCGTACAAACCTGCCAGCCCAGCCACGTCGTGGGCCACAAGAAGGCAAGTCTGGGGATCTCCGTTCCCAGAACACCGACAAGTAGAAGTACTAGTATACGTCGGTCAAATTATTCATCATGTCCACACGTTGAATTGACGTGACAACACACTGCGCGTGAGGTGGCACAAGAATCCCGGTGGCGTGTTCAGGTATTCTGGACTTCAGATTTGGAGTAGCACTTATCTGTCGAAATCTTTCATCATTCACTTAAAATAGTCGATTGATCATACATTGAGTACCATATAACTGGAATTAACCCATGCAAGTCGAAGAAGGATTGGTCGGTGTTGCCGGCTGGCGTCAAGTTCGATCCCACGGATTAGGAGCTGATCGAGAACCTTGAGGCCTAAGCAAGCATTTCTTCCAGCACAATTCCAGGGCGTTCAAAAGGGGCACGTGGACGCATTGCAAAATACAATCGGAGTGCGGCATGCACGCGATGTGGCACAACACCGGCAATACCTTGCCGGTGATGGTCAACGACCGGCAGACGGGCAGCAAAAAGGTTCTGGTGCTGCACACCAACAAGAACTTCGACCAGCAGAGGACCAACTGGGTGATGCACCAGTACCACCTCGCGGACCTGGAGCAAGAGAAGGAGCGGGAGCGGGTCCTCTACAAGATTTTCTACCAGACGAACACTAGGGCTAGGACTAAAAAGATTATAAGTTAGTTTGCTATTGGTACTTGTACTACCTTGTCATCCGCAAGTTGGTATTTATGTTAATGATCTTTTGGTATGAACTTGGAATTTGCTTCCAACCATCATGCCGAGGGTCGACGTGGATATAAAGCTGAATCATTTGTTTCGAAACGAATTTTCAGGCACCTGATTTTTATTTGATGGGTAGCATAAGCACCTGCCGTTCGAATTCCCAGTTCTCCAAATTTTTTGAAACAAGTGCATGCTCTTATTATCACGATGAAAAAACAATATCCCTGCTGCATCCCAGTTATCAGTATGTACTTGCAGAATTCTCTCGTTTATTGAGCACATATATTGTTTTTTCAGGTCGAGCAAGTTTCAACTGGGCTGTAGACTGCCCAGGCTTGGTTTTGTTTTTAACAGGCCCAGCCCTTGACGACAACGGGGCACAAAGATCCAGCAGGTATCTACTGGCCCGTGGCCCGCCAGCGTTAGTTATATTTTGTCTTACAACATCCGCACACACTTTTTTACCGAATCAAATACAGAGCCCAGTTCTATTTTCCTCTTGAAACGCATGTCCTACATCCGTTTTCTAATCTCTACCTATAGTTTTACTAGTTCATATACACGTATCATTATATTGAAAATACATAAAATTCACTTTTCATATTTACATCCTTATTTTTGTTGTTGTTTTCCCTCCCAGCGCTGATTTTTTTACCACTGGTTTTCTCTTAAACCAACTCAATTGTCCAACGTCTTATATGCTTACAAAAACAAATCGATTTTTTGGCAAATCAATAAGTTCTTAAAAATGTTTATCATTTCGGGATTACAAAAGTTCGGACTCCACCGAAATATGCAAAATAAGGTTGAACTTTTTGACCAT
Organism: Triticum dicoccoides; assembly: GCF_002162155.2. Lineage (NCBI taxonomy): Eukaryota > Viridiplantae > Streptophyta > Magnoliopsida > Poales > Poaceae > Triticum > Triticum dicoccoides. Next base: position 304,810,334 of record NC_041380.1, on the reverse strand, counting down.
GGTCCTGGGCAGAAAATGGGCTATAATAAATTACTTAAGAATTAGCAAATGGGTTGCAAATTATTAAAAAAATAACAAATGGGCTCTATGTTGTTTGCCACAGATTTGGAGACTGACTTGTGGGCCTACTAAGTTCATGCGTACACAAGGTTTATCAAAAAAGAAACTTAGTCAACAATCGACTCTACCAGCGTCAGATCGTTAGATGTCAATCTAACGGCAATCGTGCTTCTTCAGTCTCTGATCTTCCTGCCCCAGCCGCCCAAACCATCACCGTCGGAACCGCCTACTCCCGCCTCCCGTGGCTGGCTGTGCTACCAGGCAGGCCTCACGGCCCCATCATATACTCGCATCCCTGGGCTGTGTATCCCTCTACTCACCCACACCTCCAGTTATTTTCCAGCGACGGCAGCCGAACTAGTCAACCCTCGTACTCTCCACCGCGTGGGCATCCACTGTCGTGTCTTCCCCGGCTCCATGTCGTTCCCTTCGTAGGCCTCGCCGTCGTCCACCGCCCTAGTGCTCTCGGCGCCGCGTGGTCAACATGATCAACGAACGACATCCATCGGAAGTGGACTGTACGTGGAGAGGCTGACAGCTGGGTCTACGGCCGCACACAAGGAAATGCCTCCTTATTACGCGCAAAATAATGATTCCTCCACCTGACATCTGGGACCCGCTGGAAAGGCCTCTGTATTTCGTGAAAAAAATGTTCCCTCCGCTGACAGGTCAGACCCACCAACTATATCTTCGCACGCAAGGAAGTGCCTCCTTATTGCGCACAAAAAAATGAATACCCCTCCCACCTGGGACCCACCATAGTGGGAGGCTGACTTGTGGGCCTACTAAGTTGACGGGGACAGAGGGCTTTGTCAAGTTAGTCAATATGAACGATTCTAGCTCCAGTGACCGTACGATGTCCATCCAACGGCCTTAGTCCTTCTTCAAGCTCTGGTCTTTTTGCTCCAGCCGCCCAAAGCAACGCCGGTCGTGCCGCCTGCTCCTGCCTCCCGTGGCTGGCTGTGCTGCCGCGGAGGCCTCACCACTCCCATATTACTCCCACCACTGGCCAGGCCATCCCTCCACTCACCCACACCCCTCGTTATTCTGCGGCGACGGCAGCCTCACACCGCAGCCGAACCAGTGAACCCTCGTACTCCTCTCCGTGTGGGCATCCACTACCGCGTCTTCTCCGGCTCCACGTCGTCCCCTTCCTAGGCCTCGCCTCGTCCACCACCTTGGTGCTCTCGGTGCGGCGTGGTCAATGTGGTCAACGACCGACTTCCATCGAAAGAGTACTGTACGTGGAGAGGCTGATAGCTGGGTCCATGGCCACAGCCCAGTTTTTTGTGATTTGCCAAGTAAGTCGCTTTGTCAGGCCTATTGGGCTGCAAATCTTTCAAGACGAGGAGAGCTTCATTCGACTGGCCAAGAAAATGGCCTATCAGTAATGAGAAATGGGTTCTACATTTTCAAAACACATCAAACCGGCAATTAGTTTCAAATTTCTTTTTTTCATTGCGAGATTTTAAATTGCATTGATTTTTATGCATGGACAATTTGTTGGATTTTATATTGATATACATTTATTTCTAAAATCACTTTGAATGTGACTCGAAATTTCGGGATTAAAAACAGTTCTGACCACACCGAAATATGCAAAGTTTCGTATAATTTTTTAACCGTGGCCACAACATGGGATGTAATGCTAACAAAAAGAATATGGGCTCCAAAAAAACCTTAAGAATTAGCAAATGGGTTGTAAATTATTAGAAATAATGGCAGATGGGTTGTATGATGTTTTCCACATATTTGAGGCTTTCCTAAAAAAAAGGTTGGCACACAAGCAGTGACTGTTGGATGTCCATCCAACGGCCGTCGTGCTTCTTCAATCTCTGCTCTTCCTGCTCCAGCCGCTCAAACAAGCGCAGGTGGGACTGCCTGCACCCTCCTCCCCACGACCGGTTGTGCTACCGCGTAGGCCTCACCGCCCCACCGTACTCCCATCACTGGCCTAGCCATCCCTCTACTCACCCACACCTGCTGTTATTCTTCGGCGACGACAGACGAACCAGTAAACCCTCGTACAGTCGTACTCCCCTCTGCGTGGGAAACAACTGCCGAGTCTTCCCTGCCTCCGTGTCGTTCCCTTCCTAGGCCTTTCCGTCGTCCACCGCCCTGGTGCTCTCGGCGTGGCCTGGTCAACGTGGTCAACGACCGACATGCATCTGAAGTGGACTGTACGTGGAGAGGCGGACAGCTGGGTCCACGGCCGCACACAAGAAAATGCCTCCTTATTAAGCGCAAAATATTGATTCCTCCACCTGACATCTGGGACCCACCGAAAGGGCCTCTGTATTTCGTGAAAAAAATGTTACCGCCGCTGACAGCTTGGACCCACCAGCTATATCTTTGCACGCAAGCAAGTGCCTCCTTATTACGCACAAAAAATGAATACCCCCCTGCTAGCTGGGACCCAGTATAGTGGCAGGCTGACTTGTGGGCCTACTAAGTTGACGGGGACGGAGGGCTTTGTCAACTTAGTCAATATGCACGTTCTAGCTCTACTGACCGTACGATGTCCATCCAATGGCCGTAGTGCTTCTTCAACCTCTGGTCTTCTTGCTCCAGCCGCCCAAACCAGTGCCGGTCGTGCGTCGTGCTCCTGCCTCCCGTGGCCGGCTGCGATGCGGCGGAGGCCTCACCGGCCCCTACTACTCCCACCGTTGGCCAGGCCATCTCTCTACTCACCCACACACCCTGTTATTCTGCGGCGAGGGCAGCCTCACACCGAAGCGAACTAGTGAACCCTCATAATCCTCTACGTGTGGGCATCCACTTCCGCGTCTTCCCTGGCTCCACACCGTCCCCTTCCTAGGCCTCACCGTCGTCCACCGCCCTACTGCTCTTGGCGCAACGTGGTCAATGTGGTCAAGGAACGACTTCCATCGGACGTGGACTGTACGTGTAGAGGCTGACAGCTGGGTCCACGGCCGCAGCAAGGAAGTGCCTCCTTATTACGCACAAAATAAATATTCCTCTACCTGATAGAGGGGACCCACCGTACGGGCCACCGTATTTCGTGAAATAAACGTTCCCCCTTGACTGCTGGGACCCACCAGCTACATCTTCGCACGCAAGGAAGTGCGTCCGAAAAAAAAACGATTCGCCCCCCTGACTGCTGGGACCCACCAGCTACATCTTCGCACGCAAGGAAGTGCCTAACAGTCGGGACCCACCTGGTCGAAGCGTACGTAGCATTGTCATTCTGGTCGCGAACATGTACGTACATACTGGTCGATGTAGACGCACGCACGTGTCATAGTAGAGGCGCGCACGTAGCATGTACACGTACGTACAGCGGCCAGGGTGCAAGAAAGTAAATACGGCCACAGACGTACATACGGGCGGGGTCTCGAACGCCTACTCGCGCGTACGTACGGCCAGGGCTCGTGTACATGGCTGGGTCGGAACGGAGAAACAGCGTCATCGTCGTGTTCATGGGGAGCCAAACGGCTGGGTCGGAACGGAATGCATCGTCGTGTTCATCGGGGGGGCTTGGACAGAACAGCCGATGGAAACGAGGCCTGGCGTACCGCAAAACGGAGGAAACGGCCTTGTGTTCGACCGGCCACGTTCGAAACGGGATCCTTTTCATCGGGAGGGGTCTGGCGTACCGCAAAACGGATGAAACAGACCTCCTACGGTCGAAATGGGGGTCCTGTTGATTGGGAGGGGTGTGGCATACCACAAAACGAAGGAAACAGACTTGTGTCGGAGCTCTACGGCCAAAAGAGGGGTCCTGTTCATCGGGAGGGATGTGGCGTACCGCAAAACGGGACTCCACAGGATACTGTTCATCTCCACCGTCGACCCTCTCCAGCCTCGACGGGATACTGTTCATCCACCGTTGACCTCCTCCAGCCTCCACCTGCGACAGTTCATCCACGGGCTCCTGTTCATCCAGCCTCCACCGTGCGCTACTCCACCGGCTACTGTTCAACCAGCCCTCTCCACAGGCTCCTGTTTAACCACCCCTCCACGGGCTACTGTTCATCCAGCCATCCACCATCTACTATTCATCCTACCCTCCATGGGGTGGTCCTGTTCATCCTGCCCTCCACAGGGTGGTCCTGTTCATCCTGCCCTCCACGGGGTCCTGCTCATCCAGCCCCAACCGGCTTGATCGATCGGGGTCCTGTTCATCCAGAGGCAACACCACGGGGTCCTGTTCATCCACCTCACCGGGAACTGCTCATCCAACCCCCCTGCAACCCTCACTGTTCATCCAGAGGCAGCATCGATCGGCTTCAGTTAGCAGCAGTAGCGAAGGAATCGCTCGATCGGGTTCAGTTAACACCCATCGATCGATCGCTCGGGTTCAGTAACGCGTAGCCTGCAGTGCAATTGCTCGGGTTCAGTTAGAGCCCAATGCCTCGCTCGGGTTTAGTTAGAGCCCAATGGCTCGCACCCACGCGCGTGCATGTACGAGAGAAATGTGCATCGCTCGGTCCAGACCACCCACCGTAACCGGGAACACTCTGATATTTTCCTCGCCCTCGCTTCTACCATGGTTTTTTCCGTCATGGACGGCCCAAAGAATGTCATGCGATTGCGTCTCCGGCCCACCCAGGACAAAAAGCCCATTTTCTGTCATGATTTTTTTGTCATAGAAGTAGGACCCCACCACATCTATGATGATACCGGGTTTTTTCACAATTATCGTCATAGAAGTGTCATAAGTATGACAGGAAAAAAATTCGTTCGGCCCAAAATGTCACGGATGTGTCTTTTTTTGTAGTGGTGTGAACTTTGGGATACATCGTCATCTCCGCGTGCCTCGGTTATCTCTTACCCAAGCCCTTTACTTATGCACTTTACTTTGTGATAGCCATATTGTTTCTAGTTGATACGTCTCCAACGTATCTATAATTTTTGATTGCTCCATGCTATATTATCTACTGTTTTGGGCAATATTGGGCTTTATTATCCACTTTTATATTATTTTTGGGACTAACCTATTAACCGGAGGCCCAGCCCAGATTTGCTGTTTTATGCCTATTTCAGTGTTTTGTAGAAAAAGAATATCAGACGGACTCGAAACAGAACGAAATCAACTAGAGAAGTTATTTTTGGAACGAAAGCCACCCAATGGACTTGGACCCCACGTCAAGGAAGGAACGAGGAAGCCACGAGGGTGGGGGCGCGCCCACCCCCCTAGGGCGCGCCCCTGCCTCGTGGGGCCCTCGTGGCTCCCCTGACGTACTTCTTCCGCCTCTATAACTCCATGTAACCTAAAACTTCCAAAACAGAGATTAGATCGGGAGTTCCGCCGCGAGAAGCCTCCGTAGATACCAAAAGTCAATCGGGGCCCTGTTTCGGCACCCTGTCAAAGGGGGGATCCCTCACCGGTGGCCATCTTCATCATCCCGGCGTTCTCCATGATGAGGAGGGAGTAGTTCTCCCTCGGGGCTGAGGGTATGTACTAGTAGCTATGTGTTTGATCTCTCTGTCTCTCTCGTGTTCTTGAGACGATACAATCTTGATGTATCGCGAGCTTTGCTATTATTAGTTGGATCTTATGTTTGTCCTCCCCCTCTTCTCTCTTGTAATAAATTGAGTTTCCTCTTTGAAGTAATCTTATCCGATTGAGTCTTTAAAGTTTTGAGAACACTTGATGTATGTCTTGGTGATCAACTTGCGGGTTTCGTGACATTGGGAACCTATGCATAGGGTTGGCACACGTTTTCGTCGTGATTCTCCGGTAGGAACTTTGGGCACTCTTTGAGGTCCTTTGTGTTGGTTGAATAGATGAATCTGAGATTGTGTGATGCATATCGTATAATTATACCCACGGATACTTGAGGTGACATTGGAGTATCTAGGTGACATTAGGGTTTTGATTGATTTGTATCTTAAGGTGTTATTCTAGTACGAACTCTAGGGCTGTTTGTGACACCTATAGGAATAGCCCAACGGATTGATTGGAAAGAATAACTTTGAGGTGGTTTCGTACCCTACCATAATCTCTTCGTTCGTTCTCCGCTATTGGTGACTTTGGAGTGACTCTTTGTTGCATGTTGAGGGATAGTTATGTGATCCAATTATGTTAGTATTGTTGAGGGAACTTACACTAGCGAAAGTATGAACCCTAGGCCTTGTTTCCTAGCATTGCAATACCGTTTACGCTCACTTTTATTATTCGTTACCTTGCTGTTTTTATTATTTCAGATTAAAAATACCTTTATCTACTATCCATGTACCACTTGTTTCACTATCTCTTCGCCGAACTAGTGCACCTATACAATTTACCATTGTATTGGGTGTGTTGGGGACACAAGAGACTCTTTGTTATTTGGTTGCAGGGTTGCTTGAGAGAGACGATCTTCATCCTACGCCTCCTACGGATTGATAAACCTTAGGTCATCCACTTGAGGGAAATTTGCTACTGTCCTACAAACCTCTGCACTTGGAGGCCCAACAACGTCTACAAGAAGAAGGTTGTGTACTAGACATCAAGCTCTTTTCTGGCGCCGTTACCGGGGAGGCAAGGAAAGCGACACTAACACACCCCGTCAACTAAGCTCTTTTCTGGCGCCGTTGCCAGGGAGGTTGGCGCTTGAAGGTATATCTTTAGATCTTGCAATAGAGTCTTTTAGTTTCTTGTTTTATCACTAGTTTAGTTTATAGAAGAAAATTACAAAAAAATGGAATTGAGTTTGTCTCATACGCTTCACCTTTTTAATATCTTCCGTGAGTATGATGGAAAGGATAATTGTGCACAAGTGCTAGAAGAAGAAATCTATAAAATGTTTGGCACTAAATCTTTGAATGATGAGCATGATTGCAATGTTGTTAGTACGAATTCTTTGAATATCCATGATACTAATGATGATTGCACTAGTTATGATGAAAATGTCTCCTGTAAACATGTCAATTTTTGTGGAGTGCATCGGGTTTGTAAGTACACACCAAATAGGGAAGATAGATATTGCAAGAGGGATAAGTACTTAGAAACCAAATTGTTGCAAGAAGAGCTAGATGAATGTGCTGAAAAATTCAATATTTTTCGCGCTCCTTGTGAACTTTGCAATGAACATGGTCATTTAAATCTCCAACGCAAATTGTTTCATGACCGAATCATATCCAAAAATTGTGATAATTTGATTACCCTTGAGCATCATAAAGAGCTTAGTCTTCTTTGGGGTATGAGGAAATGAAACGTATAACTGAGGGTATTCCAAAGTTTAATCTTGATAAAGTTCTTCATTTTGATCTAGAGAGTATTTATATGTATTGTGCGGTGAAATGTATTGAAAATCCTTATATTGCCAACTACATAAAGAAAAGAAAACAAATATAAGATGAAGAGAATACTAATGAAAGGGAAGAGACTTCCCAATATCCTCCTATTATTTCTTATGATGAATCAGGTAATGAAGAGGAGCCTCCTATTCAACCAATCTCATTAATAAGGAGCTCCAAAAAGAGGATTGAACCCACACATGATGTGGTGAAGAAGAAGAAAAGAAAAAGGAAGAGAGGTAAAAAGATATCTCCCCCAGATAATGATACTTCTTATGATCTTGAAAATCTTTTTGGCACTTGCTTGGAATAATATGATAATTGCTATACTATTGGTGCTATCCATACTATTAATGATGAGAGTGATTATGCTTATGTTATGAAAAGGCCCAAGCTTGGGGAAGCTATGCTTGATGAGGATGACATATTTGGGAATATATTTTCTGCAATTAATGTTTGTCCCAAGCTTGGGGATGCTACGGTTAATGAAGATGATATTTTTAGTATCCCAAGTTTTGATATGCAAATTTATAATGATAATGACATGCCTCCCACTTATGATAATTATTGTGATGATACTTATGCTATAAAAAGTAGTGATTATATTTATAAAACTTGTCATGATTATGGTTACCCCTTCTCTGAACATTACTCTTTTAATGTGGAAACAATTTATAGTATTCAAGTTTCTTATGATACTCCCACTATTCCAAATGAGAAGAATTTTGCTTATGTAGAGAGTAATAAAATTTCTATGCTTGTAGATCATGAAAAGAATGCTTTGTGTGCTGGTTATATTGTTGAATTCATTCATGATGCTACTGAAAATTATTATGAGGGAGGAACATATGCTTGTAGGAATTGCAATAATATCAAGTTTCCACTCTATGTGCTTAAAACTTTGAAGTTATGCTTGTTTTACCTTCCTATGCAAGATGATTCCTGTTCCCACAAGTTGTTTGCTCACAAAATCCCTATGCATAGGAAGTGGGTTAGACTTAAATGTGCTAGTCATATTCTTCATGATGCTTCCTTTATGTTTCACTTTTTATCTTTTATGTGAGCATCATTGAAATCATCATGCCTAGCTAGGGGCTTTAAACGATAGCGCTTGTTGGGAAGCAACCCAATTTTATTTTTGTTCCTTACTTTTTGTTACTCTTTAGTAATAAATAATTCATCTAGCCTCTGTTTAGATGTGATTTTATGCTTTTAATTAGTGTTTGTGCCAAGTAGAACCTTTGGGAAGACTTGGGGAAAGTCTTGTTGATCATGCTGTAAAAAAAAGAAACTTTAGCGCTCACGAGAATTTCTGCCATTTTTATTTGGAGAGTGCTATTTAGTTAATTCTTTTTGAAGATGATTAATAGATAAATTCCTCAGGTACAGCAATTTATTTGAGAATTTTATGAGTTCCATAAGTATACGTTAGATCCAGATTACTACAGACTGTTCTCTTTTTGACAGATTCTGCTTTTCGTGTGTTGTTTGCTTATTTTGATGAATCTATGGCTAGTAAAATAGTTTATAAACCATAGAGTTGGAATACAGTAGGTTTAACACCAATATAAATAAATAATGAGTTCATTACAGTACCTTGAAGTAGTGTTTTGTTTTCTTTCGCTAACGGAGCTTACGAGTTTTCCGTTAAGTTTTGTGTTGTGAAGTTTTCAAGTTTTGGGTAAGGATTCGATGGACTATGGAATAAGGAGTGGCAAGAGCCTAAGCTTGGGGATACCCAAGGCACCCCAAGGTAACACAAGGACAACCAAGAGCCTAAGCTTGGGGATGCCCCGGAAGGCATCCCCTCTTTCGTCTTCGTTCATCGGTAACTTTACTTGGAGCTATATTTTTATTCACCACATGATATGTGTTTTGCTTGGAGCGTCATGTCATTTTATTTTCCCTTGCTTGCTGTTTGAATAAAATACCAAGATCTGAAATTCTTAAATGTTAGAGAGTCTTCATATAGTTGCATAATTATTCGACTACTCATTGATCTTCACTTATATCTTTCGGAGTAGTGTGTTATTGCTCTAGTGCTTCACTTATATCTTTTAGAGCATGGTGGTAGTTTTATTTTGAACAAATAGATGAACTCTCATGATTCACTTAGATTATTTTGAGAATCTTAAATAGCATGGTAATTTGCTTAAAATCCTAATATGCTAGGTATTCAAGAATAATAAAATTCTCTTATGAGTGTGTTGAATACTAAGAGAAGTTTGATACTTGATGATTGTTTTGAGATATGGAGGTAATAATATCAATGTCGTGCTACTTGAGTAGTTGTGAAATTGAGAAATACTTGTGTTGAAGTTTGCAAGTCCCGTAGCACGCACGTATGGTAAATGTTATGTAACAAATTTGAAACATGAGGTGTTATTTGATTGTCCTCCTTATGTGTGGCGGTCGGGGACGAGCGATCATATTTTCCTACCAATCTATCCCCCTAGGAGCATGCGTGTAATGCCGAGGTTTTTGATGACTTGTAGATTTTTGCAATAAGTATATGAGTTCTTTATGACTAATGTTGAGTCCATGGATTATACGCACTCTCACCCTTCCATCCTAGCTAGCCTCTTTGGTACCGTGCATTGCCCTTTCTCACATTGAGAGTTGGTGCAAACTTCACTGGTGCATCTAAACCCCGCGATATGATACACTCTATCACACATAAACCTCCTTATATCTTCCTCAAAACAGCCACCATACCTACCTATTATGGCATTTCCATAGCCATTCCGAGATATATTGCCATGCAACTTTCCATCATTCCGTTCATCATGACACATTCATCATTGTCATATTGCTTTGCATGATCATGTAGTTGACATCGTATTTGTGGCAAAGCCACCATTCATAATTTTTCATACATGTCACACTTGATTCATCGCAATCCCGGTACATCGCCGGAGGCATTCATATAGAGTCATATTTTGTTCTAATATCGAGTTGTAATCATTGAGTTGTAAATAAATAGAAGTGTGATGATCATCATTAATAGAGCATTGTCCAAAAAAGGGCCAAATAAATAAAAAAAGGGGCCAAATAAAAAAAAGAAAGGCCAAATAAAAAAAGAAAGGCAAAAAAGGGACAATGCTACTATCCTTTTTCCACACTTGTGCTTCAAAGTAGCACCATGATCTTTATGATAGAGAGTCTCTTGTTTTGACACTTTCATATACTAGTGGGAATTTTTCATTATAGAACTTGGCTTGTATATTCCAACAATGGGCCTCCTCAAGTGCCCTAGGTCTTCGTGAGCAAGCAAGTTGGATGCACACCCACTAGTTTCTTTTGTTGAGCTTTCATACATTTGTAGCTCTAGTGCATCCGTTGCATGCCAATCCCTACTCCTTGCATTAACATCAATCGATGGGCATCTCCATAGCCCATTGATTAGCCTCGTTGATGTGAGACTTTCTCCTTTTTGTCTTCTCCACATAACCCCCCTCATTATATTCTATTCCACCCATAGTGCTATATCCATGGCTCGCGCTCATGTATTGCGTGAAAGTTTATGAGTTTGAGATTACTAAAGTATGAAACAATTGCTTGGCTTGTCACCGGGGTTGTGCATGATGAGAGCATTCTTGTGTGAAGAAAATGAAACATGACTAAACTATATGATTTTGTAGGGATGAACTTTCTTTGGCCATGTTATTTTGAGAAGACATAATTGCTTAGTTAGTATGCTTGAAGTATTATTATTTTTATGTCAATATGAACTTTTGTCTTGAATCTTTTGGATCTGAATATTCATATCACAAGTAAGAAGAATTACATTGAAATTATGCCAACTAGCATTCCACATCAAAAATTCTTTTTGTTATCATTTACCTACTCGAGGACGAGCAGGAATTAAGCTTGGGCATGCTTGATACATCTCCAACATATCTATAATTTTTGATTCCTCCATGCTATATTATCTACTGTTTTGGGCAATATTGGGCTTTATTATCCACTTTTATATTATGTTTTGGACTAACCTATTAACCGGAGGCCCAGCCCAGATTTGTTGTTTTATGCCTATTTTAGTGTTTTGAAGAAAAGGAATATCAGACGGACTCGAAACAGAACGAAATCAACTAGAGAAGTTATTTTTGAAACGAAAGCCACCCAATGGACTTGGACCCCACGTCAAGGAAGGAACGAGGAAGCCACGAGGGTGGGGGCACGCCCACCCCCCTAGGGCGCGCCCCCTGCCTCGTGGGGCCCTCGTGGCTCCCCTGACTTACTTCTTCCGCCTATATAACTCCACGTAACCTAAAACTTCCAGAACGGAGATTAGATCGGGAGTTCCACCGCCAGAAGCCTCCGTAGACACCAAAAGTTAATCGGGACACTGTTCCGGCACCCTGCAGGAGGGGGGATCCCTCACCGGTGGCCATCTTCATCATCCCGGCGCTCTCCATGATGAGGAGGGAGTAGTTCTCCCTCAGGGCTGAGGGTATGTACCAGTAGCTATGTGTTTGATCTCTCTCTCTCGTGTTCTTGAGATGATACGATCTTGATGTATCACGAGCTTTGCTATTATAGTTGGATCTTATGTTTCTCCTCCCCTCTTCTCTCTTGTAATGAATTGAGTTTCCCCTTTGAAGTAATCTTATCGGATTGAGTCTTTAAAGATTTGAGAACACTTGATGTATGTCTTGGTGATCAACTTGCGGGTTTCGTGACATTGGGAACCTATGCATAGGGGTTGGCACACGTTTTCGTCGTGATTCTCCGGTAGGAACTTTGGGCACTCTTTGAGGTCCTTTGTGTTGGTTGAATAGATGAATCTGAGATTGTGTGATGCATATCGTATAATCATACCCACGGATACTTGAGGTGACATTGGAGTATCTAGGTGACATTAGGGTTTTGATTGATTTGTATCTTAAGGTGTTATTCTAGTACGAACTCTAGGGCTGTTTGTGACACCTATAGGAATAGCCCAACGAATTGATTGGAAAGAATAACTTTGAGGTGGTTTCGTACCCTACCATAATCTCTTCGTTCGTTCTCTGCTATTAGTGACTTGGAGTGAATCTTTGTTGCATGTTGAGGGATAGTTATGTGATCCAATTATGTTAGTATTATTGAGGGAACTTACACTAGCAAAAGTATGAACCCTAGGCCTTGTTTCCTAGCATTGCAATACCGTTTACGCTCACTTTTATTATTCATTACCTTGCTGTTTTTATTATTTCAGATTAAAAATACCTTTATCTACTATCCATATACCACTTGTTTCACTATCTCTTCGCCGAACTAGTGCACCTATACAATTTACCATTGTATTGGGTGTGTTGGGGACACAAGAGACTCTTTGTTATTTGGTTGCAGGGTTGCTTGAGAGAGACCATCTTCATCCTACGCCTCCTACGGATTGATAAACCTTAGGTCATCCACTTGAGGGAAATTTGCTACTGTCCTACAAACCTCTGCACTTGGAGGCCCAACAACGTCTACAAGAAGGAGGTTGTGTAGTAGACATCACTAGTCATATATCTTGCTATCACCTAGTTGTTTATATTGCTTAGCATAAGTTGTTGATGCACATAGGTCAGCCTAGTCATTTTAGGTTTTGTGCTTGACAAATTAGCCGCTAGTTTTATTCCACATTTGTTCAAGCCTAAACCGTAATTATTTTAAAGCGCCTATGCACCCCCCCCTCTAGGCGACATCCACGGTTTTTCAATTTGTATGAGAGCCTCGTCTCTCTTTATTAGGCTTTACCGCCTAGAGAGTAAAGATGTCGACTAGGGGATTTGGATTCTCTGACACTCTTTGTTTGATGGCACAAATTTTGATGTTTGGGTAATTCGCATGCCTAACCTCTTTAGGGTCATGGACCCAAATTTGGAGCAAATTGTAGATATGGGTTTTTCTCCTCCAAAGGATCCCCAAAGATTATCTTTAGAGGATGAGAAAAACTCTTATCTCAATGCTCAAGCTTCTAATGTGATCTTTGATGCTTTGAGTAATGTAGTTATATTTCAACTCATGCCATTTCGGGATGCTCATGAGTTGTGGACAAAGCTTCAAGATAAATATGGTGTGTCCAAGATTTGTGGGGATGATTGTTCTCCCTCCACCTCCGGTCGTGTTGCCTTCTCAACTTCTTCTACTTCACCTATATGTGGATTGCCACAAGGTAATGCTATGGTGAGTAGTGTTGGTCATTGCAATGATGATAGTGTGCTTATCATTGGTGACTCTTCATCACTATCTTGTTGCAATTCTACATCTTTGGACTTTAGCACTTCGTGCACCTTACATGTTTCACATGCTTGTGTTGATTGTCCATGCATATCATGTATAAATTGCTTGACTAAATCTCATGATGATATGCTTGATATATCTTGTTTCCATGATAAAAATGCATGTATTTCCTCGAGTTGTTGTGCTAACAATGTAGAGGAAACACAACACTCCATTGAACAAGATGTGGTCTTGAACGGTGCTTCAAGGGATCCTACATCATCATCAATTGCTTTTTGCCTTATGGCTAAGGCTTCAAAGGTATCTCCTAATTTGAACCCCAATATGTCTCTTGATGATGATGTTGATAATGATAATGATGATAATGATGAAGAGAATGATAATGTTGCCTCCTTAAAAATTAAGGGGGAAATGATTTTTAAAGCTCTTCATAAAAACAAAATTGCTCGTTCCAACTTCATGGAAATCATGTCCATTGCCATTGAGGGCAAGAAATATATTGAGGAGTAGGAATCTCATATCGAGGAGCATGAGGTCACCATTGATAAAATAGAAGGTCATGAGCGTGATTATGCTAATGAGATTGCGCACCTCTCTCGAGCTCTTGAACTTGAACAAACCACCAAGGAATCTCTTGAGGAGACTTTTGTTCCAGAATTACCTAGAGTGAAGGAATCTCATGATACATCTCTTGTGGTGGTCAATGTTTTTGAAACTAAAAATGAGAAGCTTGAAGTTGCACATGCGAAACTCCTTGAGGACTTTGGGCACCTTGAAAATGGCTCAAGGGTCTTTAAGAGTGAACTCATCAAACTCACCGAGTCTCATGCACAACTTAAAGCTTCATATTGAAAAGATCTTGTAAAGTTGCCTTCTCCTCTTGCTATTATTTATGATGCTTGTGCTACTAACTCTATTACTTGTGAAACATCCATTTTGAAGGAGAATGTTGAGCTTTGGGATCAACTTGAGTTGCTATCTAGCAATTATGGGAAATAGGAAGAAAGCCATGAAAAGCTCTCAAGCTCTCATGATGATCTTCTAGTATTCCATAATGTGCTAAAGATATCTCATGAGGCCATGATTGCTAAGGTAACATCTAGTGAGCCTCATGTGGATACTAGCACTACTTTTAGTCAAAATGCTATATTGCCTAATGCTAGTCCTCGTGATTCGTCCATGCATAACATTGGTACATCTTGTGATAAATTGCTTTCCTTGCCTTGTTGCTCTAATGATGAAGCTTATACTTCCTATAGTGCTTGTGTTGAGACTAACAATGTAGAGGAAATCAAAGAGCTCAAGTCCCAAGTCACTTCTTTGAAGAAAGACTTGGAAAAGTGTCATGAAGGGAAGGCCACACTCAACAATATCTTGAGTGTGCAAAATCCCCCAATGACAAAAGTGGACTTGGATTAAACTCCAATAAGAAGAAGAAGTCCAAGAGCAACAGGAAGAAGGGCGAAAAACAAGTCAAGAATTCGGCCAAGATCATTTGCTTCAAGTGCAAAATTGAAGGGTATCATGTTAGATATTGCCCTTTGAAGAAGAAGGCCATTAGTGACAAGCAACAAGGGAAGTGGCCACAAGTTCATTCTCATGCTCAACCTCAAGTTGAAGAAAGGCCTCTTCCCAAGAAAACTCAAGCTAATGCTTCTCAAGTTGAGAAAATCAACTGATAATAAAGTGAAGAGTAGACGTTGCTACCTATGTCGTGAGAAAGGTCACCTTGCTTGCTCGTGTACTAGTGGTAACTTATCCAACCCAATTATTATTGATGATATCTATTCTCTTGGGAATGATAAGGTTGGCAATGTGTTTGCCAAGTTTCTTGGTACTCAAAGTGGTTTCAAGCAAAGAACAATTTGGGTTGCCAAGCCTATTGTGACTAACCTCTTAGGACCCAATTTAGTTGGGGGCCAACAAACTCAAACTTGATCAATAGGTGTTGTTGGAGGGCATTGGAGACTTGGCTACATTATGAAGAATTAAGGGGACTTCATCATTCTTATTGTTTCAAGCCAAGTCAATTGGGTTATCAAGTTTCTATACTATATCCAATGTGCCACCTTCCGGTAACTTGTACTTAAATTGTTTACATTGAAAGTTACTTTCCCCTTGCATGTTTTGGTTTTGTTCCTTGCATGTGTTTGTATATGTTGTGTCTCCAAATTGCTTATCTTGAGTAATCAAGTATGTGTATGTTGGCTTGCACTTCATGTACATGTGTGTCATTCGTTGAGACTTTGTGCATCTTGTTTGTATCTTAGTTGGCTCTTGTGAGAGATTAATGGAATATCCCATTGTGCGGGAGTGATGTGCTTTGTGCACCTCACAATCCTATAAATGTGTGTACATGAGTAATACCATCTAGTATTGATATTACAAGATTATCTAGTCGCTATGTGGTATGTCTTATCATGAGAAATTCAAATTCTAAATAGTCCATTAATTACCTCTTGTTGGATTCCCTTATTGCATCTTGTTAAGTTTTTATTGGTATCGCATTATGGGGGAGTAATATGCTATGTGCATATTACAATCCTAGAAAATGTGTTCATTTGAGATATTGTCACCAAGAATTGATATTGTAAATTATCTTGTTCCTAGGTGGCATGTTAGCTCTACAAGCTGCAATTTGCTTTTTGTATTTGGTGTGAAGATGATGATGGATATCATTGAAATCTACCACCAGGAATCATTTCCAAATACTTCTTGTCTCTTGACAATTGGTAATCATTTATGTGGTAGAAATTATTGATCATCTTTACATTGGCCTTTGATTTTATTTGCCTTATCTCTTGCCAAGGATTGTGTCAACTCCTGCTGTCTTCCATACCACTTGTGGATCTTATTAATTTCCTGATATCGCCTAGTGTTTTCTAGATATAGTGAAATTGGTGATCCCACCTTGTGAATTCTGTATTCAAATGTAAATTCTCTATAATGCACTACTCTTGGGGGAGCTATCCTATTTTCTATGAAACTCTCATCCTGTGATCTTTATCAAGTGTGTGTTGGTGGAAGGCAAGCCGTTTATTTTTGGTACTTTGTGCCATCATGAAACTTAGTAGAGGGCTTGGTTTGTTTGGAACCATCCTCTCTTTTGGGAGTTCGATATCTCTCTTTTTGTGTGTTTCAATGGATATCTCATTCCTTGATGAATCTTTCAAGTGATATCCTCCAAGTGATGATTTATTCATTTGGTATATTTTCTTCATGTGGTATTTCTTTATCAATTGGTATCGGTTCTTGAAAGTCTTGATCATGCATATTAACTTCATGTAGTTTCTTTGGCATGTTTTCTTTTTTTGACCCAATATATAAGGGAAACTCCACCAAGGCTCTAATTGGCTAAGTTGTGCATGAAATTCTATTTCCTATCTATATGCACATATTTATGTGGAGTTTGTCATATGTATTGTTGGTTTGCTAACTCTTTGGTCCCAATGAGTTTGGGTACCATTTTGTTTGTGGTGTTGTTCTAGGAACAGCTAGAGATGCATTGGATGCTCGGCTCATTCAAAAGGAAGGTGGTGTCACCATGTGCTTATTGGAGTCAAGTTGGGACGTTCAATGAACTACTACCATTTACATTCAATTGGTATCTACTACATCCTTCCAATGCTATCTCGGTAACAAGTATCTACTCATGCATACATTTCTTACATACAACCTTGTGTAGGCTGCATCATGGCATGAATTTCTTGATTAGTTCTTGTGATACTTTTTCCCCTTATCAAAGCATATCAGCAATGATCTCATGTTGCTAGTTGTGATGTCCTTGATTGTTGTGTGGTAGGAACTCATTTATATACAATAAGACCATATCTAGCCATGTGCTATGATTTCAAGCAAATATCTTATTGGTATATTTATGCCTTCCTTTTGGATATCTTCTTCCTTCGTGTTGTAACTATTTCGGGTGTACATCCTTCTTTGTAGATAGATATCATCATGATTTTCACCAACCTAGAATCTTATACACTTGAGAGAAGTTACATCTTTAGTGGATATCCTTATTCTTTCACGTCCACCTTTCTTTCCTTTTGTATTTCCTAGGTGGCTTCGTGAAAGGATTTGTCTTGAGTGCGGATCTTATCTTATTGCATCTTGATGCACTCGTGTGTGGTGAAGATTTTCGTTTTTTCTTTTCTCTCTTGCTTGTCTTGATGAGGCTTTTGCCGTTTTGATTGGTATCCCTCCTCATGACAAAGATACCTTTTTCCTTCTTCACCTTGGGTTGTCACAAGCATTGGTTTTTCATTTTTCATTTTGAGTGAGCTTATGAACCCCTTTGCTTGGTGTGTGTGGGAAGTACATGTCTTGCACCGTGTATCTCATTTATTCAAGACTATGTTGATGCTTCATTCTCATCCTTATATTAGTCTTCTCAAGTGCTTTGGAATGACTCACACACATATTTTGGTTGAGCCTTTTTCTAAGTTGCCTCTTTTACATGTTGCTCAACCATTCTTTTGTTGCTTGTGCTAGGCTTTGTTTCCTACATGCTCACTTGCCCTAGTTGTGAGGTTCTATTGATTTGGGGGGTGATGATCCTATTTTGTGCACATTGTATCCATTTACAAAAATTCTTATTTGTGCACAAATCATGGGGAGCTTCCCTAGTTTCTTTAGAACACTCCCTTGTGTGTATCATAATATCTTTTCTTCATTTGGCTCGTAGGATCATTGGACTAGTCGGTTCAATTGATATCCTTTGATTGCTTGCTTCAATTGGTATCTTTTGATTGCTTGATTGTGTGTGTGTCTCTTTGGTATGTCTCCGTGGCATGTCATTCTTTAGCAATCTTTGTGCCTCGATATAGTTTGTCTTCCTCCAAGTATTTACCTTTGGATTTGTGTATTGCATTCCACTCTCTTGTTGAGAAATACACAACTTTTGGAGGAACGCTTTTTATATTGGCCTTCTAAGTTTTTCGCCCATTTTGGTAATCGATGCCAACGGGGGAGAAGTTTCAGAGAGTTTTGTGGAGAAGTTTTTAGAGTTTCTTCTTGCTTTGGTTTTGTTCCTAAGCATTTTCATCTCATACTCATGCATCATTGGTTGTTGCATTGCATGGTGATGCATAATTCCTTATATAAACTCTCTTGAAAGTGATTGTCTTCAATTACCAAAACGGGGGAGATTGAAAGGACATTCGGTTCCCCCATGTGTGGTTTTGGTAATTGATGACATTCTCTATGGACTAATGGTTGCATTGAGTTATATTTGAAGGTTTTGTCCATAGGCATTTCTTGAAGTCCATGTGTTGGTTTGAAGGAGTTTATGTGTTGACCAAGGTGATATTAAGGAATTATCCAAAGATTGGTCATGTGAGTATTGAGCTTATTGCAAGCATGTCTTGAAGAAGAAGATTGTGTGATCATTCATGTTTACCTTCAAGACATCATCCAAATGAAGAGAGTTGGAAAGAGTCAAGGTGGATCAAGACTAAGTACAGAGAGTGATTCAAGTTGATCATCACACAAAGCGTAGAATATACACCGAGTGGGATCAAGTGATCTCACGGTTTGGTAAGCATTGTCCATTGCGCTTTGTGTACTAACCCATGGTCTTTGTGAGAGTTCTATGTGGGGTTAGGTTTGCTTCCATGGGCTTGCGTCAAGAGGAGGATCACATACAACCCATGGAGGATGACATCAAATCAAGGTTGTGTTGTGCAAGTTCAAGTGGAGCATCACGAAGAAATCATGCTTGTAGTTTGCCGTCCATTATGGTGACAATGGACTTGTGAAGGTGTGACGAAGAGTAACTCACCCATAGTGGAGTATGGGGGAGCAATCAACTAGCCTTCATCGAGCCAACACAATCACGAAAGGTGGTCCACCTTGAGGGAGTCAAGATCATCATCATCTAGCTCAAGTGGACTTCGTGCAAGACAAAGGTTTGCTGGTTCTCTATTTTATCGATCTCATGGTGGTAGTTTGGAGACCGGGTTATAGGATCGATTGTCATACTATCAAGGGGGCTCTCAAGTGAGTAGCTTGATCATATCGCTCTTAGAGAGCTCAAACCATTGCATTCTTGCATCATCTTTCTTGGTTCTTGTTTGGTTTTCTCCTTGTGAGATTTGGAGCTTATGGTCATCTTCTCGACAAGCTCGAGTTCATCAAAAACGGAGTTCACATGCTTCTTCTATTGCGTTTTTGGTGTTGGAGGTTTTACCGGTCTTATTTGAGGAAGGATTCTCACCATTTTCTTATGGGCTTTTCTAATTTCCTTCTTATTGTTATTTATATCAAGATTGTGTTAGCCCTTGTCACTAGCTTTCCAACAAACTTGGTTTCGTTGAATTCGGAGTCCGTTTGCAGAAGTTGTGTCACTTTTGGTGTCCTTAAAAAGCCTGCAGCGGTACTACCTGTAGCGACCCGACCTCAGACGGTCAAGTCTATGTGCTTAAGTGTCATCCTTGGATCGGTATTGCTGACACACACAGTACTCGAGGTTTTATAACAGAGTTCAATCAGAAACTTATTACATCGAATGTCTCAAAAGAGAACTTATTACAATAATATGGTTGAAGGGCATCTAAATAAGATAACAGCGGAAGCTTCGAAGGTAGAAGAGTCCATCCAACTCCACAGCAAAACTGAGTGCATGACAACGACCTAGCGCACCTTACTCTTCGTTTGAAAATTCTACAACATAATACGTTGCAGCCTGTGTAGGTCAGCACATGGAATATGCTGGCAAAACAACACTATAGAGCAATGAACAAATAACAGCTATAACTACATGCATATATGGCTGGTGGAGGCTCTATGGTTATCATTTGCAGAAAGCTAGTTTTTCCCTAACAAAGGAATATATTTTATTTAGCTACAAAGTTTGTTGATAATATTGAGAATGGTAACCCCATCTCAATCCCAAATTAAAAGTTAATAACCCGGCAAAATTAATTAAGTAAAGTGATGAGATCAACATAATAATTCAAGCACCACATACTCAAGATGTCCATAACCGAGGACACGGCTATCCATGATTAGTTTATACACTCTACAGAGGTTTGCGCACTTTTCCCCAAAAGACTCGATCTCCTCCGTTGGATTTCTCGCACTACATGATGTTTGAGAAATGGATGACCGAGACACAGTCTTTCAGAAGTGCTAGCTCATTACGACGGGTAGAAAGTACCACCTACATCCCCTACATCTGCTAGTCTACCACTATAAGAGGTGACACAACATACTCAACTATGCCAGAGCCCATAATGGCTTGTGGCTGCACACGGAAGTTTCCAGCATGAATAACACAATGATCCCTTTGAGCCTGGGATCTCCTTAGACAACACTGGATTCCCTAGGTGCCCACAAACCAATCCACCCAGATGTGTATTAAAGTAGCCACCTTAAGTTAAACCTTAGTTAACAATAATCTCTCACATCTTTCATGAATTCTCTCAAACCAAACCACGTCCACGAGCATAGCATAACAGTATAAGCATACGTAGTAAGTACCCAGGGTTTGATATAAGACAATAGGTTCTACCTCATCAACTACTTCCCAATACCCACATGTTATCAAAACCTACTCCTGCAATTGTTTGAGGGTTGAAACTAATGCATAAAAATGGGTAATAAAGGAGTATGATCAAAGTGTTACTTGCCTTGCTGACGATCTGAAAACCCTAGTGACTCGTAGTAGCAAGCCTCGCACTTCGGAAACTCTATCGTGAGCAAACAATAGCATACATAAGCACTCAAGCATAAGATTCAAGTGTAAAACTCAAGAGAAAATATCTAAACTGAAAGTTCAACTAAAGAGCTTCGATTGCAAAAAGAATCAATCGAATCAAAGCTACGGAACTCAAACTACGATCAAAATAAGTTTGAATTCAAATCTGCTTGAAACCAAATTTTAAATTGTCAAAACCATGTTCAAGTTGATTATCTGGAAAGAGGGAAACAAGACGAAGATTTTGGCATTTGTTTCACTGGATTTGGACAAACGAGTAAAAAGTAGCGAGGGTTTGAAGTTCAGGGACTAATCTATGATAAAAGTACTCGCGGATAGGTCCCTGGCCGAAAATAAACAGAAAAAGAAAAATCTATCGGACGAACGTCCGCTAACAAAACTAAACGAACGAATTTGTTCGGTAAAAGAAACTAAGCGATGAACATTCGTTAATTAACAAACTAAATTAAAAACCGATCTAACCTAATAAACCGAAAAAACCCGGCGGCGGTTCGTTTTATACCGGTCTTCGAAAAAACCGGCGAAGAGATCCGCTCGACGGCGGCATCGGGCGAGGCGGATCTGGCAGCGGCAGTAGGCGGCGGCGGCAGCGGCGACTTGCGTGGTGGCGGCGGCAGGCGGCAGCATGGCTCGGGCTTTGGGCGGGCTGCGGCAGTAGAGGTGGTGATGAGGGGGAGGGGTGGCGACGGGGTGGCTATATAAAGAGGGGCGACTCAGCTTGGGGAGGGGGTCGCGGGAGGTGGGGTCCTCCCTGGACTCGGCGGCGGCGCGTGTACGCCGGCCGGACTCCGCCCGGAGTCGGTCGGGACGAGGCGGCGGTGCGATGGGCTTTGGCCTGGCTCGGCTGGGCCTTTGGCACAGTCGGGCGAAGAAGACTTTTTTTATAAATAAATTTCGCCCGAAAGAAAAATCCTAATAAAATATTTTTAAAAATCTAAAAATACCAGAAACAGTTTTCACCGTCCAAACCTAATATTTAGGATAAGATGAACATTTTTCTGGCCTAAAATGCATATTTTTTTTCTAATTCAATTAAAATAACAAATAAAATACAAATAAAATAATAATTTTATTCTAAAATTTCTTCTCCAATATTCCTCTCTTATTGAAGAATTCATTTTATCTTCTCTCATTTATTTTTGTTAATGGAAATACTTGGAGTGAAAAATATTAAAATCAAATTGATCCTCTTTTCAAATTTGTACGGGTTTAGTGACCACCCTCAAGGGTCCCTTAGTGGAATCACGACATCTTGCATTGTGCGAGGGCGTGAGCCGATTACGGTGTCCCTAGTGGCATCTTGGGGTTCATTGTTCCTTCACACTGCTCCAAACAGAGATTAGTATCCACATGGATGTGAACTTCAGGATACATCATCGTCTACACGTGCCTCGGTTATCTCTTACCCGAGCCCTTTACTTATGCGCTTTACTTTGTGATAGCCATATTATTTCTAGTCATATATCTTGCTATCACCTAGTTGTTTATCTTGCTTAGCATAAGTTGTTAGTGCACATAGGTGAGCCTAGTCATTTTAGGTTTTGTGCTTGACAAATTAACCGCTAGTTTTATTCCGCACTTGTTTAGGCCTAAACCATAATTATTTTAAAGCGCCTATTCATCCCCTGTAAGTGCATCTAGTGCCACCCCTAGTTGGTTTTGGAGTATTGACGACAAACCTAGTTGAGGGACTAATGTGTTTGTGAGAATTGCAGGATAACCCAGGTAGAAGTCCCTCATTGATTCGGTTTTACTACCAGAGATGACCCCTAAAAATGTACGAAGACATTGAAGTCAATGGTGGTATATGTAGATATTCACTTTGAAGACTATGACAAGAGAAGACACCGCATGAAGCCTATGGAACTTGAAGACTTAGATCTTTCGTAGTTCTTTTTCTTTTGTGTTGAGTCATAGGAACCACCGTACTGTTAAGTGGGGTCCAGGAGAACCAGTCAGAATGACTGAAGTGATGCCTAAACCAAAAACCTATGTCTTCGAGTGAAGACAATGAGAGCAAATCTTGTCCAGAGCCGGACAAGTCAGCTTTGCTTGTAGCTCAAGTAAAGTTGCCATGTGAGTTTAAAATCTGACCGTTGGGACACGTGTCAGTTCCTTAGTGACCCAGGGTCATTTCGGACAAATCAGGTCGGGTTGCCAAGTGGCTATAAATATCCCACCCCCTACAACCATAAACGGTTGGCTGCTCAGATTGAGAGTACGGCTTTTGTCGTTTGAGAGCAACCCACCTCGAAGCCTTTGAGAGAGAGAATTCCTTGCGAGGATAAAGCCCTAACCACTAGAGCCAGAGAGAATTGGGCATCACTTAAGTGTTCTTGTCTGTGTGATCTGAAGACTTATTACACTTGAGGACTGTGCATCCTCCAGACGGTTAGGCGTCGCGTTCAGAGCATCCAAGAGACATTGTGGATTGCCAGTGAACGAAGTCTGTGAAGGTTTGGGAGTCTACCTTGAAGACTTACCAGAGTGATTGGGCGAGGACTATGTGACCTTAGCTCAAGGAGAATACGGTGAGGACTTGGTGTCCTGAGCTGCGTGTTCAGGACTGGGTGTCCGGGACTGTGTGTCCTAAGGTTTAAATACCTAGCCGCTCCAACCAGACGTATAGTTGTCACAGCAACTGGAACTGGTCCAACACATCATTGTCTTCAACGAGTCACTGGTTTCATCTTCACTTCCTTTTACTTACTGATCACTCATTGTGAAGTCATTGCATGTCTGTTCTATCTTTTGTCTTCACAACGTGAGTGTATGATCTGTTTGGCTTCATAATATCTTCCTACCTGATCCTTATTACACTACAGCTATTTGTCACTGTGCTTTCACTCTGTTGATACTTGACCATGGCTTGCCTAGTGTAGTCTAACTTCCGCTGCATAGTAATAGGCATATCTCTGCTGTTTGTCTTCATAACTTCCACGTTTTGAAGACTTTCATAAAAATCGCCTATTCACCCCCTCTAGTCGATATAACGCACTTTCAATTGGTATCAGAGCAAGGTGCTTCCTTGTTCTGTGTGATTCGGTTTAACCACCTGGAGTTTTAGCTATGTCGACTGCAGGGATAATTAAAGTCTCCGCTGTGTGCCCCGTCTTCGATGGAACTGAATATCCCTACTGGAACAATAAGATGCATATGCATCTTGAAGCCATTGACATCGACCTATGGTATGTCGTCGAGAACGGTGTTCCCAAGGCTGGAGAAGGTGTCACTACTGCTGATGTCAAGAAATTCATTCAACTGGACTCTACTGCCAAGAACATCATCTGTGGTCATCTGACCAAAGGACAATATGGCCATGTGAGTGCTTTGAAGACATCCAAGCTGGTCTGGGACTGGCTCTCCAAGGTCAATGAAGGCATTTCAACCCAGAGAGATCAAAGAATCAGTGTCCTTCGCAACCTCTTCAACCGCTTCAAGCGAAATGACAATGAGAATGTCCAGCACACATTTGACCGACTCACTGACATCACAAATGAGCTTCAAGCCCTCGGCGCCACTGAGATTACCAAACACAAAGTCGTCAAGACGCTGCTGAGATCACTTGATAGTTCATTTGACATCCTGGCCCTGATGATCCAAGAACGTCCTGATTTCAAGACACTCGATCCGTCTGACATACTTGAGAGGCTCAACACACATGAGTTTCAGCTTTCGGAGAAAAGAGATATCTACGGTCCAAACTATGGGCGAACTCGTGCCTTGAAGGCAAAAGCTGTCTCCTCATCTAAAGAAGAATCTGATAGCAGTTCTGATGATCCTGAAGACATTGGAAGGGAACTTGCTATGCTTGTCAAGAAGTTCCAAAAATTCACCAAGAAGAAAGGTTTCAGAAAGTCTTCCCGATCAAGTTCAAGGAATGATGAAGCTCCTGCTCATGACTACAAGAAGAAAACATGTCACAAGTGCAAGAAACTTGGCCACTTCATCTCTGAGTGTCCACAGTGGGACAATGAGAACAAAAAGAAGAAGAAGAGCAAGGAATATGACTCTGATGACAAGAATAAGAAGAAGAAGAAATACTCAACGTCTTCTTCCAAGTCTTCCTCAAAGTCTTCATCACACAAGAAGAGCTCATCTGGCAAGGCACGTGCGTTTGTTGGCAAGGAAATGGATTCAGAGGAGGAGTCTGCTTCTGAGGAGGCGGAGGTGGAGTCTGAAGAGGAATCCGACTTAGGCGTCGCTAGTCTGGCTACAGCATACGTGCCAAGTCCATCTTCAACACTGAAGACAATGACTTCATTACCGACACCGATGCAAATGACAAGGACTGCTCCGCTTCTACCTACTGCTTCATGGCACGCGGTGCCAAGGTAAACACACGCACTACTCACTATCAAACATCTAGTAACGATGACTCTGATTGTGTTTCAAAACCTAGCTACAAAACACTTGCTAAAATTGCAACTGAACAATAGAAAGCTATGGAACATATTCAAAAACTGTTAGACAGAAGCGATGATCTGTTGGGTGATGAAATGACTCAATCTAAATCTTTAATTGAATACATCAAAAATCTTCACGTTAAGTATCAGGAACATGAAAATCGTCATGAAACTCTCTCAACAACTCATGAAAAGCTTTCGTATGATTATCTTCAAAGGAAGCAAGACTCTTGAGAAATTGAGAGCGGTTCATGAATATCTTCAAACGGAAAACGAGTCACTTCGCGCCAAACAAATCAGTCCGGCTCAGGAAGGATTTGAACCACCATGTCTTAAATGCATTGAGTGTGATAATGCTACTTCTGTTGCTGAATGTTCTACTGCTACTGCTGTTGCAATATCTTCAATTGTTGATGCGGTAACTAACCCCTCTGTTGAGGATACCACCGCTATTGCTGATGAGAATGCTAGGTTGAAGACATTGCTTGAAACAGGGACATACAAAAGTCTTCAAGGGCATCAGACACTATGTGATGTCCTCAAAAAGCAGATTCTGAACCGAAACCCTAGGAAAGAGGGTGTTGGGTTCGTAAGGAAAATGAATGCAGATGGCTCTTACTGGAAACCTGAGCAGTACCCCAAAACCATGTGGGTTGCTGCGGAGGAACCTTCAGCAGATCCATCCAATCTAACTGGCTTCACCTGTGCTAACCCCATTATCATTGATGAATCCTTTGATGCAAACTATATACTGTTTAAGAATCAGAATGGTGAAGTGTTTGCCAGGTACATTGGTACTAACTACAGGAATGGACCGCCTATGAAGAAGATCTGGGTTCCGAAAAGGTGTCTAGAAAATCTTCATGTGAATGTCTTCATGACACCTCACTTGAAGAAGACAAACCTCAGACCAAAGGCTTCATACGGTCCAAAGGCTTCATACAAACAGAGGACTCACCTGAGTCTCACTAACGCAAATGTTTTGCAGAGAAACCATACTCAGGCATATGAATATGAGAGAGGTTCATCAAACCGCTATGTTCATAAGACCAAGAACTATTCTGTTTATTCTTATGAGTACTATTGTCCACCTGCAAGATTGTTTGCTAAGGCTTCAAAGCCAAAATTCTCAAATGCTGCACTTAGACTTATTGCTTCTAAGCCACCCTTGAAGATGTGGGTGGTTAAGAAGGCTTAACTCTCTTTTGCAGGGAAAGGTCTCCAACAGAAAACCAAAATCGTCTAACGCTATTGCTGGGGACCTTAAACATCTTGTAGGGCACAAGATCAAATGCCCAAATGGTCTTACTATGTACTTCGTACCTGAATCGCTTGCTACACTCCCTATTAGTCCTAACCTGGATCTAAGCTTTCATAACCCACTGGTTCGTCAAATGTTTTTGCTTCACAATGCTCTTGGTGAAGCCTATCCCCCTAACTGCACTGTAGGGTATGACACCAGCGTCTTCAGAATGGATTATTGACAGTGGGTGTACAAATCACATGACTGGCAAAAGAAGTCTTCTTATGGACTCAACCTTACGTCCATCCGACAAGAGCCACATCACATTTGCTGACACTGGTAAAAGTAAGGTATTGGGTCTAGGTAGAGTTGCAATCTCAAGGGATCGACACATGGATAAAGTCATGCTTGTTGAATCCCTTGGCTTCAACTTAATGTCTGTCTCAATGCTTTGCGATTTGAACATGATCATAATGTTTGGAAAATATCGTTGCCTTGTACTAATGGAACCTGACAAGTCTATAGTGTTTGAAGGGTATCGAAAATATGATTTGTACGTGGTAGATTTCTCAGCAGGGCCACAACTTGCAGTATGTCTTCTAGCAAAGGCTTCAGAATGCTGGCTATGGCATCGGAGGCTTGGACATGCTGGCATGAGGAACCTCCACACCCTTGCGAAGAAGAAGCATGTCCTAGGCATGGAGGGCGTCAAGTTCAAGAAAGACCACTTATGCGGTGCCTGTGAAGCAGGGAAAATGACGAGGGCCAAACGTCCCTCGAATACAATCATGACTACTACTCAACCCTTCGAACTGCTTCACATGGATCTTTTCGGTCCCACTCATTACTCAACTCTAACTACTACTGCTTGCCTCTATCGCTTCATTATTGTTGATGATTATTCTAGATATACTTGGGTGCACATAATCCTTTACAAGACTGAAGTGCAGGATGTCTTCAGACGCTTCGCCAATCGTGCTATGAACAACTTTGGCGCCAAGATAAAGCACATCAGAAGTGACAATGGCACTGAATTCAAGGACACTGGCCTTGATACAATCTTGATACCTTGGGCATCACACATGAATTCTCAGCCCCGTACATGCCACAGCAGAATGGCGTCGTCGAACGCAAGAACAGAACACTAATTGAGATGGCCAGAACGATGCTAGATGAATACAAGACCCCAAGAAAATTCTGGCCCGAAGCTATTGATACTGCATGCCATACAATCAATCGTGTTTATCTTCACAAGCTACTGAACAAGACATCTTATGAGCTCCTTACTGGCAAAAAGCCAAATGTCAGTTACTTCAGAGTATTTGGCGCAAGGTGCTGGATCAAGGACCCACAACACACCTCAAAATTTGCACCAAAAGCACATGAGGGTTTTATGCTTGGATATGGAAAGGATTCGCACTCCTACAGAGTCTTCAATCTCTTTCATTACAAAGTGGTTGAAATAGTGGATGTGCGGTTCGATGAGACCAACGGCTCACAAAGAGAGCAGCTGCCAAGTGTGCTAGATGAAGTTCCATCCAGTGAATCAATCAAGCTAATGGGAACTGGAGAGATTATACCATCTGAAGCTCATCCTGAAGAAGAACTTATCATTCAGCACCTGATCAACAGGAAGACAATGCTCAGCCTGAAGACATTCCTTCCAACAACGACAATGAACAGCAAGAGCAAAGTCTTCGCCCTGTACATCCTCGCGTTGCCAATGAAGTGCAGATTGAAAGAATAATTGATAGCATCAATGCACCTGGTCCACTCACTCGTTCAAGGGCAACTCAGCTAGCAAATTTTGTGGGCACTTCGCATTCGTCTCAATATCAGAACCCAAGAAAGTTGAAGAAGCCTTCATGGAACCTGAATGGATTCAAGCTATGCAAGAAGAGCTTCAATAGTTTGAGCTGAATAATGTATGGGAACTGGTTAAGCGTCCTGATCCACGGAAGCACAATATAATAGGCACCAAATGGATATACCGCAACAAGCAAGATGAGCATGGTCAAGTTGTCAGAAACAAAGCTCGTCTCGTTGCTCAAGGATATACTCAAGTGGAAGGCATTGACTTCGATGAAACATTTGCTCCTGTGGCTAGGCTTGAAGCCATACGCATACTGCTGGCCTATGCAAATCATCATAACATACTTCTATATCAAATGGATGTGAAGAGTGCCTTTCTCAATGGCAAGATTGAAGAAGAAGTGTATGTTGCACAACCGCTTGGCTTTGAAAATCCAAAACATCCTGACATGGTATACAAGCTCAACAAGGCACTGTATGGCCTCAAACAAGCCCCTAGGGCCTGGTATGACACACTCAAATACTTCCTGAAGAGCAAAGGCTTCATACCTGGTTCCCTAGATCCCACTCTTTTCACGAAGACATATGATGGTGGACTGTTTGTGTGCCAAATATATGTGGATGACATTATCTTCGGCTGCACCAATCAGAAGTACAGTGAAGAGTTTGGACATATGATGCAAGAGCAATATCAGATGTCCATGATGGGGGAGCTGAAGTTCTTCCTTGGTCTTCAAATACGACAACAACGCAATGGCATCTTCATATCGCAAGAGAAGTATCTCAAAGATTGCCTGAAGAAGTTCGGTATGCAAGACTGCAAAGGCTTCACAACACCAATGCCAGCCAAACATCATGTGGGTCCTGACGACAATGGTAAAGAGTTCGATCAAAAGGTATACGCTCCATGATTGGTTCTTTACTTTATCTATGTGCATCTACGCCAGATATTATGCTTAGTGTTTGCATGTGTGCTCGATTTCAAGCGGCACCAAAGGAATCGCATCACTTAGCTGTGAAGTGAATTCTTCGATATTTGGCTCACACCCCAACTCTAGGATTATGGTATCCAAAGGGCT
The DNA here is from genome assembly GCF_002162155.2 of Triticum dicoccoides. NCBI lineage: Eukaryota > Viridiplantae > Streptophyta > Magnoliopsida > Poales > Poaceae > Triticum > Triticum dicoccoides. The sequence continues at coordinate 304,780,556 of NC_041380.1, read as the reverse complement.
CAGAGTTTGATTTGGTTGGATTCTCGGATGCTGATTATGCTGGTGACAAAGTTGATCGCAAGTCTACATCAGGCACATGTCACTTTCTGGGACGATCACTTGTATGTTGGTCTTCAAAGAAGCAAAACTGTGTATCTCTCTCCACTGCTGAATCTGAATACATTGCTGCTGGATCTTGCTGCACTTAGCTTCTGTGGATGAAGCAAACACTCAAGGACTATGGCATTCATCTGAAGCAAGTACCACTTTACTGCGACAACGAAAGCGCCATCAAGATTGCCAACAACCCAGTTCAGCACTCAAAGACAAAGCACATTGAAATTAGTCATCACTTTCTCAGAGATCATGTTGTGAAGAAAGACATTGATATCATACACGTCAACACTGAAGAGCAATTGGCAGATATCTTCACCAAGCCCTTGGATGAGAAGAGGTTTTGCAAGTTAGGGTGTGAGCTAAATATCCTGGAATCCTCAAATGTCCTGTAATCAGGCACACATCCTAACCCTTATGCATATTGATGACTTAGATGTGCAACACACAAAGTAAAGTATATCTTCAATCAATGAAGACATACATTCTAAGTGTGAATACATTAATGTGGAATTTGACTTCGGAGCGCCACGATAATTGTGCGCCGTGTCTGGGTCTAATACTTCCTATACGGTGGGTAACGCCACCACCAAACGTTCTATTTTGAAGTACTTCACTCATGGCGTTACCTTGCAATGTCTTCATATTTGGTTTGGCTTCAATCTCAACATGTCTTCATGATTATCTTCACTACGTTGATTATATAGATATATATGTATACTAGTGTTCTGTCCTCTACAGCATTCACTTATAGCTATGTCTTCTTGTTTGAATCTTTTGAACTAAGTGAATGTGATCGGACCCTAACCTCTCTATGCTCTCTATCTCAAAATTCTATCTCTCCAAGTCATATGCATTCTATTGAAACTGTCGAATATCTTCTCTGCGTCCTTGTCAGTAGAAGACACAGAGACAACATTTAAGTCCGTTTTCAATGCTCATTTATCCACATGAAATCCGGAGAAGTAGGAACGACCACCCAACAATCCAGGCGTGCGTGGGACGTGGAACTGCCCCCAAAATACCGCATGATGGCCACGTATTACTCAAATGCGAATCGCCAGGGGCACCTGTGTAATAGCGCAGTGCCGCCCCTGTGCCTATAAATACACACTTACCGCGGTCATTATCTCTTCTTCCACCCTCACACGAACCCTAGCGCCACCGCTAGCCCTCGACGAGGCAGGCGACGAAGCGCTTCGCTGTCGCAACCTCTCCGATGCCGTCTTCACGCCGACCGCAGACATCGTCCTCTCCGCCGTCGCCGTAGGTCTCCTCCGTCGCCAAGTTAGGGCACGGAAGAGTGAACTGCTCGGCCTCATCTCCCACTCCGTCTAGCAGTTCCAAGTGTGGTAAATAGAACTTCTTTTTACAGCCCCTTTTGATCCTATGGTTCTGTCACTTTCTACCATAAGAAGTTTCTATTCACACAAGTTAGATCTCTCTCAATCTGCATCTCATAATATGCCTAGTATATTCACTTGTGCTTCATGAAGTAGTTAGATTCCTCACTTGTACTGATCTGTGGGTTCGTACAAATCTGGAACCAACTTCTTTTCTATGAGTGAATGTCTTCGCACGATGAGGTCAATGTCTTCTAAACTGATTTATCTTCAAAATCTTCTGAGAATGCATATGACCTCTTCCCCTTCCCTCGCACCTTAATGCTGTCACAGGTACATGTACGTGGGAGAATCCTTTGGTTCTCATAGTCTGCATTCATTTGCAGAATTCTTACAGCATCACATAAATTCTCCTGAAGCCAGTTCCTGTTGGTCCAGCAAAAGAAAGCCTTTGAAGCCTTTGAACGTCTTGAAGCCTTCCAAGTTAAGGTTTATGGCTTCAGAAACAGCAGCAAGGAAGGGGGGCAGACAGGGACGTGGAGGAACATCCAAAGATCTGCCTGATGAACTGGCACAAATGTATAAAACAGATCCTGAAGAGAATTATGGTCAGCGCAAGACCCGAATCCAATGGATTCGACGCTATTGGGCAGAACAATGGTTCAAATACCGCTTCACAACCCAAGAGTATGCTGAGAAAAGTGCCATAAAAAGACCGTGGGGAGACATCTTATACAAGAATCTTGTACCCAGGTCCAGAGATGAAGCTATTGCCCAAAGCTTCTATCCATGCATGGTTCGTGGGCCACAGCCTGATGATGCACATCCGTTGTCACTACTCTGGTGTCGTGACGACAATCTGTTCAAGCACAACTTCCAGTTTGCCCAAAACTCAGCGAAGCAGAACAAGAAGAAATTTGGGTTAGACTTCAACCCTGGTCCCTCAGCACCAAGGGCAGATGGCACACGAGAAGCAGAACCCAATGTCATCGGTCCGTATGCCAACCTTGAAGGCATCATCACCTACATCTTGGTTCAAGGGACTGCAGTGAATGAGCCTGCAGCTGATACTGAGTCTGATGAAGCGCCTGCAGTGCCTGCAGTGCCGAAGCCAAAGCAGTTGAAGAAGCCAAAAGCTTCAAAGACGGCCCCTTCACCAAAAATCTCAAAGACGAAGCCATTGGCGACTGTACCTCCTGAAGACAGTGTGCAGTCTGAAGAAGTATCCCGCGTCTCCAAGCCCCAGAAGGCCAAGATGCCTCAGCCACACACCGGCAAAGAGCTCACAGCTGCTGCCGTTCTGCACAGTGAAACCATTGATCTATCAAGTGATGAAGATCTTGGAGATGACGCTCTTGAGCAACTCATCAAGAGCAAAGAAGAAGCAGAAATCTTCAACAATCTGCCTCTCTTTGATGTCGCCATCATCCACAACTTCATTGACGAGTGGTTTGCCACACCAAACATCAGCTTTGAAGATCTACAGCTGCCCGTTGGCCTCAGTGTCGCCTTCCAAGGCGCTATTGCTTCAGAACTTGCTATTGCCCAGCACATTGTTGAACTGAAGTAGAAAATTGATCATGAAAAGGCTCAGTTCAAGAAGCATATGGCCAAGCTCAGCGTGCAAGAAGTGAAGAGCTTCAAGATCATGTTGCATGAGCTAAAGGAAAACTTTCTGAAGAAGCGTGCAGAAGCTCAGGGTTCACGAGAGCGGATGAAGACTCTGGCTGACAGATGTGTGCAAGCCTACAATGAGGCTGAGAAGCGCAAGGCACTTGGGCGTCCTGGCATCGACCCCAAGATGGCCGCAAAGAAAAAGAAGAAGACTGTTCCAGCTGAACCAGAGGCACCAAGGCAGGAAGCAGTTCCGCTTGTCTTCCCAACTGCAACGACTGGCTCGAAGCCAAAGAGCCAGTCAACCGCTTGAGAGCTCAAGAAGACGAGAACTGCAGAGGCTGAAGCCAGGAAGAGGAAACACTCTAAAGCCTCTCCTTCTGCCCCCACTCAGAAAAAGCGAAAGATCAAGAAAGCTCGGGCTGCTTCCATAGAGCCCTTGATAGTTGAACCCCTTTCTGTAGTCTATCCTGACGCAGAACGACAACTAACAGTTCATGAGCCTGCTTCCACAGAGTCTCCTGAAGCTGAAGACATTCCAGCAGCCAACCCCATCGCTGCTGAAGACATTGGTCTTCATGACAATGTAGAAGACGATGCGGTCCTTCCTCAGCAAAATAACAGTGAACTCATCAGCATTGGTCATCCATTAACGCCAATTGCACAGGATGCTTCATGGGCGGATCGCCCGCAAGAGGAAGAAGAATCTGAGGCCCAGCCCACTCCAACTTCACAGGCGTCGTCTGCGTTACGTAGGCTTCGCAAAGGTCCAAGGCCTCAAGACTCTGCTGACGACATTCCGGCTGCATCAGCCGAAGAAAATGAAGAAGTACCACAAGATCCCACTCCCCTGCTCCACCAAGAAGCAGTTCTCCAGGAGAACATGCTTGTGTCCGACCCTCCAGCTCGTCAAGTGAATGAAGCAAATCGTGAGGCTGCCACAACTAACATTGAAGCTAATGTGGATCCCTCCCCACCAAAAGCTTCAGAAGACAGCGAAGCTACTGATCCTGACAGTTCTGTTCCTGAGTCTGCTGCCGGTCCACAATTCAACTACCATGTTCAGCACAGGCCTCAGGTTCAGAAGCCAATCCCAAGACTGCCAAGGTTCCCAGGTCCTGCATCAGCACCTGGTTCCTTCAACATCAATAGCTTCAGGGCAGATAATACTTTCTTCAATAGCTCCAAGAACCCCTATTCAAGGGAAAGGATTTCATCAGATAGGTTCTGGAGCTATCCTCAGCGCAGCTACTACTCTTGCATACTGTACAACCAAGGTCGCATTTTGCCGCACAAGCGCCTTGATGTTGAAGCTATTGTTGATCTGCCCTGTCTATAGGAAGCGTTGGATTGCTTTAAACAAGTGGGTCTGCTACAGTTTGTTACTACTGAAGAGCATTGGAACGAAGAGCTCCTGCTACAATTCTATGCCACACTGCACATCAAAGGATACAACAGAGATCCGAAGACTTGGGTCCTGGAGTGGATGACCGGCAACGTCCATCACGAAGCCAATGCATTTGAAATCATTGAGCTCACTGGCCTGCCCACTCCAGGTGAGTTCTTCGAGCAAGGCTATCAGCTACACACTGAAGCTATTGAGAGCATATTTCAGAGGCCTGAACCGAATATGAGTCAGATGCTCTCCATGATGAAGCCATTGCCCCACGATGCTCCTTATCCCACAGAGTTCTTCGTTGAAGACCTTGAGTACCTGCCCAGGACCATCTATCACATCATCCGGCGGACTCTCTGGCCCATTAAAGGACACTCTCCAAATGCCAAGATCGAGGGTGCAATGAAGACTCTGATATTCTGTATCCTTCATGGCAAATGCTTCAATGCACAGGATTTCTTCATACGCCAACTAGCTACATCAGGCTCAGATCTGTTTGGTTTAAAGTTCTATGCTCCTTGGGTAATGAGGCTGATCAAACTTCACTCTGCCATCTCGTATCAGCCCTCAGCCCGCAACCATCGGATCTTCTTGCCTGATGTGGATACCTCTGCTGAAGCCATCTATCCTGAACCTGCCAAGCAACCTCTGAGTCTTCAGAATGCAGAACACCAGAGCTTCACTCAAAACGTTGAAGGTGTTGAAGCCATCTCCAGGGTGTATCCACTGGCTGGCACTACATGTGCCCCACTCCCAGCATCCACTGAAGCCACAGACAGCACAACTGCTCAAAGACTCAAGAAGCGTGCTCGTGCTCTCAATGACCGAGAGCTTCTTGTGGCCCTTCATCAAAAGCAGAATAGGCATCATGACTGGTTGAAGAGACAGATGAAAAGCCTCTTAGTGGATGTAAATCGCATCCGAAATCTTGCCACCAAGAATGCATTCGTTGCACATGAAACCTGTCGCCGCACCTGGAAAGGACTCACGATGATGTGCTCTGAAGCTGATCTCCAAGAGGATGGCTTCACTGAGAGATTCAAGTTTGACTCCACACCTCCTCGAAGGGTTGTGCTGCTGGGAACTCCATCACTTGAAGATTCTGAGTTTTCTTCATCTGCTGCCACCGTAAATGCAAGAATTATCGAGGATGAAGACGATGCTACTTCACCACCACCTGCTTCAACACCTCCAAGCTCTTCTGCACCGCCAAACAACATCAACAACCCTGCTACTTCACCTACTCCTCATGGGAACGAGTAGAGGCTCTATGTCTTCGAACCTTTTTGGTCATTACTGACAAAAGGGGGAGAAGCATATGAGATTGATAGTCTTCAAGCGGGTTCATATGGGCGGGTACCTTATATTTTGCTTTGTGCTTACAACTCTCGTTTTTGCTACAATTGGTTCTTATGATTTGTAACACTTAAACCAAATGGTCGTCTGCTACTTATTTGCCACCTTGTTTTGCGAAGATAAATTCCGCATGTGCGACGATAAATTCCGCACTTAGCTCATTCTGCAGACGTCCATTTTTCATTATGCATGTCATTATCTTCATATACTTTCACATGCATAGTGGATTGTCATCATAAGCTGAAGTGGATCTCCTCAAGTACAACCTGCCATGTGCATTTGCATTCCAAAAGCAAATTAACTTATATGCACATCTTCACGGGGAGCCCTTGCAACTTATGAAGACAATTCCTCATCCTTTACAATTTCACAGATTATATTCCCCGTTGAAAACTTCAACTAGTTTGTCATCAATCACCAAAAAGGGGGAGATTGTAAGTGCATCTAGTGCCACCCCTAGTTGGTTTTGGAGTATTGACAACAAACCTAGTTGAGGGACTAATGTGTTTGTGAGAATTGCAGGATAACCCAGGTAGAAGTCCCTCATTGATTCGGTTTTACTACCAGAGATGACCCCTAAAAATGTACGAAGACATTGAAGTCAATGGTGGTATATGAAGATATTCACATTGAAGACTATGACAAGAGAAGACACCGCATGAAGCCTATGGAACTCGAAGACTTAGATCTTTCGTAGTTCTTTTTCTTTTGTGTTGAGTCATAGGAACCACCGTACTGTTAAGTGGGGTCCAGGAGAACCAGTCAGAATGACTGAAGTGATGCCTAAACCAAAAACCTATGTCTTCGAGTGAAGACAATGAGAGCAAATCTTGTCCAGAGCCGGACAAGTCATCTTTGCTTGTAGCTCAAGTAAAGTTGCCATGTGAGTTTAAAATCTAACTGTTGGGACACGTGTCAGTTCCTTAGTGACCCAGGGTCATTTCGGACAAATCAGGTCGGGTTGCCAAGTGGCTATAAATATCCCACCCCCTACAACCATAAACGGTTGGTTGCTCAGATTGAGAGTACGGCTTTTGTCGTTTGAGAGCAACCCACCTCGAAGCCTTTGAGAGAGAGAATTCCTTGTGAGGATAAATCCCTAACCACTAGAGCCAGAGAGAATTGGGCATCACTTAAGTGTTCTTGTCTGTGTGATCTGAAGACTTATTACACTTGAGGACTGTGCATCCTCCAGACGGTTAGGCGTCGCGTTCAGAGCATCCAAGAGACATTGTGGATTGCCAGTGAACGAAGTCTGTGAAGGTTTGGGAGTCTACCTTGAAGACTTACCAGAGTGATTGGGCGAGGACTATGTGACCTTAGCTCAAGGAGAATACGGTGAGGACTTGGTGTCCTGAGCTGCGTGTTCAGGACTGGGTGTCCGGGACTGTGTGTCCTAAGGTTTAAATACCTAGCCGCTCCAACCAGACATACAATTGTCACAGCAACTGGAACTGGTCCAACACATCATTGTCTTCAACGAGTCACTGGTTTCATCTTCACTTCCTTTACTTACTAATCACTCATTGTGAAGTCATTGCATGTCTGTTCTATCTTTTGTCTTCACAACGTGAGTGTATGATCTGTTTGGCTTCATAATATCTTCCTACCTGATCCTTATTACACTACAGCTATTTGTCACTGTGCTTTCACTCTGTTGATACTTGACCATGGCTTGCCTAGTGTAGTCTAACTTCCGCTGCATAGTAATAGGCATATCTCTGCTGTTTGTCTTCATAACTTCCATGTTTTGAAGACTTTCATAAAAATCGCCTATTCACCCCCCTGTAGTCGATATAACGCACTTTCATCCCCCTCTAGGCGATATCCACGGTCTTTCACATGTTTAAAATATCATTTTTAGCGGGGTAAGAGTTTCAATTTTCAATGGCGCGTTATAAGTACTAAGTAGTTTTTTGAACGATTGGTATGGAGCGAAACTGGAATTCATAACTACTACCTCCTTAGGGTATGGTTGTATGGGTTTATGTTGCGACATCTTGAACCTGGTAGTTCTAGGGAAAATACTATGGTTTAGATGTTGGTTTTCAGTAATGAAAATCAGAAGGGGGAAGCCCTTCTTTGATAAAAAAAACTACTACCTACGTCCTGGTTTACTAGTCCCCATAGTATTTTGGGTCAAAGTTTGTCCACGAATTTTACTTGTAAAATGTGAATGGAAAATGAGATTTTGTTATACCCAAACAAAAAAGGACTGGAGGGTGTGATTGCTCTGACATGGACGTGACCTCTCATAGAGCAGGCATTGAACCACCACGCCGGCCAAGAGGGCCCCACTTGCTGCAAGCCTGGCTGAACATGCCTCCTCGTCGCATGCAATCGGCTTCAGACTTCCCCGCATGCCTCCATTGAATCTGTGCTTGTGCCGTTAACACGTTCTTCCGCGAGCCGGCCGATATTTTAGAACACAACATCGGCTAGCTCCTCTCGTCCGCTCTCTATTTAAACGAGGCCAGATGCCTGGCAAGAACTGCACCACACCATTTCTCCCCATATCCTCCTTGCCCCATTTTCTCCACACTCTCCATAGCATCCGCTGAGCAGGAATACGAGTTCTCCTGCATAAAAGCCGGCTGGGTGCCCCGACAAGCCAGGCAACTCGCTGCCCCACCTCCGTCCCCGCCCCAGGCCGTCAGTACCATGGGCGAGGCTGCAGGCGGGCAAGCGGAGGAGCAAGCCGCGGCTGCAAGCTGGCCCCTGGTGTATCAACTCGACGCTCCAAGCCTTCTCGCAGAGGAGTGGCCAGTTGCTACACGCTGGCACATGGGGGACCACCGCGTACAGTGCACCGTGGTTGGCCCCACCATCTGACGCAAAAGTTGGCGGAACCGTGGCATGCTGGCGGAGGTGGCCAACACGTTTACTGCCACCGCCGACACCAAGGAATAGTAGACCACGAGAGCCGCCGCCGCTCTGAACCCACGAATGCTACGACCACCGCGTCGCCGGCATAGACACCCGGTGTGTTGCCTGGTTTGGCTCAAAACATCATGGACCCCAGCCGCGGCCAGCATTAGAAATTATAAATGCTTCCAGAAGTTATTCGCAATTAGTCAAAAAATGACCAAAATATAATTAATTATGCATGGTTTTGACTTGTTGTGCTCGCACTGGTAGTAGGAACTAGAGGTTTTTCTTTATTTATAACTCTCCTCATATTTTTTTGGCTTTGAAGTGAATCATGGTTGTGGACATTATCTATGAATGTGCAGATATCTGTGAACATGAGTTTGATGTGCAAGTTGAACTTGGAATGTTGGGCTTGCGCGTGAACTATACCATGTCGAATGCTTTGTCTGTTATTGTTTGGAAAGTAATTGATGTTATTACATGACCCGAAAAATAAATATTTTGTGCCACATCAGTAGATGCACGGACATCACAACAGGCATGCTGACTGGGTAAACATTTGAACCTAGCTATTATGAAGGAAAATTTGTATTGACAACAGTTTTAGATAGCAGGAGACGCCTAGCCTGCTCTGCCGCCGCTAGCTTCTTTCTGGCTGCTTCCATCTCTTCTTTGGCTTGGGTGAAGAGAGAATCTGATTACTCTTTTCGCTTCTTCGGGAACTCAGCTACATTCTCAAGGGCTGCTGCACGCTTTCTTTCATCCTTTACTAGAGCCATGAGGACACGAATAGTTGACGACTCCACCTGGCTTGTGTGTAATCCAGCATCATCTGGGAATTTGCACCTTGTGTCTAATCCAGCATCATTAGGGAACGGGCACCTTGTATGTAATCCAGCCTCAGTTTGGAAACATGATCTCGAGGTTGACCATACTTCCCTCCTCGCAGGAACTGCATCCTGACATGAAGTTAGTTCTTTTTTAGATCAATACTTAGAGCAACCTAGATCCATTTAGTAGAAGCCAGATAAACAGGACTCGAAGAAGTGAATTCAAAAGGAAAAATATAAAAACAGACTCCAAGGTGAGAACATCCACTTCCTACATCAAGCTAAAAACGAAAGCATTAGGATGATTAAGACTCTTCTTATTACACATCGAAGAAAACAAGGCTAAGAGAAACAGAAACTACAACATACACGCATCGAAGAACATGAGGCTAAATAAAAGTAATTGAAAGGGTGTTACTTACCAAAGCTCATTTTACAGGTTCGGTGCAGGTCCTCTTTAACTTGCCACGCTCCTTGAAGATGTCCCCAATATCTCGTGTTTGGTCTTTATTGCTCCTCTGCATGTTCGCACTCGTGGTTTTAAAATCTTAACATGGCCAGAAAAATATACTAGTAATGCTCACGCATCTTGTGGGCAACATTAAAGCACTCGTCTACCATGTTAGAGCATCTCCAACAGAAGCGCAATGTGCGGCGCGTTAAAACAGCATTTATAGCGCGAAATAGCCAGTTTTTGCGGGCCCGAAGTGCTGAGATAGAGAAGTAAAGATAGAGAGTAGAGAGTAGAGACATAGATAGTTCTCAGCATATATAGCATAGATAGATAAAAACTAGATAGTTCAACTACTCCTTGTCGTCCGACTCCTCCTCGGTGATGTCCTCCTCCAACGTCTCAATCTAGGCATCAAGATACCGATCGTCGTCGGAGTCCCAGGGCGACGCTGCTCCTAGCCTCATGTTGAATTGAGTGGCCGCTTTCCACGTATGCTTGTCCTCGTGATAGGTTGCTCGCTCCGCCCTCCTCTTCTCCCTCTCCGCCCTCCTTTGCACGTAGAACTCGTGCTCGTTGATGATGACCTGCGGGAAGCGTTGGCGCCACAGCGCCATGGCTTCCTTGTCCATCTCGGCGATGCCAAGACAGTGCTCCCACCTCCGGTTGTCATGATGATCCTCGTCGGTGATAAGCTGCGGTGAAGGCGCGAGCTCCTGCGCCCGCTCCTGCGTCGGCACGTTGGGGAAGTTCAATGTCTATGAGGCCATCGGAGGCACCAGGCCACTGCATCGTACGCGGGCGGCCATGTGGGCAATGTCGAAAGTGTCGACGCCGAGGCACATCCCGCGGAATAGGATCTCGGCGGAGAAGCCGCCAGAGGGGTCCGCGAGGACTCCACGGTATCCCCAAGTTTCCTGGTGATGCGGCGGCTGATGACCGACAAGTATAGGGGATCTATCATAGTCCTTTCGATAAGTAAGAGTGTCGAACCCAACGAGGAGCAGAAAAAAATGTCAAGAGGTTTTCAATAAGGTTGTCGTGGAATTGTCACGACAGATGTCCTTAGTGTGAGGACTTAGTCGCGAGGCCAACGCATCTATGTGGTAGCTTGAGAGGGGTTGAGCGGAATCGAGAGACGCAGCACAAGACAAGGGTTTAGACAGCTTCGGGCCCCGGGAAACATCATCCGGTAATAACCCTACATGCTGTTTGTGGCTAGGTCTCATTATGATCATGAGGGAGTCGCCGGTAAGCCGGCTCTTTGTGTCTAGCCCTAGAGATTATTTTCCGCCCCTCTTTGGGGAGCCCTGCCCCTCCTTACATATGTTGAAGGGGCGGGTTACATGTGGAGTCCTAGTAGGACTAGGACTAGTCTATCCCTTCTCACAAGTTGAATACAAGTCCGGGTCTTGCTTCCTCGTAAAGGAAATATTCGCCATCCCTTTCCTCTTAAGCCGGCCCACTAGAGTATAAGCCGGCCCACTGGGCCTTGGGCCTTGTCGTCCGTCTGATCCTCCCACCGGGTCTCTAGTGAGTCATAATGTCCCGACGGGTTACATGTAAACCGCCATGTCCGGGCGGATCGCTGGTGAGTCGCCAAGCTCCAGCCAGGTCTCTGGTGAGTCGCCAAGCCCGGTCGGGTTATGATTCCGGCCGGGTCATACCGCGGGGTATATCCCCGACATTAGCCCCCAGTTTAATTTGGATTTATCCATGTTAAACTAATCCTGTAAAATAAACGCAAGAACAAACTTTATAGGTTGTGCTCTGGGTTAAACATTTTCCTGAACCGGCACCTGATCATCTTTAAGTCCTTGTCATTTCCTCCTGGATGCATACTCAAAGATCTTATAACAAATTTCTTTTATCAGATATGTCCAAACCTTGCCAATGCAAAAATCCAGATACTTCTTTTGAAAAATCCGGGTCAATAGGCCAGCTTCAGAGCCAATTTGCAGACATTGGTATCTTATAGAGAAATATTGTAATAAGTAATCCACTTGAATCGGCTTGCAAAGCGCCGGCTTAAAAAATATTGGTCTTGAAAAACTCATCTGACTTTCAGCCGGCTTGTAGAACTTGCCGGTTTATCATTGCCAAAATATCCGGTTTGTAAATATTGATAGCACCGGGTCATAATTGTTGCCGACGCCGGGTCATAGTTATTGGTGACGCCGGGTCAATCTGGTTTACTCAAAACTAAGAATTTGAATATTTTTCTCCCTTATATCCATATTACCTGTAGCCCCCAAGTCTTGAGCAGAAACAAAGTGATGACTTAAAAATGGCTTTAATATAAATACTGCCACTTTGAAGAAATCCATGTTGTTCACCTTAGTCACTAGTAAAGACTGAATACTCCATATATGTAGCCCCCAAGTGCTGGGTTGTCATGCTTGCAGCAACCTGGGACTTGTAATTGCCTTATACTCATAAAAAACTACAACCAGTGTAGCCCCCAAGGGCCGGGTCATTATGCAATAATGAGCAGGGACTTAATAAATATGATCATATAGACTTTGAACAACAACGTGTAGCCCCCAAGGGCCGGCTCAGTAAGATAATATTGAGTTGGGACTTTATATATACTTCTTTAAAAAGAACATCATATGATGTAACCCCCATCATGGGGCTTGAGCCCACGTCCACAAGGTTAAGAGCTTTGTGCTTTACCAACTGAGCAGTGGACCCTTCAATATAATGGAATAAAACTTATGTACCTTGAATTGTTGACAGGAGCAATTGGTAGCCCCCAAGGGCCGGCTCATTATGATGTGATGAGTCGGGTCTTCAATAAGGCCAGTAAAATTGTCTTTGCATTAGCCCCCAAGTGCCATGGTGCATGCTGGCAGTGACATGGGACTTGCATATTTGATATAATCTCAAACTGAATAATGTAGCCCCCAAGTGTCGGGTCGTAAGCATCTAGCGACTCAAGACTATTCCTTCCATTGTAGAATAAATTATATCCATTGATAAAATAATATCCATTGCGCTGAAGCAACTTTGAAAACCTCATTCGTAATATTGGTGATTGATAAGAATCCAGCCATGTTGGCTATTAGAAAATTTGAATAATATAATTCATTTTAAAAACCTCAATCATTCAATATCATTATGAAAATCCATCCAATTTTGGCTATGAAAGATATGAATACCTTACCAGTTGATAAGTAAATCCAGAGTTTTAAATACTCGGAGGCTCTTGGCCGATGGCGACTTAATGCGCATTCATTGTAATCTGGCGGCTTATAGCCTTTGAGAAAATCAAGAATTGATAACCCTTTTGAGACACCAGTTTCAATCTTTGATGATGGGCTGGAACTTAATCATTTATGTAAGTCACAGCTTTGTAAATCCTGCATAGAGTTTAAACAACATATGCCCTGGGACTTAACATCAAAAGCTAGGGCGGGTAACCACTCAAATGTAGTCTTATCCTGCACATAAGTAAATCACAAGATCCCTTGGCGGTTTACCGCAGGGCGGATCATAATATCTCACATATAACCACTGTGATATTTAATTTGTACTACCGGTTTACATGACATGTGCAGTAAAGGTGATAACCCAATCCTTAGAAGCCAATACTTCCAAATATATGATGATTTTCACATGATGGCGACTTATCGTCCAAAGCCAAGCCGGGTTTAAACGAAACCACACTTATATGCTTCAGATATGAGCAAAAAGTCTCAAAACCCAAAAGATTGTTTGAAAAAACTTAAACCAAATAAAAATCAAGGTTTCTGATTCGAATACGATCAGTAAACCGTTCCAAAGGGGTTAAGCTAGGATTTGAATACGGCTAGGATTCGAATACGATCATGTAGCCCCCAGTGGCTTTGGCGTTGCACCGATCAAGAGGGTACCGACAACTATGTTCTCTTTGGTTCGAATACAACCTATGTTTGAACAGGAAGCCCCCAAATGACCTTGAGAGGTTTTTAATGACCCTGATTCGAATGCAATCCAAGTCGGACCCAAAAGGGGTTAAGCTATGATTCGGATACAATCAAGAAGCCCCCTAGTGAGTTTGGCTTTGCACCGATCAAAAGGGTTACGACAGCTATGTTCTCTTTGGTTCGAATACGACCTATGTTTGAACAGGAAGCCCCCAAATGACCTATAACTGTGGATATGAGCCGGATCAAAGGGTAATCATAGCTTAGGTCAATAAGCCGGAAGCCCCCAAGTGACATATTTCTGAGCTGTGCTCGTCGGGTGACTATGTTTGAGTTGTGCTGTGCAACAAAATCTCTTTGGTCCCTGTAATTTTTCTTGAAAACTCGAACTTGCAAGAGATGAATTCTTTTTAAACCGGAATTTTGAATCGGATATTGAGAGCTTCAAAGCTTTGCGGGAGACAGGTTTACCTTGAGCCGGATTTTAAACCGACATTCTTCATTTTGAACCGGAAATTTTCTGACGGCCTTTAAATTCTTTATCAATATGGCAGTAGTCTCCGGGGCTGGGGTATTTTTTTCCCTCCAATGACCCGGAGTTCTGGATTATTAATGCTGGCCAATTTTGCCGAGTCATGCCATTGTAGCCCCCAAGTCTTAAGGCGACTCGAGAAGTTGTCTTGAGATTCTCCATATTTGACCGTGTGCAAACCGGTATGAGTCATTCAACATCTCAGTGATATAACTTGTCCTGCACTGGAGAACTTGCAAGCCAAAGTAATTGCTCTTTTAAAAAAATAAATATATAATATAAAAATATACTGGATGGATTTCACCTGATATGTCAGGCCAGTAATTATCTACCGCGGAGTTGATGATCACCATGTTGAAGTTGAAATCAATCACGGTAGAGTCGGCCGCGGGAACAGATGAGCCGGCCACGACATTATAAGCCAGTGCAGACGGACGAGTCAATAACAGGTGCGATAAGCCGCGCGGATGGGCAAGTTAGCCGCGACGTTGGAAACGACACGGATGCGGGCGAGTCGGCCGCGGGTGCGGACGGCTAGTTAGTCGCGTGTATTGTTGTAGCAGGGGCGGCGACTTGCGTATGTATCCGTCCAGCAGCACGGCACAAAAGCGCTAGTGCAAAAATAATATTAGCGCACGTCCTTTTGCGACACCGTTGTAATGAATAATGGTCCTGCGAAAAAAATACCACATAGCAGAGTAGTTTGTTTGTCGAAGGAAAAAAGTGTTTTTTAATTAAATAAACATGAAGATAGCACCTGATTCATTTATTCGGATGAACTTTGGATGCTGATGCTGGATAATTGACCCGAGGATGACAGCATGCCGATGTAGTTCACGGACGATCTTTGCAATAATATGGACAAAAAACTTCTGTCGCACCGTATGTACTACTCCAGTTTTTTAGAAAACCGGACCACATAGTAGTACTCCTTGCGGTGCATTGCATGTAATTTTTTTTTGAAACAAGGCAAAAGACTTGCCATTTTCATTGAATAAGAAGAAGGTTTTAGAGTCGAGGCCAGCGGCAGAGTTACAAATCCTCATTCTCACGGCATTACATTACACAAATATTTTGCCCCGGCACGGCACCACCGTGAGGCTTCCTCTTTGATTCGAGCAACAAGCACACCCACTGGAATTGCGTTCTTACGGAACACATGTGCATTTCGCTCTTTCCATATTTCCCAAGAAGTCAGTAGCATGATGGAAGTCAGCGACCTTCGTGGTCGTGAGGTCCCAGAAGCATTGGCGCGCCACCACTCTTTGACCGAAGTCAAAGCACCCCAGTTCGCTGGATGTACATCTTGTAAACCGAGCCAAGATTTAATCATTCCCCACACACGGATGGTGTAGCGGCATTGGAAAAGAAGGTGTGCCGCCGATTCCAGAGTTTGCTTGCAAAGAGGACAAAGATTACAATTTTGCCAACCCCTTCACTGAAGCCTGTCAGCCGTCCAAACTCTGTTGTTGATGACCAACCAAGCAAAAAATTTGCATTTGGGAGGAGCCCAGTTCTGCCACACTAACAGAGGCATGTCCGTGTCCACTAGCCCAAGGAATTGTGTATTATAAGCCGACGCCGCTGAATATTGGCCATCATTGGTGAGCTTCCACGTAATTGAATCGGTCTCCTCCGGGTTGAGATTGACCAGCAAGAGCTTTCCCCAAAGGTTGACGAACTCAGATATGTGGCTAACAGTGAGGTTCCCACCAATATCCACCTTAGAAACCCAGAAGTTATTGTGCAAGGCCTTCTTCACAGAGCAGTTTTTTCTTGTAGAAAGTTCAAAGATCTTGGGCGCGATATCCTTGGGTCTCATACCATCCAGCCAGGAAGAATCCCAAAATGATGCTCGACGACCGTCTCCAACAACAACCTTTATGGCGGAGGCGAAAATATCTTTGTCCTTTTGTACACAAGGGTTTCCCAAGTTGACCCAAGGTTTGGCCGGATCCGTCCAAGCAGCCCACAGCCAACGAATTCGGAGGGCCGCTGCAATTTTTTTCAGATTTAGAATGCCCAACCCACCATGCACTTTTGATTTGCACACCTGGTCCCAATTGATCTTGCATTTGCCACCTGTGACCTTGTCACAACCTGCCCAAAGATAGGCACGCTTAAGGGAGTCGATCTTCTTCATAACCTGAGCAGGTAGGTCTAGCACCGTCAAGTAGTAAATGGCAATTGCCGTGATGACCGACTTGACCAACACAGCCCGTCCCGGCTGCGCAACATGCTTGCCCATCCAAGGGGTAAGTTGAGCAGCAATCTTATCTTCGAGAGGCTGAAAATGGATTGTTTTGAGCCTCTTGGTTGACAACGGCAGCCCAAGATATTTCATTGGGAAGGAGGTGCAGTTGGCGGGGAAGGAGCTGAGTATATCATCAAGATCCAAGGAGTCACATCGAATGGGGGCAACAAGACTTTTAGAGCAGTTCGTTGTTAGCCCCGTCACTTCCCCAAACTGTGCAAGCGTATCCGCAAAAAACTTGACCTCGGTTTTGATGGGCGCAAGGAAAACCGCCGCGTCATCCGTGTAGAGGGAGGCTCGGATAGGCATGGCATTGCCACCAAGAGGGTGCAGCTTTCCTTGAGCAGTGGCTTTCTTGAGAATGTGATGTAGTGAGTCGATGGCCAGCACAAAAAGGAGTGGGGATAAAGGATCTCCTTGTCTCAGACCCTTCCCAAGCTTGATAGGAGTGCCAGGAACCCCATTGAGCAGAACTCGCGACGAAGCCAAGGAGAGGAGAGTTGAGATCCATCCTCGAAAGCGTGGAGGAAAACCAAGGTGCTGAAGAAGGTCAAGAAGATAGTCCCAACGAATAGAGTCGAATGCTTTCTTGATATCTAGCTTGAAGAGCAGTGTCGGGGTTTTCTTGCGGTGGAAACGTCTCGCAAGATTGCGCACAGACATGAAATTATCATGGATACATCTCCGTTTGATGAACGCACTCTGGGCCTGGGAGACCAAGTCGTTCATGTGGGGGGCTAACCAGTTGGACATCACTTTTGCAATAATCTTCGCAATAGCATGAATAAGACTGATGGGGCGAAAGTCAGCAATATCCTCGGCACCATCTTTCTTGGGGATGAGGGCAACATCCGCAAAATTTAGCCAGTGGAAATGGGCGGCATGTAGGTCAGAGAAACGATGAATAGCCGACATGAGATCTCCCTTTATTGTGCTCCAGCATGCTTTAAAAAAAGCACCAGTGAAGCCATCCGGTCCTAGAGCTTTGTCATTTGGCATAGCAAAAACTGCAGCCTTCACCTCCTCTTCCATGATAGCCTCATCCAAATCCTGAAGGTCACAATTGGGGGCCGGAATGATTCCCCAATTGATGTCAATGCTACGCGAAGGACCCTTCTTAGCAATGCTTTCAAAATGATGGTGTATGACCTTCTCCTTCAAATTGTGTTCTGTAATCCAACCATTGTTATGCTTGAGATGATGTATAAAGTTCTTCCTCCTTCGGTGGTTAACACGAAGGTGAAATTAGCGGGTGTTAGCATCGCCGTCCTTCAAATTGGTGATTCTTGAGTTTTGCCTCTTTCTGGACTTCTCAAGCACAACCCATGCGATAATCTTCCTCTGGAGCCGTTTCCGAAGATCAATTTCCTGTTGGGATAACTCTCTTTGTTCCTGGGCCATATCAAGATGGAGAATAACTTCAAGGGCCATATGCAGCTGGACCTTAGATTTAGCGAAGAGTGTTTTGCTCCAGGAACGTAATCGCGACTAGTAGTTTTTAGCTTGTGAAAAAGTCTCTGGTAGGGATCTTGGTGACTCGAATCTTTGTTCCAAGCGTCGCTGACTGTCTTTTGGAATCCTGGCATCTTGGTCCAATGGTTCTCAAACCTAAAGGACCTGGGTTTCTTGGGGCCGTCCGCGCAAGCGAGCAACAACGGACAATGATCTGAGAGCGAGGAGGACAGGGCATGAAGTATGTGGTTGGCGAATTCGATGTCCCAATCCTCATTGCAAAAAAAGATGTCAAGTTTACTAAGCGTTGGATTGTTTCTCTTGTTACTCCAAGTAAACTTCCGGTTCTGGAGGGGGATCTCCTTGAACTCACAGGAAGTAAGAGTGTTGTGGAAGCGAACTAATCTGCTACGATCAACATTGGAGCGGTTTTTATCTCTGGCCCGGTAAATCTGGTTGAAGTCCCCATTAACCAGCCATTTTGTCCCTAGCGATGGTTTCTGGGAGGATAGCTCGAGAAAAAATGCGTCTTTGTGAATGCTTCTAGTTGGCCCATATACAGTGGTAAGCTTGAAGTTATTGCTCTCCGTAGAATTCTTGATAGCAACATCTCCGGAAAGAAAATATGATCCAATCTGGACATTGGACATGTTCACCACATTAACATCCCATATGAGTAATACGCCTCCTTTAGTTCCATCAGCAGGTTTGTAAGCGAAATTCTTCAATCGGTAACCACCAAGGTATGTAGTGATGAAACTGTCAATGACCTGAAGCTTTGTTTCCTGTAGGCAAACAAGATGGCAGGAGGATGTAGCAATTGTTTCATGTACCGTGGCTCTACGGTCTGGGCAGTTCAAGCCACGCACATTCCAACACAGTATTGAGATGTTTTGCTCTAACATTGATTCACTAAGGGTACATCAGCAGAATTACAAAGGGGCAACATGGATTGAAAGAAGCATAGCAGTAGAGGTCTCGCCAGGACCAGGGGAAGTAGAAATCTACAACGGCTACAAATAGGCGTACAACTGTCATTGGTTTGGTGTACAATCATAAGGAACTAGAGTACATCAGATAACTGGCAGCAGGTTCAAGTGGTTGTAGATGCAGCCTCATCCAGGTCCGGTCCACCTTCTCCACCATGCTGCACCAGAGCCTCTTCAACCGCTGACGAGAGATCACAATCAAGTTGAAATAGTGCACGAAGGGCAGCCACAGCAAGATCTGGAAGCTGGCCATGAAACATCTGAGTGAACTTTGCAATCGCAGCTTCTGTTACTTGCTCACCTTCAACGACGATGTTCATACGTCGACAGAGCAGCTGCTCTACAAGATTGGCAATGGGCACACTCCTCTTTTTTGCCCGGAGACGCGGACTCTGCCTGGGAAGCTAGAAGCCAGTTACTCCAGCAAGTGTCTTGCGTCGAGCTGTAGGCCGCCTGGGCGGCGTTGAGTGTGGTGAGGGGAGCAGGCCCGACATGCTTGGGATGAAGATAGGAGTGGGCATCTCAGGTGAAGTGGTGGGAGCTACAACAGGGGACAAATGGCCAGAACTGCCATCATCAGATACATCAGGTTTGGACGGCGGCGTGGGCATAGCAGGGACAAACTCCAGCGTGGGAGTGGCGTTGAGGTCATGTGGATCTTCAAGCAGGGCTTCTTGTCGTGGAACAAGCACAACTTCAGGGGAGCGGGTGGACATAGTCGGCAGCTGTGCCGGCATCATCTTTGTCATGGCCTGGTGTGCATCCAAGGTTAAGGAAGGCTGCACTCTAGTCACCATGCGAGCCGCGCCGCAGAGCCAGCCCAGGGCCGAACCAGAGGGGGTGAGCTCGATGATGTCACATGAGGTGGTGCGAGGGGAGGGCGGGAGAGAGCGGCCTCGAATCATCTTTGCTGAACCAGAACGGTGCCGGCCGTCCCTTCCATGGTCATCCCTGCCATGGTCCTCGCCATGCTCCTCGCGGCGTGAACCATGGCGATCTTCATCAGCTCGGCGTTCCGGAGCGCGGGAACGGCTCCTGAAGAAACGATCACGCCAGGAGGATCGCGGCCGGTCATTGTCCCAACCCCGCCGGTCATCTCTGTCATGCTCGTCGTCGCGGCGGTGCCTGTCTTCATCGTCACGGCTGCGAGGCGGAGGTTCCTGCCTATCCCGCACCCGGCGCTCGCCATCCACCACGCCATAGCGCCAGGCGAAAGGCTCAGAATGCGGGTGGCGAGGGATGTTGCTGAAAGCATCGGGCCTGTAGTCCTCCAGCTGGTTGAGATGAACAATGGCGCGACGTCGGATACCGCGATGCCCAACAGCCGTTGACGGAGCCCCACCAATGCCTGTGGCCACCCGCGGCGCGATGGTGACCTGCTGCACCTTGGGGATGGCCGAGGGGTTCGCTAACCAGGCCCAGAGCTTGAAACCGGCAGCATCTTTATGTTGTAGGGTGTCGACATCGAAGTAGTGGACGAAGGTGTTCGGCCCGAGCACCTGTGCCGCCATGGAGTCGCACCAGGCGCTGAGAGGGATTCCTTCGATGCATAGATGGACGTGGTAGTCCGCCCGGATCACATCAGAGTGCGCGTCAAGGCGCCAGTTAGCGGAGTGGATGTCGAGCCTGTTGTGCCGGAAACGGCCCGGCGGTGTGACCCTGTCGCATTGGTGCTGGTAGTCGAAGAGGGCGAAGAAGTCCTCCGGATAGTGTGGCACCACCTTGACAGCCCGCACACCGAACTGCACGTCGATGACCTCCTTGATCTCAGCAGCGCTCACGGCTGGCCTGCTGCCTCCAAGCCAAAGGAAGGCTCCCAAGCAGGCGAGGCTGGCAGCGTTGGCGTCCATCTCGGGCGTGGAGATGATGACGACGCTCCCCTCATCGGGACACAACGACGGGTCGCCGACCCGGGGCTCCTGACGTGGCATGGAGCTCCACGGAGGCGACGGGGGGGTCGGAGGAGCCGATGCAGGGGACACCACTTCTCTGGACTCAGCAGGGGACCTCACTGTGGTGGAAGGAGGGGCAGCAGAAGGGGACCGGGGGGAGGGGGACGAAGAGTTGGTGCAGCCCCTCTCCCTATGCCCAATCTGGCGACATCTCCGGCATGTGAATGGATTTCTACAGCTTGCCTTGCAGTGCCCCTTCAGTAGGCAGCGATGGCACTCTCTGTCTTGCAGCTTGACGAACTCGCCCTGTCTACGAGGAGGGGAATAAGAAGCTGCAAGTCGCCGTCTTGAATGTGGGTTGCTGGGGCGGCCACGGCAGGAGCAGCTTGACTAATGTAGCTTTGTTTTTTATGACACAAAGCATCATCGGCTAGTCAAATCACACCTGTTGAATTAGGCCGGCTTGCTTGCTTCCCATACAATATTAGATTCCTCCTTTCTCGATTCTCTTGCCATTGTGGGCTTAGCGCAAGTAGCACTAGATTTTGTTTATCTTGCCTCACAGCCATGAAACGAATGGGGGCTGTGCTATAATTAGTCTTTTGCCGTGCGTTATGTGATACAGAGGCCTTTGCGGCGGAGACGACAGCTCATGGCCAAGGTGGCCGCTCGGCGCATCTGTGGCCGAAGAGGCTCGGCGATACTGGAAGAGTCAACGGTCGGGCAGGGCGAAACCAGAGGTGACCCGACAGGAGGCAGAAACGACGACCGCGGAAGGCGACTTGGACAGGCACTCGGCACTCGAAGGAGCAGTAACAGTGAGACGTGCAGCCGAGCAACAGCTTGGGCGTCTTGACATAGCAGCACAATCGTGGAGTAATGCCGAGGTATGGGCCGACGCGACAGAGGCCATGGCGGTTTAGTAGTAGAGGCGAGGCGATTTGACGATGTGGGCGGCTTGCAAGGCCATGAGGGCGACCGGCGAAGCAAAAGCGAGGCCATAGCGACTCAAGGCGGGCGGCTCAACGGCGCGGCAACTCAGGGGCTCACAGCAACTCGGCGGCTCACAGCGGTGGGTGGCCCGGTGTGATGCTAGTGAGAAGCAGCAGCTATGGAGGTAATTGGCTGGCTCTTGTAGCAGAGGTGAAAACGAGGCGGGCGCCGCGGAAGCTAAACGGCGGACCCGCGAGGTAGGCCGCTATGGTAGAGCAGCGGATTAAGACGAGCGCGGCGGCCGGCTTCGAAGCATATACCGCGGCGGTGACTCAAGGGCGCGGCGGAAGCGACCATGGCCAGCCCTTGTACATCAGGTGCGAGCGACGAGGCAGGGACACGAGGCCAGCCGCGACCAGAGGAGGCTACGAGGTCGGGCGGCTCAGGCGCGGCAACTCGGCGGCTTTACGGAGGCGGTTCTGGAACGGCGGACTCGACGGTGGCTCGGAGCGGCCGGTGGAACCGAGCCAGAAACGGAGCAAGACCAGCCATGGGTCCATGTTGGTTTTGGTCGGAGTAATCTTTTGACCAGCCCGCGTGCCACCTTTGGTAGTTGGTGGCTGGGTTGCTCCGGTGAGTCTTCTCAGGACTTCAAACAAAAAGAACTTTAGCAATTTCACGGGGTGGGTGATCTGTGCCTAGGTAGATCGCAGATCCGCAGCCGCGCACATAGACGTGATCCTTTGTTTTTCTCGATCGTTCTTTCGCTTTTGCTGATGTTGCGAACGTGGTAGGCATCTCCATCCGAAGAACCGTCAGATTAAACAAACCGATTGAAGTGGAAATTCCCAGTCCGTCTCAACGCAACCTGTAAGTGCATAATTGCCGAAAACTTCTGCTGCAGACTCGGCGGATTACCAACACGTGTGCGACGGCCATACCACACGTAACCCTAAAATCTCTGTCTGTCTCATGCACTGTTCCGACTACTCATCGACGACGTAGATCCTTCAGCCCAGACTCTTCTTCATCCAGTATATTACGAGCTTCTCGACCCTTTGAAAAAATCCCTTCAAGAACTCAACATCACCGTGCGCAGGCCCCACAGTGGGCGCCAACTGTCGTGGAATTGTCACGACAGATGTTCTTAGTGTGAGGACTTAGTCGTGAGGCCAACGCATCTATGTGGTAGCTTGAGAGGGGTTGAGCGGAATCAAGAGACGCAACACAAGACAAGGGTTTAGACAGCTTCGGGCCCCGGGAAACATCATCCGGTAATAACCCTACATGCTATTTGTGGCTAGGTCTCATTATGATCATGAGGGAGTCGCCGGTAAGCCGCCTCTTTGTATCTAGCCCTAGAGATTATTTTCTGTCCCTCTTTGGGGAGCCTTGCCCCTCCTTATATATGTTGAAGGGGCGGGTTACATGTGGAGTCCTAGTAGGACTAGGACTAGTCTATCCTTTCTCACAAGTTGAATACAAGTCCGGGTCTTGCTTCCTCGTAAAGGAAATATTCGTCATCCCTTTCCTCTTAAGCCGGCCCACCAGAGTATAAGCCGGCCCGTTGGGCCTTGCGCCTTGTCGTCCGTCTGATCCGCCCGCCGGGTCTCTAGTGAGTCACAATGTCCCGGCGGGTTACATGTAAACCGCCATGTCCGGGCGGATCGCTAGTGAGTCGCCAAGCTCCAGCCAGGTCTCTGGTGAGTAGCCAATCCCGGCCGGGTTATGATTCCGGCTGGGTCATACCGCGGGGTATATCCCCGACAAAGGTATTCTCTGCAAGCACTGAAATTATTGGTAACAGATAGTGATGAAGCTATATACCTAGGGTAGGGTCATAGGCCTGACCTTGACACCCTCCCCAAGGTCATCGCCCTAATGCCAGAAACATTCAAGGGGTACCATCAACCACTCGACCAGAGACATTCCACTCGGAAAAATCAATGACACTCGAACGTCACAGTAACCACTCAACGTACAGAAGACCTAAAGCCACTCTACACAACAACAGTTGGGCGTTTACTCTTAGACTTAATTATCATTTATATCACTTAATTGCTAGCGTTACCAGTAACATTCCACTCTTAATAAACATTGAATCCCGTGTAATGGAGGAGAGCTGGGGTCCTGACGCACTCTATATAAGCCACTCCCCTCCTCTAGAACAAGGGTTCACATCCTTTGTAAACACACACATATACACAATCCAGTCGACCACCTCCGGGCACCGGGACGTAGGGTTGTTACTTCCTCCTAAAGGGCCTGAACTCGTAAACTCGTGTGTACAACTACTCCATAGCTAGGATCTTGCCTCCTCATACCTACCCCCCATTCTACTGTCAGTCTTAAATCCATGACAGTTGGCGCCCACCGTGGGGCAGGTGTCTTAGCAGTTTGTTGGAGAAGTTGCGATTTTTCCGATTCCCATCATCATGGTTTCTGGCGGAGGATTGGCTGATGGCCGTGAGATCCGTCTTGGCGCACTCGTCTTCATCGCCGACGACTCCACTTGGATCCATGAGGCTCCACTCGACGTCGATGCGCTCCCCGTCCGCGGGGCGACGAACTTCCGCGCGTGCGTCCGCGGTGTCCTTCTTCGGCAGCCGTCGACTCAGTTTCAGTCGGCTCCTGCGGCGTCCTCGCTCCCCGCTACTCGCCGGCGCAAGCGTGATGGGTAACGTAGCATAAATTCAAAATTTTCCTACGTTTCACCAAGATCTATCTATGGAGTCATCTAGCAACAAGGGAGGAGTGGATCTACATACCCTTGTAGATCGCGCGTGGAAGCGTTCAAGAGAACGGGGTTGATGGAGTCGTACTCGTCGTGATCCAAATCACCGATGATCCTAGCGCCGAACGGACGGCACCTCCGCGTTCAACACACGTACGGAGCAGCGATGTCTCCTCCTTCTTGATCCAGCAAGGGGGGAGGAGAGGTTGATGGAGATCCAGCAGCACGACGGCGTGGTGGTGGAAGTAGCGGGATTCCAACAGGGCTTCGCCAAGCGCTGCGGGAGGAGGGAGATGTGTCATGGGAGGAAGAGGGAGGCGCCAGGGCTTAGGTATGGTTGCCCTCCCTTCCCCCCACTATATATAGGGCCAAGGGAGAGGGGGGCGCAGCCTTTGGCCCTTCCTCCAAGGAAGGGTGCGGCCAGGGAGGAGTCCCTCCTCCCCAAGGCACCTATTGATCAACGAGCTAGTCAACTAGAGGCTTACTAGGGACATGGTGTTGTCTATGTATCCACACATGTATCTGAGTTTCCTATTAATACAATTATAGCATGGATAATAAACGATTATCATGAACAAGGAAATATAATAATAATAACTAATTTATTATTGCCTCTAGGGCATATTTCCAACAGTCTCCCACTTGCACTAGAGTCAATAATCCAGTTCACATCGATATGTGATTAACACTCAAGGTCACATCCCCATGTGACTAACACCCAAAGAGTTTACTAGAGTCAATAATCTAGTTCACATTACCATGTGATTAACACTCGATGAGTTCTGGGTTTGAACATGTTATGCTTGTGAGAGATGTTATAGTCAACGGGTCTGAATCTTTCAGATCCGTCGTGCTTTAAAAATCTCTATGTCATCTCCTAGATGCAGCTACCACGTTCTATTTGGAGCTATTCCAAACAACTGTTCTACTATACGAATCCAGTTTACTACTCGGAATAATCTGGATTAGTGTCAAAGTTTGCATCGGCGTAACCCTTTACGACGAACTCTTTTACCACCTCCATAATCGAGAAAATTCCTTAGTCCACTAGTTACTAAGGATAACTTTGACCGCTGTCCTGTGATCCATTCTTGGATCACTCTTGTACCCCTTGACTGACTCATGGCAAGGCACACTTCAGGTGTGGTACACAGCATAGCATACTGTAGAGAGCCTATGATAAAAGCATAGGGGACGACCTTCGTCCTTCCTCTTTCTTCTGCCGTGGTCGAGCTTTAAGTCTTAACTTTATACCTTACAACTCAGGCAAGAACTCCTTCCTTGACTGATCCATCTTGAACACCTTCAAGATCATGTCAAGGTATGCGCTCATTTGAAAGTACCATTAAGCGTTTTGATCTATCCTTATAGATCTTGATGCTCAATGTTCAAGTAGCTTAATCCTGGCTTTCCATTGAAAAACACTTTCCAAATAACCCTATATGCTTTCCAGAAATTCTACGTCATTTCTGATCAACAATATGTCAACAACATATATTCATCAGAAATTCTATAGTGCTCCCACTCACTTCTTTGGAAATACAAGTTTCTCATAAACTTTGTATACACCAAAATCTTTGATCATCTCATCAAAGCATACATTCCAACTCCGAGATGCTTACTCCAGTCCTTAGAAGGATTGCTGGAGCTTTGCATACTTATTAGCATCTTTCAGGACTGACAAAACCTTCCGGTTGTATCACATACAACCTTTCCTCAAGAAAATCATCGAGGAAACAATGTTTTGACATCCTATCTGCAAGATTTCATAAATAATGCAGTAATCGCTAATATAATTCCAATAGACTCTTAGCATCGCTATGAGTGAGAAAGTCTCATCATAGTCAACTCCTTGAACTTGTCGGAAAACATCTTAACGACAAGTCGAGCTTTCTAATGGTGACATTTACCATCATTGTCCGTCTTCCTTTTAAAATCCATATGTACCTAACAACCTTACGACCATCAAGTAGTTCTTCCAAAGTCTACACTTTGTTTTCATACATGGATCCTCTCTCGGATTTTATGGCCTTGAACCATTTATCGGAATCCGGGCCCACCATCGCTTCTCCATAGCTCGTAGGTTCATTGTTGTCTAGCAACATGACTTCCAAGACAGGATTACGTACCACTCTGAAGTAGTACGCATCCTTGTCATCCCATGAGGTTTGGTAGTGACTTGATCTGAAGTTTCATGATCACTATCATAAGCTTCCACTTCAAATGGTGTAGGTGCCACAGGAACAACTCCTATGCCCTGCCACACACTAGTTGAAGAGACGGTTCAATAACCTCATCAAGTCTCCACCATCCTCCCACTCAATTCTTTCGAGAGAAACTTTTCCTCGAGAAAGGACTCGATTCTAGAAACAATCCCTTATTGCTTTCGGATCTGAGACAGGAGGTATACCCAACTGTTTTGGGTGTCCTATGAAGATGCATTTATCCGCTTTGGGTTCGGGCTTATCAGCCTGAAACTTTTTCACATAAGCGTCGCAGCCCCAAACTTCTAAGAAATGACAGCTTAGGTTTCTCTAAACCATAGTTCATACGGTGTCATCTCATCGGAATTACGTGGTGCCCTATTTAAAGTGAATGTGGTTGTCTCTAATGCCTAACCCATAAAATATCGTGGTAATTCGATAAGAGACATCATGGTTTGCATCATATCCAATAGGGTGCAGTTATGATGTTCGGACATACCATCATACCATGGTGTTCCAGGCTGTATTAGTTGTGAAACAATTTCCACAATGTCTTAATTCTGTGCCAATCTCGTAATTCAGATATTCATCTCTATGATCATATCATAGATATTTTATCCTCTTGTCACGACGATCTTTCAACTTCACCTTGAAATTACTTGAACCTTTCAATAATTCAGACTCATGATTCATCAAGTAAATATACTCAACATCCACTCAAATCATCTGTGAAGTAAGAACATAACGATATCCACTACATGCCTTAGCACTCATTGGACTGCACACATCAAAATGTATTACTTCCAGCAAGTTGCTTTCTTGTTCCACTTTACTGAAAACGAGGCTTTCAGTCATCTTGCCCATGTGGTATGATTTGCATGTCTCAAGTGATTCAAAAATCAAGTGAGTCCAAACGGTCCATTTGCATGGAGTTTCTTCATGCATATACACCAATAGACATGGTTCACATGTCTCAAACTTTTCAAAAACGAGTGAGTCCAAAGATCCATCAACATGGAGCTTCTTCATGCATTTTCTACCGATATGACTTAAGTGGCAGTGCCACAAGTAGGTGGTACTATCATTACTATCTTATATCTTTTGGCATGAACATGTGTATCACTACGATCGAGATTCAATAAACCATTCATTTTAGGCGTAAGACCATTGAAGGTATTATTCAAATAAACAGAGTAACCATTATTCTCCTTAAATGAATAACCGTATTGCGATAGACATAATCCAATCATGTCTATGCTCAACGCAAACACCAAATAACAATTATTTAGGTTTTAATACCAATCTCGATGGTAGAGGGAGTGTGCGATGCTTGATCATATCAACCTTGGAAATACTTCCAACACATATCGTCAGCTCACCTTTAGCTAGTCTCCGTTTACTCCGCAGCCTTTTATTTCGAGTTTACTAACATTTAGCAACCGAACCGGTATCTAATACCATGGTGCTACTAGGAGTACTAGTAAAGTACACATTAACACAATGTATATCCAATATACTTCTATCGACTTTGCCAGCCTTCTCATCTACCAAGTATCTAGGGTAATTCTGCTCCAGTGGCTGTTCCCTTTATTACAGAAGCACTTAGTCTCGGGCTTGGGTTCAACTTTGGGTTTCTTCACTAGAGCAGCAGCTGATTTGCCGTTTCATGAAGCATCCCTTTTTGCCCTTGCCCTTCTTGAAATTAGTGGTTTCACCAACCATCAACAATTGATGCTCCTTCTTGATCTCTACTTTTGTGGTGTCAAACATTGCGAATATCTCAAGGATCATCATATATGTCCCTGATATATTATAGTTCATCATGAAGCTCAAGCAGCTTGGTGGTAATGACTTCGGAGAACCATCACTATTTCATCTGGAAGATCAACTCCCACTCGATTCAAGCGATTGTTGTACTCAGACAATCTGAGCACAAGTTCAACAATTGAGCTTTTCTCCCTTAGTTTGCAGGCTAAGAAAATTGTCGGAGGTCTTATACCTCTTGACCTGGGCACGAGCCTGAAATCCCAATTTCAGCCCTCGAAACATCTCATATGTTTCGCGACGTTTCAAAACGTCTTCGTGCCTCAACTCTAAGCCGTTTAACTGAACTATCACGTAGTTATCAAAATATGTATATCAGATGTTCGCAACATCCATAGACAACATTCGAGGTTCAGCACACTGAGCGGTGCATTAAGGACATAAGCCTTCTATGAAGCAATGAGGACAAACCTCAGTTTACGGACATAAGCCTTAAAACAGTCGATTGATCATACATTGAGTACCATATAACTGGAATTAACCCATGCAAGTCGAAGAAGGATTGGTCGGTGTTGCCGGCTGGCGTCAAGTTCGATCCCACGGATTAGGAGCTGATCGAGAACCTTGAGGCCTAAGCAAGCATTTCTTCCAGCACAATTCCAGGGCGTTCAAAAGGGGCACGTGGACGCATTGCAAAATACAATCGGAGTGCGGCATGCACGCGATGTGGCACAACACCGGCAATACCTTGCCGGTGATGGTCAACGGCCGGCAGACGGGCAGCAAAAAGGTTCTGGTGCTGCACACCAACAAGAACTTCGACCAGCAGAGGACCAACTGGGTGATGCATCAGTACCACCTCGCGGACCTGGAGCAAGAGAAGGAGCGGGAGCTGGTCCTCTGCAAGATTTTCTACCAGACGAACACTAGGGCCAGGACTAAAAAGATTATAAGTTAGTTTGCTATTGGTACTTGTACTACCTTGTCGTCCGCAAGTTGGTATTTATATTAATGATCTTTTGGTATGAACTTGGAATTTGCTTCCAACCATCATGCCGAGGGTCGACGTGGATATAAAGCTGAATCATTTGTTTCGAAACGAATTTTCAGGCACCTGATTTTTATTTGATAGGTAGCATAAGCACCTGCCGTTTGAATTCCCAGTTCTCCAAATTTTTTGAAACAAGTGCATGCTCTTATTATCACGATGAAAAAACAGTATCCCTGCTGCATCCCAGTTATCAGTATGTACTTGCAGAATTCTCTCGTTTATTGAGCACATATATTGTTTTTTCAGGTCGAGCAAGTTTCAACTGGGCTGTAGACTGCCCAGGCTTGGTTTTGTTTTTAACAGGCCCAGCCCTTGACGACAACGGGGCACAAAGATCTAGCAGGTATCTACTGGCCTGTGGCCCGCCAGCGTTAGTTATATTTTGTCTTACAACATCCGCACGCACTTTTTTACTGAATCAAATACAGAGCCCAGTTCTATTTTCCTCTTGAAACGCATGTCCTACATCCGTTTTCTAATCTCTACCTATAGTTTTACTAGTTCATATACACGTATCATTATATTGAAAATACATAAAATTCACTTTTCATATTTACATCCTTATTTTTGTTGTTGTTTTCCCTCCCAGCGCTGATTTTTGTACCACTGGTTTTCTCTTAAACCAACTCAATTGTCCAACGTCTTATATGCTTACAAAAACAAATCGATTTTTTGGCAAATCAATAAGTTCTTAAAAATGTTTATCATTTCGGGATTACAAAAGTTCGGACTCCACCGAAATATGCAAAATAAGGTTGAACTTTTTGACCATGGTCCTGGGCAGAAAATGGGCTATAATAAATTACTTAAGAATTAGCAAATGGGTTGCAAATTATTAAAAAAAAAATTAAATGGGCTCTATGTTGTCTGCCACAGATTTGGAGGCTGACTTGTGGGCCTACTAAGTTCATGCGTACACAAGGTTTATCAAAAAAGAAACTTAGTCAACAATCGACTCTACCAGCGTCAGATCGTTAGATGTCAATCTAACGGCAATCGTGCTTCTTCAGTCTCTGATCTTCCTGCCCCAGCCGCCCAAACCATCACCGTCGAAACCGCCTACTCCCGCCTCCCATGGCTGGTTGTGCTGCCGGGCAGGCCTCACGGCCGCATCATATACTCGCATCCCTGGGCTGTCTATCCCTCTACTCACCCACACCTCCAGTTATTTTCCAACGACGGCAGCCGAACCAGTCAACCCTCGTACTCTCCACCGCGTGGGCAGCCACTGTCGTGTCTTCCCCGGCTCCGTGTCGTTCCCTTCGTAGGCCTCACCGTCGTCCACTGCCCTAGTGCTCTCGGCGCCGCGTGGTCAACATGATCAACGAACGACATCCATCGGAAGTGGACTGTACGTGGAGAGGCTGACAGCTGGGTCTACGGCCGCACACAAGGAAATGCCTCCTTATTACGCGCAAAATAATGATTTCTCCACCTGACATCTGGGACCTGCTGGAAACGCCTCTGTATTTCGTGAAAAAAATGTTCCCTCCGCTGACAGGTCAGACCCACCAACTATATCTTCGCACGCAAGGAAGTGCCTCCTTATTGTGCACAAAAAAATGAATACCCCTGCCACCTGGGACCCACCATAGTGGGAGGCTGACTTGTCGGCCTACTAAGTTGAAGGGGACAGAGGGCTTTGTCAAGTTAGTCAATATGAATGATTCTAGCTCCAGTGACCGTACGATGTCCATCCAACGGCCTTAGTGCTTCTTCAACCTCTGGTCTTTTTGCTCCAGCCGCCCAAAGCAGCGCCGGTCGTGCCGCCTGCTCCTGCCTCCCGTGGCCGGCTGTGCTGCCACGGAGGCCTCACCACTCCCATATTACTCCCACCGCTGGCCAGGCCATACCTCCACTCACCCACACCCCCCGTTATTCTGCGGCGACTGCAGCCTCACACCGCAGCCGAACCAGTGAACCCTCGTACTCCTCTCCGCGTGGGCATCCACTATCGCGTCTTCTCCGGCTCCACGTCGTCCCCTTCCTAGGCCTCGCCTCGTCCACCGCCCTGGTGCTCTCGGTGCGGCGTGGTCAATGTGGTCAACGACCGACTTCCATCAGAAGAGTACTGTACGTGGAGAGGCTGACAGCTGGGTCCATGGCCACAGCCCAGTTTTTTGTGATTTGCCAAGTAAGTCGCTTTGTCAGGCCTATTGGGCTGCAAATCTTTCAAGACGAGGAGAGCTTCATTCGGCTGGCCAAGAAAATGGCCTATCAGTAATGAGAAATGGGTTCTACATTTTCAAAACACATCAAACCGGCAATTAGTTTCAAATTTCTTTTTTTCATTGCGAGATTTTAAATTGCATTGATTTTTATGCATGGACAATTTGTTGGATTTTATATTGATATACATTTATTTTTAAAATCACTTTGAATGTGACTCGAAATTTCGGGATTAAAAACAGTTCGGACCGCACCGAAATATGCAAAATTTTGTATGATTTTTTAACCGTGGCCACAACATGGGATGTAATGCTAACAAAAAGAATATGGGCTCCAAAAAAACCTTAAGAATAAGCAAATGGGTTGTAAATTATTAGAAATAATGGCAGATGGGCTGTATGATGTTTTCCACATATTTGAGGCTTTCCTAAAAAAAGGTTGGCACACAAGCAGTGACTGTTGGATGTCCATCCAACGGTCGTCGTGCTTCTTCAATCTCTGCTCTTCCTGCTCCAGCCGCTCAAACAAGCGCAGGTGGGACTGCCTGCACCCTCCTCCCCACGGCCGGTTGTGCTACCGCGTAGGCCGCACCGCCCCACCATACTCCCATCACTGGCCTAGCCATCCCTCTACTCACCCACACCTGCTGTTATTCTCCGGCGACGACAGACGAACCAGTAAACCCTCGTACAGTCATACTCCCCTCCGCGTGGGAAACAACTGCCGAGTCTTCCCTGCCTCCGTGTCATTCCCTTCCTAGGCCTCGCCGTCGTCCACCGCCCTGGTGCTCTCGGCGTGGCCTGGTCAACGTGGTCAACGACCGACATGCATCTGAAGTGGACTGTACGTGGAGAGGCGGACAGCTGGGTCCACGGCCGCACACAAGAAAATGCCTCCTTATTAAGTGCAAAATATTGATTCCTCCACCTGACATCTGGGACCCACCAAAAGGGCCTCTGTATTTCGTGAAAAAAATGTTACCGCCGCTGACAGCTTGGACCCACCAGCTATATCTTTGCACGCAAGGAAGTGCCTCCTTATTACGCACAAAAAATGAATACCCCCCTGCTAGCTGGGACCCAGTATAGTGGCAGGCTGACTTGTGGGCCTACTAAGTTGACGGGGACGGAGGGCTTTGTCAACTTAGTCAATATGCACGTTCTAGCTCTACTGACCGTACGATGTCCATCCAATGGCCGTAGTGCTTCTTCAACCTCTGGTCTTCTTGCTCCAGCTGCCCAAACCAGCGCCGGTCGTGCGTCGTGCTCCTGCCTCCCGTGGCCGGCTGCGATGCGGCGGAGGCCTCACCGGCCCCTACTACTCCCACCGTTGGCCAGGCCATCCCTCTACTCACCCACACACCCTGTTATTCTGCGGCGAGGGCAGCCTCACACCGTAGCGAACTAGTGAACCCTCATAATCCTCTACGTGTGGGCATCCACTTCCGCGTCTTCCCTGGCTCCACGTCATCCCCTTCCTAGGCCTCGCCGTCGTCCACCGCCCTGCTGCTCTTGGCGCAACGTGGTCAATGTGGTCAAGGAACGACTTCCATTGGACGTGGACTGTACGTGTAGAGGCTGACAGCTGGGTCCACGGCCGCAGCAAGGAAGTGCCTCCTTATTACGCACAAAATAAATATTCCTCTACCTGACAGAGGGGACCCACCGGATGGGCCACCGTATTTCGTGAAATAAACGTTCCCCCTTGACTGTTGGGACCTACCAGCTACATCTTCGCATGCAAGGAAGTGCGTCCGAAAAAAAAACGATTCGCCCCCCTGACTGCTGGGACCCACCAGCTACATCTTCGCACGCAAGGAAGTGCCTAACAGTCGGGACCCACCTGGTCGAAGCGTACGTAGCATTGTCATTCTAGTCGCGAACATGTACGTACATACTGGTCGATGTAGACGCACGCACGTGTCGTAGTAGAGGCGCGCACGTAGCATGTACACGTACGTACAGCGGCCAGGGTGCAAGAAAGTAAATACGGCCACATACGTACATACGGGCGGGGTCTCGAACGCCTACTCGCGCGTACGTACGGCCAGGGCTCGTGTACATGGCTGGGTCGGAACGGAGAAACAGCGTCATCGTCGTGTTCATGGGGAGCCAACCGGCTGGGTCGGAACGGAATGCATCGTCGTGTTCATCGGGGGGGCCTTGGACGGAACAGCCGATGGAAACGAGGCCTAGCGTACCGCAAAACGGAGGAAACGGCCTTGTGTTCGACCGGCCACGTTCGAAACGGGATCCTTTTCATCGGGAGGGGTCTGGTGTACCGCAAAACGGAGGAAACAGACCTCCTACGGTCGAAATGGGGGTCCTGTTGATTGGGAGGGGTGTGGCATACCACAAAACGGAGGAAACAGACTTGTGTTGGAGCTCTACGGCCAAAACAGGGGTCCTGTTCATCGGGAGGGATGTGGCGTACCGCAAAACGGGACTCCACGGGATACTGTTCATCTCCACCGTCGACCCTCTCCAGCCTCAACGGGATACTGTTCATCCACCGTTGACCTCCTCCAGCCTCCACCTGCGACAGTTCATCCACGGGCTCCTGTTCATCTAGCCTCCACCGTGCGCTACTCCACCGGCTACTGTTCAACCAGCCCTCTCCACAGGCTCCTGTTCAACCACCCCTCCACGGGCTACTGTTCATCCAGCCATCCACTGTCTACTATTCATCCTACCCTCCACAGGGCGGTCCTGTTCATCCTGCCCTCCACAGGGTGGTCCTGTTCATCCTGCCCTCCACGGGGTCCTGTTCATCCAGCCCCAAGCAAGTTGATCGATCGGGGTCCTGTTCATCCAGAGGCAACACCACGGGGTCCTGTTCATCCACCTCACCGGGAACTGCTCATCCAACCCCCCTGCAACCCTCACTGTTCATCCAGAGGCAGCATCGATCGGCTTCAGTTAGCAGCAGTAGCGAAGGAATCGCTCGATCGGGTTCAGTTAACACCCATCAATCGATCGCTCGGGTTCAGTAACGCGTCGCCTGCAGTGCAATTGCTCGGGTTCAGTTAGAGCCCAACGCCTCGCTCGGGTTTAGTTAGAGCCCAATGGCTCGCACCCACGCGCGTGCATGTACGAGAGAAATGTGCATCGCTCGGCCCAGACCACCCACCGTAACCGGGAACACTCTGATATTTTCCTCGCCCTCGCTTCTACCATGGTTTTTTCCGTCATGGACGGCCCAAAGAATGTCATGCGATTGCGTCTCCGGCCCACCCAGGACAAAAAGCCCATTTTCTGTCATGATTTTTTTGTCATAGAAGTAGGACCCCACCACATCTATGATGATACCGAGTTTTTTCACAATTATCGTCATAGAAGTGTCATAAGTATGACAAGAAAAAAATTCGTTCGGCCCAAAATGTCACGGATGTGTCTTTTTTTGTAGTGGTGTGAACTTTGGGATACATCGTCATCTCCACGTGCCTCGGTTATCGCTTACCCAAGCCCTTTACTTATGCACTTTACTTTGTGATAGCCATATTGTTTCTAGTTGATACGTCTCCAACGTATCTATAATTTTTGATTGCTCCATGCTATATTATCTACTATTTTGGGCAATATTGGGCTTTATTATCCACTTTTATATTATTTTTGGGACTAACCTATTAACCGGAGGCCCAGCCCAGATTTGCTGTTTTATGCCTATTTCAGTGTTTTGTAGAAAAAGAATATCAGACGGACTCGAAACAGAACGAAATCAACTAGAGAAGTTATTTTTGGAACGAAAGCCACCCAATGGACTTGGACCCCACGTCAAGGAAGGAACGAGGAAGCCACGAGGGTGGGGGGGCGCCCACCCCCCTAGGGCGCGCCCCTGCCTCGTGGGGCCCTCGTGGCTCCCCTGACGTACTTCTTCCGCCTCTATAACTCCATGTAACCTAAAACTTCCAAAACAGAGATTAGATCGGGAGTTCCGCCGCGAGAAGCCTCCGTAGACACCAAAAGTCAATCGGGGCCCTGTTCCGGCACCTTGTCGGAGGGGGGATCCCTCACTGGTGGCCATCTTCATCATCCCGGCATTCTCCATGATGAGGAGGGAGTAGTTCTCCCTCGGGGCTGAGGGTATGTACCAGTAGCTATGTGTTTGATCTCTCTCTCTCTCTCGTGTTCTTGAGACGATACGATCTTGATGTATCGCGAGCTTTGCTATTATAGTTGGATCTTATGTTTCTCCTCCCCCTCTTCTCTCTTGTAATGAATTGAGTTTCCCCTTGGAAGTAATCTTATCAGATTGAGTCTTTAAAGTTTTGAGAACACTTGATGTATGTCTTGGTGATCAACTTGCGGGTTTCGTGACATTGGGAACCTATGCATAGGGGTTGGCACACGTTTTCGCCGTGATTCTCCGGTAGGAACTTTGGGCACTCTTTGAGGTCCTTGGTGTTGGTTGAATAGATGAATCTGAGATTGTGTGATGCATATCGTATAATCATACCCACGGATACTTGAGGTGACATTGGAGTATCTAGGTGACATTAGGGTTTTGATTGATTTGTATCTTAAGGTGTTATTCTAGTACGAACTCTAGGGCTGTTTGTGACACCTATAGGAATAGCCCAACGGATTGATTGGAAATAATAACTTTGAGGTGGTTTCGTACCCTACCATAATCTCTTCGTTCGTTCTCTGCTATTAGTGACTTTGGAGTGACTCTTTGTTGCATGTTGAGAGATAGTTATGTGATCCAATTATGTTAGTATTGTTGAGGGAACTTACACTAGCGAAAGTATGAACCCTAGGCCTTGTTTCCTAGCATTGCAATACCGTTTACGCTCACTTTTATTATTCGTTACCTTGCTGTTTTTATTATTTCAGATTAAAAATACCTTTATGTACTATCCATGTACCACTTGTTTCACTATCTCTTCACCGAACTAGTGCACCTATACAATTTACCATTGTATTGGGTGTGTTGGGGACACAAGAGACTCTTTGTTATTTGGTTGCATGGTTGCTTGAGAGAGACCATCTTCATCCTACGCCTCCTACGGATTGATAAACCTTAGGTCATCCACTTGAGGGAAATTTGCTACTGTCCTACAAACCTCTTCACTTGGAGGCCCAACAACGTCTACAAGAAGAAGGTTGTGTACTAGACATCAAGCTCTTTTCTGGCGCCGTTGCCGGGGAGGCAAGGAAAGCGACACTAACACACCCCGTCAACTAAGCTCTTTTCTGGTGCCGTTGCTGGGGAGGTTGGCGCTTGAAGGTATATCTTTAGATCTTGCAATCGAGTCTTTTAGTTTCTTGTTTTATCACTAGTTTAGTTTATAGAAGAAAATTACAAAAAAATGAAATTGAGTTTTTCTCATACGCTTCACCTTTTTAATATCTTCTGTGAGTATGATGGAAAGGATAATTGTGCTCAAGTGCTAGAAGAAGAAATCTATAAAATGTTTGGCACTAAATCTTTGAATGATGAGCATGATTGCAATGTTGTTAGTACGAATTCTTTGAATATCCATGATACTAATGATGATTGCACTAGTTATGATGAAAATGTCTCCTATAAACATGTCAATTTTTGTGGAGTGCATTGGGTTTGTAAGTACACACCAAATAGGGAAGATAGATATTGCAAGAGGAATAAGTACTTAGAAACCAAATTGTTGCAAGAAGAGCTAGATGAATGTGCTGAAAATTTCAATATTTTTCGCGCTCCTTGTGAACTTTTCAATGAACATGGTCATTTAAATCTCCAATGCAAATTGTTTCATGACCGAATCATATCCAAAAATTGTGATAATTTGATTACCCTTGAGCATCATAAAGAGCTTAGTCTTCTTTTGGGGTATTAGGAAATGAAACGTATAACTGAGGGTATTCCAAATTTAATCTTGATAAAGTTCTTCATTTTGATCTAGAGAGTATTTATATGTATTGTGCGGTGAAATGTATTGAAAATCCTTATATTGCCAACTACATAAAGAAAAGAAAAAAAATATAAGATGAAGAGAATACTAATGAAAGGGAAGAGACTTCCCAATATCCTCCTATTATTTCTTATGATGAATCAGGTAACGAAGAGGAGCCTCCTATTCAACCAATCTCATTAATAAGGAGCTCCAAAAAGAGGATTGAACCCACACATGATGTGGTGAAGAAGAAGAAAAGAAAAAGGAAGAGAGGTAAAAAGATATCTCCCCCAAATAATGCTGCTCCCATTACTATTGTGCCTCATGAAAATATAATTGTGGAATATAATGATACTTCTTATGATCTTGAAAATCTTTTTGGCACTTGCTTGGAAGAATATGATAATTGCTATACTATTGGTGCTATCCATACTATTAATGATGAGAGTGATTATGCTTTTGTTATGAAAAGGCCCAAGCTTGGGGAAGCTATGCTTGATGAGGATGACATATTTGAGAATATATTTGCTGCAATTAATGTTTGTCCCAAGCTTGGGGATGCTACGGTTAATGAAGATGATATTTTTAGTATCCCAAGTTTTGATATGCAAATTTATAATGATAATGACATGCCTCCCACTTATGATAATTATTGTGATGATACTTATGCTATAAAAAGTAGTGATTATATTTATAAAACTTGTCATGATTATGATTACCCCTTCTCTGAACATTACTCTTTTAATGTGGAAACAATTTATAGTATTCAAGTTTCTTATGATACTCCCACTATTCCAAATGAGAAGAATTTTGCTTATGTAGAGAGTAATAAAATTTCTATGCTTGTAGATCATGAAAAGAATGCTTTGTGTGCTGGTTATATTGTTGAATTCATTCATGATGCTACTGAAAATTATTATGAGGGAGGAACATATGCTTGTAGGAATTGCAATAATATCAAGTTTCCACTCTATGTGCTTAAAACTTTGAAGTTATGCTTG
Source organism: Triticum dicoccoides (assembly GCF_002162155.2). NCBI lineage: Eukaryota > Viridiplantae > Streptophyta > Magnoliopsida > Poales > Poaceae > Triticum > Triticum dicoccoides. Next base: position 304,741,844 of record NC_041380.1, on the reverse strand, counting down.
TTTTACCTTCCTATGCAAGATGATTCCTGTTCCCACAAGTTGTTTGCTCACAAAATCCCTATGCATAGGAAGTGGGTTAGACTTAAATGTGCTAGTCATATTCTTCATGATGCTTCCTTTATGTTTCACTTTTTATCTTTTATGTGAGCATCATTGAAATCATCATGCCTAGCTAGGGGCTTTAAACGATAGCGCTTGTTGGGAGGCAACCCAATTTTATTTTTGTTCCTTACTTTTTGTTCCTGTTTAGTAATAAATAATTCATCTATCCTCTGTTTAGATGTGATTTTATGCTTTTAATTAGTGTTTGTGCCAAGTAGAACCTTTGGGAAGACTTGGGGAAAGTCTTGTTGATCATGCTGTAAAAAAAAGAAACTTTAGCGCTCACGAGAATTTCTGCCATTTTTATTTGGAGAGTGCTATTTAGTTAATTCTTTTTGAAGATGATTAATAGATAAATTCCTCAGGTACAGCAATTTATTTGAGAATTTTATGAGTTCCATAAGTATACGTTAGATCCAGATTACTACAGACTGTTCTGTTTTTGACAGATTCTGCTTTTCGTGTGTTGTTTGCTTATTTTGATGAATCTATGGCTAGTAAAATAGTTTATAAACCATAGATAAGTTGGAATACAGTAGGTTTAACACCAATATAAATAAATAATGAGTTCATTACAGTACCTTGAAGTAGTGTTTTGTTTTCTTCCGCTAACGGAGCTTACGAGTTTTCCGTTAAGTTTTGTGTTGTGAAGTTTTCAAGTTTTGGGTAAGGATTCGATGGACTATGGAATAAGGAGTGGCAAGAGCCTAAGCTTGGGGATACCCAAGGCACCCCAAGGTAACACAAGGACAACCAAGAGCCTAAGCTTGGGGATGCCCCGGAAGGCATCCCCTCTTTCGTCTTCGTTCATCGGTAACTTTACTTGGAGCTATATTTTTATTCACCACATGATATGTGTTTTGCTTGGAGCGTCATGTCATTTTATTTTCCCTTGCTTGCTGTTTGAATAAAATACCAAGATCTGAAATTCTTAAATGTTAGAGAGTCTTCATATAGTTGCATAATTATTCGACTACTCATTGATCTTCACTTATATCTTTCGGAGTAGTGTGTTATTGCTCTAGTGCTTCACTTATATCTTTTAGAGCATGGTGGTAGTTTTATTTTGAACAAATAGATGAACTCTCATGATTCACTTAGATTATTTTGAGAATCTTAAATAGCATGGTAATTTGCTTAAAATCCTAATATGCTAGGTATTCAAGAATAATAAAATTCTCTTATGAGTGTGTTGAATACTAAGAGAAGTTTGATACTTGATGATTGTTTTGAGATATGGAGGTAATAATATCAATGTCGTGCTACTTGAGTAGTTGTGAAATTGAGAAATACTTGTGTTGAAGTTTGCAAGTCCCGTAGCATGCACGTATGGTAAACGTTATGTAACAAATTTGAAACATGAGGTGTTATTTGATTGTCCTCCTTATGAGTGGCGGTCGGGGACGAGCGATCATCTTTTCCTACCAACCTATCCCCCTAGGAGCATGCGTGTAATGCCAAGGTTTTTGATGACTTGTAGATTTTTGCAATAAGTATATGAGTTCTTTATGACTAATGTTGAGTCCATGGATTATACGCACTCTCACCCTTCCATCCTTGCTAGCCTCTTTGGTACCGTGCATTGCCCTTTCTCACATTGAGAGTTGGTGCAAACTTCACTGGTGCATCTAAACCCCGTGATATGATACACTCTATCACACATAAACCTCCTTATATCTTCCTCAAAACAGCCACCATACCTACCTATTATGGCATTTCCATAGCCATTCCGAGATATATTGCCATGCAACTTTCCATCATTCCGTTCATCATGACACATTCATCATTGTCATATTGCTTTGCATGATCATGTAGTTGACATCGTATTTGTGGCAAAGCCACCATTCATTATTTTTCATACATGTCACACTTGATTCATCGCAATCCCGGTACATCACCGGAGGCATTCATATAGAGTCATATTTTGTTCTAATATCGAGTTGTAATCATTGAGTTGTAAATAAATAGAAGTGTGATGATCATCATTAATAGAGCATTGTCCAAAAAAAGGGCCAAATAAATAAAAAAAGGGGCCAAATAAAAAAAAGAAAGGCCAAATAAAAAAAGAAAGGCAAAAAAAGGGACAATGCTACTATCCTTTTTCCACACTTGTGCTTCAAAGTAGCACCATGATCTTTATGATAGAGAGTCTCTTGTTTTGTCACTTTCATATACTAGTGGGAATTTTTCATTATAGAACTTGGCTTGTATATTCCAACAATGGGCCTCCTCAAGTGCCCTAGGTCTTCGTGAGCAAGCAAGTTGGATGCACACCCACTAGTTTCTTTTGTTGAGCTTTCATACATTTGTAGCTCTAGTGCATCCGTTGCATGCCAATCCCTACTCCTTGCATTAACATCAATCGATGGGCATCTCCATAGCCCATTGATTAGCCTCGTTGATGTGAGACTTTCTCCTTTTTTTCTTCTCCACATAACCCCCCTCATTATATTCTATTCCACCCATAGTGCTAGATCCATGGCTCGCGCTCATGTATTGCGTGAAAGTTTATGAGTTTGAGATTACTAAAGTATGAAACAATTGCTTGGCTTGTCATCGGGGTTGTGCATGATGAGAGCATTCTTGTGTGAAGAAAATGAAACATGACTAAACTATATGATTTTGTAGGGATGAACTTTCTTTGGCCATGTTATTTTGAGAAGACATAATTGCTTAGTTAGTATGCTTGAAGTATTATTATTTTTATGTCAATATGAACTTTTGTCTTGAATCTTTCGGATCTGAATATTCATATCACAAGTAAGAAGAATTACATTGAAATTATGCCAACTAGCATTCCACATCAAAAATTCTTTTTGTTATCATTTACCTACTCGAGGACGAGCAAGAATTAAGCTTGGGGATGCTTGATACGTCTCCAACGTATCTATAATTTTTGATTGCTCCATGCTATATTATCTACTGTTTTGGGCAATATTGGGCTTTATTATCCACTTTTATATTATGTTTTCGACTAACCTATTAACTGGAGGCCCAGCCCAGATTTGTTGTTTTATGCCTATTTTAGTGTTTTAAAGAAAAGGAATATCAGACGGACTCGAAACAGAACGAAATCAACTAGAGAAGTTATTTTTGGAACGAAAGCCACCCGATGGACTTGGACCCCACGTCAAGGAAGGAACGAGGAAGCCACGAGGGTGGGGGCACGCACACCCCCCTAGGGCGCGCCCCCTGCCTCGTGGGGCCCTCGTGTCTCCCCTGACGTACTTCTTCCGCCTATATAACTCCACGTAACCTAAAACTTCCAGAACGGAGATTAGATCGGGAGTTCCACCGCCAGAAGCCTCCGTAGACACCAAAAGTTAATCGGGACCCTGTTCCGGCACCCTGCAGGAGGGGGGATCCCTCACCGGTGGCCATCTTCATCATCCCGGCGCTCTCCATGATGAGGAGGGAGTAGTTCTCCCTCGGGGCTGAGGGTATGTACCAGTAGCTATGTGTTTGATCTCTCTCTCTCGTGTTCTTGAGATGATACGATCTTGATGTATTGCGAGCTTTGCTATTATAGTTGGATCTTATGTTTCTCCTCCCCCTCTTCTCCCTTGTAATGAATTGAGTTTCCCCTTTGAAGTAATCTTATCGGATTGAGTCTTTAAAGATTTGAGAACACTTGATGTATGTCTTGGTGATCAACTTGCGGGTTTCGTGACATTGGGAACCTATGCATAGGGGTTGGCACACGTTTTCGTCGTGATTCTCCGGTAGGAACTTTGGGCACTCTTTGAGGTCCTTTGTGTTGGTTGAATAGATGAATCTGAGATTGTGTAATGCATATCATATAATCATACCCACGGATACTTGAGGTGACATTGGAGTATCTAGGTGACATTAGGGTTTTGATTGATTTGTATCTTAAGGTGTTATTCTAGTACGAACTCTAGGGCTGTTTGTGACACCTATAGGAATAGCCCAACGAATTGATTGGAAAGAATAACTTTGAGGTGGTTTCGTACCCTACCATAATCTCTTCGTTCGTTCTCCGCTATTAGTGACTTGGAGTGAATCTTTGTTGCATGTTGAGGGATAGTTATGTGATCCAATTATGTTAGTATTATTGAGGGAACTTACACTAGCGAAAGTATGAACCCTAGGCCTTGTTTCCTAGCATTGCAATACCGTTTACGCTCACTTTTATTATTCATTACCTTGCTGTTTTTATTATTTCAGATTAAAAATACCTTTATCTACTATCCATATACCACTTGTTTCACTATCTCTTCGCCGAACTAGTGCACCTATACAATTTACCATTGTATTGGGTGTGTTGGGGACACAAGAGACTCTTTGTTATTTGGTTGCAGGGTTGCTTGAGAGAGACCATCTTCATCCTACACCTCCTACGGATTGATAAACCTTAGGTCATCCACTTGAGGGAAATTTGCTACTGTCCTACAAACCTCTGCACTTGGAGGCCCAACAACATCTACAAGAAGGAGGTTGTGTAGTAGACATCACTAGTCATATATCTTGCTATCACCTAGTTGTTTATATTGCTTAGCATAAGTTGTTGATGCACATAGGTCAGCCTAGTCATTTTAGGTTTTGTGCTTGACAAATTAGCCGCTAGTTTTATTCCGCATTTGTTCAAGCCTAAACCGTAATTATTTTAAAGCGCCTATGCACCCCCCTCTAGGCGACATCCACGGTTTTTCAATTTGTATGAGAGCCTCGTCTCTCTTTATTAGGCTTTACCGCCTAGAGAGTAAAGATGTCGACTAGGGGATTTGGATTCTCTGACACTCTTTGTTTGATGGCACAAATTTTGATGTTTGGGTAATTCGCATGCCTAACCTCTTTAGGGTCATGGACCCAAATTTGGCGCGAATTGTAGATATGGGTTTTTCTCCTCCAAAGGATCCCCAAAGATTATCTTTAGAGGATGAGAAAAATTCTTATCTCAATGCTCAAGCTTCTAATGTGATCTTTGATGCTTTGAGTAATGTAGTTATATTTCAACTCATGCCATTTCGGGATGCTCATGAGTTGTGGACAAATTTTCAAGATAAATATGGTGTGTCCAAGATTTGTGGGGATGATTGTTCTCCCTCCACCTCCAGTCGTGTTGCCTTCTCAACTTCTTCTACTTCACCTATATGTGGATTGCCACAAGGTAATGCTATGGTGAGTAGTGTTGGTCATTGCAATGATGATAGTGTGCTTATCATTGGTGACTCATCATCACTATCTTGTTGCAATTCTACATCTTTGGACTTTAGCACTTCGTGCACCTTACATGTTTCACATGCTTGTGTTGATCGTCCATGCATATCATGTATAAATTGCTTGACTAAATCTCATGATGATATGCTTGATATATCTTGTTTCCATGATAAAAATGCATGTATTTCCTCGAGTTGTTGTGCTAACAATATAGAGGAAACACAACACTCCATTGAACAAGATGTGGTCTTGAACGGTGCTTCAAGGGATCCTACATCATCATCAATTGCTTTTTGCCTTATGGCTAAGGCTTCAAAGGTATCTCCTAATTTGAACCCCAATATGTCTCTTGATGATGATGTTGATAATGATAATGATGATAACGATGAAGAGAATGATAATGTTGCCTCCTTAAAAATTAAGGGGGAAATGATTTTTAAAGCTCTTCATAAAAACAAAATTGCTCGTTCCAACTTCATGGAAATCATGTCCATTGCCATTGAGGGCAAGAAATATATTGAGGAGTAGGAATCTCATATCGAGGAGCATGAGGTCACCATTGATAAAATAGAAGGTCATGAGCGTGATTATGCTAATGAGATTGCGCACCTCTCTCGAGCTCTTAAACTTGAACAAACCACCAAGGAATCTCTTGAGGAGACTTTTGTTCCAGAATTACCTAGAGTGAAGGAATCTCATGATACAGCTCTTGTGGTGGTCAATGTTTTTGAAACTAAAAATGAGAAGCTTGAAGTTGCACATGCGAAACTCCTTGTGGACTTTGGGCACCTCGAAAATGGCTCAAGGGTCTTTAAGAGTGAACTCATCAAACTCACCGAATCTCATGCACAACTTAAAGCTTCATATTGAAAAGATCTTGTAAAGTTGCCTTCTCCTCTTGCTATTATTTATGATGCTTGTGCTACTAACTCTATTACTTGTGAAACATCCATTTTGAAGGAGAATGTTGAGCTTTGGGCTCAACTTGAGTTGCTATCTAGCAATTATGGGAAATAGGAAGAAAGCCATGAAAAGCTCTCAAGCTCTCATGATGATCTTCTAGTATTCCATAATGTGCTAAAGATATCTCATGAGGCCATGATTGCTAAGGTAACATCTAGTGAGCCTCATGTGGATACTAGCACTACTTTTAGTCAAAATGCTATATTACCTAATGCTAGTCCTCGTGATTCGTCCATGCATAACATTGGTACATCTTGTGATAAATTGCTTTCCTTGCCTTGTTGCTCTAATGATGAAGCTTATACTTCCTATAGTGCTTGTGTTGAGATTAACAATGTAGAGGAAATCAAAGAGCTCAAGTCCCAAGTCACTTCTTTGAAGAAAGACTTGGAAAAGTGTCATGAAGGGAAGGCCACACTCAACAATATCTTGAGTGTGCAAAATCCCCCAATGACAAAAGTGGACTTGGATTAAACTCCAATAAGAAGAAGAAGTCCAAGAGCAACAGGAAGAAGGGCCAAAAACCAGTCAAGAATTCGGCCAAGATCATTTGCTTCAAGTGCAAAATTGAAGGGTATCATGTTAGATATTGCCGTTTGAAGAAGAAGGCCATTAGTGACAAGCAACAAGGGAAGTGGCCACAAGTTCATTCTCATGCTCAACCTCAAGTTGAAGAAAGGCCTCTTCCCAAGAAAACTCAAGCTAATGCTTCTCAAGTTGAGAAAATCAAGTGAGAATAAGGTGAAGAGTAGACGTTGCTACCTATGTCGTGAGAAAGGTCACCTTGCTTGCTCGTGTACTAGTGGTAACTTATCCAACCCAATTATTATTGATGATATCTATTCTCTTGGGAATGATAAGGTTGGCAATGTGTTTGCCAAGTTTCTTGGTACTCAAAGTGGTTTCAAGCAAAGAACAATTTGGGTTGCCAAGCCTATTGTGACTAACCTCTTAGGACCCAATTTAGTTGGGGGCCACCAAACTCAAACTTGATCAATAGGTGTTGTTGGAGGGCATTGGAGACTTGGCTACATTATGAAGAATTAAGGGGACTACATCATTCTTATTGTTTCAAGCCAAGTCAATTGGGTTATCAAGTTTCTATACTATATCCAATGTGCCACCTTCCGGTAACTTGTACTTAAATTGTTTACATTGAAAGTTACTTTCCCCTTGCATGTTTTGGTTTTGTTCCTTGCATGTGTTTGTATATGTTGTGTCTCCAAATTGCTTATCTTGAGTAATCAAGTATGTGTATGTTGGCTTGCACTTCATGTACATGTGTGTCATTCGTTGAGACTTTGTGCATCTTGTTTGTATCTTAGTTGGCTCTTGTGAGAGATTAATGGAATATCCCATTGTGCGGGAGTGATGTGCTTTGTGCACCTCACAATCCTATAAATGTGTGTACATGATTAATACCATCTAGTATTGATATTACAAGATTATCTAGTCGCTATGTGGTATGTCTTATCATGAGAAATTCAAATTCTAAATAGTCCATTAATTACCTCTTGTTGGATTCCCTTATTGCATCTTGTTAAGGTTTTATTGGTATCGCATTATGGGGGAGTAATATGCTATGTGCATATTACAATCCTAGAAAATGTGTTCATTTGAGATATTGTCACCAAGAATTGATATTGTAAATTATCTTGTTCCTAGGTGGCATGTTAGCTCTACAAGCTGCAATTTTCTTTTTGTATTTGGTGTGAAGATGATGATGGATATAATTGAAATCTACCACCAGGAATCATTTCCAAATACTTCTTGTCTCTTGACAATTGGTAATCATTTATGTGGTAGAAATTATTGATCATCTTTACATTGGCCTTTGATTTTATTTGCCTTATCTCTTGCCAAGGATTGTGTCAACTCCTGCTGTCTTCCATACCACTTGTGGATCTTATTAATTTCCTGATATCGCCTAGTGTTTTCTAGATATAGTGAAATTGGTGATCCCACCTTGTGAATTCTGTATTCAAATGTAAATTCTCTATAATGCACTACTCTTGGGGGAGCTATCCTATTTTCTATGAAACTCTCATCCTGTGATCTCTATCAAGTGTGTGTTGGTGGAAGGCAAGCCGTTTATTTTTGGTACTTTGCGCCATCATGAAACTTAGTAGAGGGCTTGGTTTGTTTGGAACCATCCTCTCTTTTGGGAGTTCGATATCTCTCTTTTTGTGTGTTTCAATGGATATCTCATTCCTTGATGAATCTTTCAAGTGATATCCTCCAAGTGATGATTTATTCATTTGGTATATTTTCTTCATGTGCTATTTCTTTGTCAATTGGTATCGGTTCTTGAAAGTCTTGATCGTGCATATTAACTTCATGTAGTTTCTTTGGCATGTTTTCTTTTTTTGACCCAATATATAAGGGAAACTCCACCAAGTCTCTAATTGGCTAAGTTGTGCATGAAATTCTATTTCATATCTATATGCACATATTTATGTGGAGTTTGTCATATGTATTGTTGGTTTGCTAACTCTTTGGTCCCAATGAGTTTGGGTACCATTTTGTTTGTGGTGTTGTTCTAGGAACAGCTAGAGATGCATTGGATGCTCGGCTCATTCAAAAGGAAGGTGGTGTCACCATGTGCTTATTGGAGTCAAGTTGGGACGTTCAATGAACTACTACCGTTTACATTCAATTGGTATCTACTACATCCTTCCAATGCTATCTCGGTAACAAGTATCTACTCATGCATGCATTTCTTACATACAACCTTGTGTAGGCTGCATCATGGCATGAATTTCTTGATTAGTTCTTGTGATACTTTTTCCCCTTATCAAAGCATATCAGCAATGATCTCATGTTGCTAGTTGTGATGTCCTTGATGGTTGTGTGGTAGGAACTCATTTATATACAATAAGACCATATCTAGCCATGTGCTATGATTTCAAGCAAATATCTTATTGGCATATTTATGCCTTCCTTTTGGATATCTTCTTCCTTCGTGTTGTAACTATTTCGGGTGTACATCCTTCTTTGTAGATAGATATCATCATGATTTTCACCAACCTAGAATCTTATACACTTGAGAGAAGTTACATCTTTAGTGGATATCCTTATTCTTTCACGTCCACCTTTCTTTCCTTTTGTATTTCCTAGGTGGCTTCGTGAAAGGATTTGTCTTGAGTGCGGATCTTATCTTATTGCATCTTGATGCACTCGTGTGTGGTGAAGATTTTCGTTTTTTCTTTTCTCTCTTGCTTGTCTTGATGAGGCTTTTACCGTTTTGATTGGTATCCCTCCTCATGACAAAGATACCTTTTTCCTTCTTCACCTTGGGTTGTCACAAGCATTGGTTTTTCATTTTTCATTTTGAGTGCGCATATGAACCCCTTTGCTTGGTGTGTGTGGGAAGTACATGTCTTGCATCGTGTATCTCATTTATTCAAGACTATGTTGATGCTTCATTCTCATCCTTATATTAGTCTTCTCAAGTGCTTTGGCATGACTCACACACATATTTTGGTTGAGCCTTTTTCTAAATTGCCTCTTTTACATGTTGCTCAACCATTCTTTTGTTGCTTGTGCTAGGCTTTGTTTCCTACATGCTCACTTGCCCTAGTTGTGAGGTTCTATTGATTTGGGGGGTGATGATCCTATTTTGTGCACATTGTATCCATTTACAAAAATTCTTATTTGTGCACAAATCATGGGGAACTTCCCTAGTTTCTTTAGAACACTCCCTTGTGTGTATCATAATATCTTTTCTTCATTTGGCTCGTAGGATCATTGGTCTAGTCGGTTCAATTGATATCCTTTGATTGCTTGCTTCAATTGATATCTTTTGATTGCTTGATTGTGTGTGTGTGTCTCTTTGGTATGTCTCCGTGGCATGTCATTCTTTAGCAATCTTTGTGCCTCGATATAGTTTGTCTTCCTCCAAGTATTTACCTTTGGATTTGTGTATTGCATTCCACTCTCTTGTTGAGAAATACACAACTTTTGGAGGAACGCTTTTTATATTGGCCTTCTAAGTTTTTCGCCCATTTTGGTAATCGATGCCAATGGGGGAGAAGTTTCAGAGAGTTTTGTGGAGAAGTTTTTAGAGTTTCTTCTTGCTTTGGTTTTGTTCCTAAGCATTTGCATCTCATACTCATGCATCATTGGTTGTTGCATTGCATGGTGATGCATAATTCCTTATATAAACTCTCTTGAAAGTGATTGTCTTCAATTACCAAAACGGGGGAGATTGAAAGGACATTCGGTTCCCCCATGTGTGGTTTTGGTAATTGATGACATTCTCTATGGACTAATGGTTGCATTGAGTTATATTTGAAGGTTTTGTCCATAGGCATTTCTTGAAATCCATGTGTTGGTTTGAAGGAGTTTATGTGTTGACCAAGGTGATATTAAGGAATTATCCAAAGATTGGTCATGTGAGTATTGAGCTTATTGCAAGCATGTCTTGAAGAAGAAGATTGTGTGATCATTCATGTTTACCTTCAAGACATCATCCAAATGAAGAGAGTTGGAAAGAGTCAAGGTGGATCAAGACTAAGTACAGAGAGTGATTCAAGTTGATCATCACACAAAGCGTAGAATATACACCGAGTGGGATCAAGTGATCTCACGGTTTGGTAAGCATTGTCCATTGCGCTTTGTGTACTAACCCATGGTGTTTGTGAGAGTTCTATGTGGGGTTAGGTTTGCTTCCATGGGCTTGCGTCAAGAGGAGGATCACATACAACCCATGGAGGATGACATCAAATCAAGGTTGTGTTGTGCAAGTTCAAGTGGAGCATCACGAAGAAATCATGCTTGTAGCTTGCCGTCCATTATGGTGACAATGGACTTGTGAAGGTGTGACGAAGAGTAACTCACCCATAGTGGAGTATGGGGGAGCAATCAACTAGCCTTCATCGAGCCAACACAATCACGAAAGGTGGTCCACCTTGAGGGAGTCAATATCATCATCATCTAGCTCAAGTGGACTTCGTGCAAGACAAAGGTTTGCTGGTTCTCTATTTTATCGATCTCATGGTGGTAGTTTGGAGACCGGGTTATAGGATCGATTGTCATACTATCAAGGGGGCTCTCAAGTGAGTAGCTTGATCATATCGATCTTAGAGAGCTCAAACCATTGCATGCTTGCATCATCTTTCTTGGTTCTTGTTTGGTTTTCTCCTTGTGATATTTGGAGCTTATGGTCATCTTCTCGACAAGCTCGAGTTCATCAAAAACGGAGTTCACATGCTTCTTCTATTGCGTTTTTGGTGTTGGAGGTTTTACCGGTCTTATTTGAGGAAGGGTTCTCACCATTTTCTTATGGGCTTTTCTAATTTCCTTCTTATTGTTATTTATATCAAGATTGTGTTAGCCCTTGTCACTAGCTTTCCAACAAACTTGGTTTCGTTGAATTCGGAGTCCGTTCGCAGAAGTCGTGTCACTTTTGGTGTCCTTAAAAAGCCTGCAGCGGTACTACCTGTAGCGACACGACCTCAGACGGTCAAGTCTATGTGCTTAAGTGTCATCCCTGGATCGGTATTGCTGACACACACAGTACTCGAGGTTTTATAACAGAGTTCAACAGACACTTATTACATCGAATGTCTCAAAAGAAAACTTATTACAATAATATGGTTGAAGGCCATCTAAATAAGATAACAGCGAAAGCTTCGAAGGTAGAAGAGTCCATCCAACTCCACGGCAAAACTGAGTGCATGACAACGACCTAGCACACCTTACTCTTCGTTTGAAAATTCTACAACATAATACGTTGCAGCCTGTGTAGGTCAGCACATGGAATATGCTGGCAAAACAACACTATAGAGCAATGACAAAATAACAGCTATAACTACATGCATATATGGCTGGTGGAGGCTCTATGGTTATCATTTGCAGAAAGCTAGTATTTCCCTACAACAAAGGAATATATTTTATTTAGCTACAAAGTTTGTTGATAATATTGAGAATGGTAACCCCATCTCAATCCCAAATTAAAAGTTAATAACCCGGCAAAATTAATTAAGTAAAGTGATGAGATCAACATAATAATTCAAGCACCACATACTCAAGATGTCCATAACCGAGGACACGGCTATCCATGATTAGTTTATACACTCTACAGAGGTTTGCGCACTTTTCCCCAAAAGACTCGATCTCCTCCGTTGGATTTCTTGCACTACATGATGTTTGAGAAATGGATGACCGAGACACAGTCTTTCAGAAGTGCTAGCTCATTCCGACGGGTAGACAGTACCACGTACATCCCCTACATCTGCTAGTCTACCACTGTAAGAGGTCACACAACATACTCAACTATGCCAGAGCCCATAATGGCTTGTGGCTGCACACGGAAGTTTCCAGCATCAATAACACAATGATCCCTTTGAGCCTGGGATCTCCTTGGACAACACTAGATTCCCTAGGTGCCCACAAAGCAATCCACCCAGATGTGTATTAAAGTAGCCACCTTAAGTTAAACCTTAGTTAACAATAATCTCTCACATCTTTCATGGCTTTTCTCAAACCAAACCACGTCCACGAGCATAGCATAACAGTATAAGCATACGTAGTAAGTACCCAGGGTTTGATATAAGACAATAGGTTCTACCTCATCAACTACTTCCCAATACCCACATGTTATCAAAACCTACTCCTGCAATTGTTTGAGGGTTGAAACTAATGCATAAAAATGGGTAATAAAGGAGTATGATCAAAGTGTTACTTGCCTTGCTGACGATCTGAAAACCCTAGTGACTCGTAGTAGCAAGCCTCGCACTTCGGAAACTCTATCGTGAGCAAACAATAGCATACATAAGCAGTCAAGCATAAGATTCAAGTGTAAAACTCAAGAGAAAATATCTAAACTGAAAGTTCAACTAAAGAGCTTCGATTTGCAAAAAGAATCAATCGAATCAAAGCTACGGAACTCAAACTACGATCAAAATAAGTTTGAATTCAAATCTGCTTGAAACCAAATTTTAAATTGTCAAAACCATGTTCAAGTTGATTATCTGGAAAGAGGGAAACAAGACGAAGATTTTGGCATTTGTTTCACTGGATTTGGACAAACGAGTAAAAAGTAGCGAGGGTTTGAAGTTCAGGGACTAATCTATGATAAAAGTACTCGCGGATAGGTGCCTGGCCGAAAATAAACAGAAAAAGAAAAATCTATCGGACGAACGTCCGCTAACAAAACTAAACGAACGAATTTGTTCGGTAAAAGAAACTAAGCGATGAACATTCGTTAATTAACAAACTAAATTAAAAACCGATCTAACCTAATAAACCGAAAAAACCCGACGGCGGTTCGTTTTATACCGGTCTTCGAAAAAACCGGCGAAGAGATCCGCTCGACGGCGGCATCGGGCGAGGCGGATCTGGCGGCGGCAGTAGGCGGCGGCGGCGGCGGCGACTTGCGTGGCGGCGGCGGCAGGCGGCAGCGTGGCTCGGGCTTTGGGCGGGCTGCGGCAGCGGAGGTGGTGATGAGGGGGAGGGGTGGCGACGGGGTGGCAATATAAAGAGGGGGCGACTCGGCTTGGGGAGGGGGTCGCGGGAGGTGGGGTCCTCCCTGGACTTGGCGGCGGCGCGTGTACAACGGCCGAACTCCGCCCGGAGTCGGTCGGGACGAGGCGGTGGTGCGATGGGCTTTGGCCCGGCTCGGCTGGGCCTTCGGCCCAGTCGGGCGAAGAAGACTTTTTTTATAAATAAATTTTGCCCGAAAGAAAAATCCTAATAAAATATTTTTAAAAATCTAAAAATACCAGAAACAGTTTTCACCGTCCAAACCTAATATTTAGGACAAGATGAACATTTTTCTGGCCTAGAATGCATTTTTTTTCTAATTCAATTAAAATATCAAATAAAATACAAAAAAAATAATAATTTGATTTTAAAATTTCTTCTCCAAAATTCCTCTCTTATTAAAGAAGTCATTTTATCTCCTCTCATTTATTTTTGTTATTGGAAATAATTGGAGAGAAAAATATTAAAATCAAATTGTTCCTCTTTTCAAATTTGAAAAAATTCAAATAAGAAAATTTGTGAAATCTCCAACTCTCTCCTTAGGTCCTTGAGTTGCTTAAGATTTCTAGGATCACAACCAAAATGCAAATAAAATATGATATGCATATGATGACCTATGTATAACATCCAAATTGAAAATTGGGATGTTACAAACCTACCCGCCTTAAGATGAATCTCGTCCTCGAGATTTGGGTTGGCTAGAAAATAGGTGTGGGTGGTCTTTCCATAGGTATTCCTCTCGCTCCCAGGTGGCTTCTTCCTCGGTATGGTGGCTCCACTGAACTTTACAAAACTTGAGAACCTTGTTGCGTGTAACTCGGCTAGCAAACTCGAGAATCTTGACGGGGTTTCTCCTTGTAGGTTAGGTCACTCTCCAACTGAATTGCTTCCAGGGGCACTGTATCTCTCAGAGGAATATCGACCATCTCAGCATGGGACTTCTTTAACTGGGAAACGTGAAACACATCATGAACTGTTGACAATTCTTCTGGTAACTCAAGCTTGTAGGCCACCTCTCCCATACGTTCCAAAACACGGTATGGTCCTACTAACTTTCCCTTAACTCCAAATTGTTTAACTCCTCCAAGTGGTGACACCCGAAGGTATGCTCTGTCTCCAATTTCATAGACCACCTCCTTGCGTTTAGTATCGGCATAACTCTTCTGCCTGGACTGAGCTGCCTTCAGTCTAACATGGATCAACTTAACCTTCTCTTCAAACTCCTTAATTAAATCTGGTCCAAACAATTGACGGTCTCCGACTTCATCCCACATCAACGGTGTCCTGCACCTTCTTCCATTCAAAGCTTCGAAAGGGGCCATCTTCAAACTATCCTAGTAACTATTGTTGTCTGAGAACTGTACGTAAGGCAAATTATCATCCCAACAAGATCCATAATCTAGCGCACAAGCTCTCAACATGTCCTCCAGAATCTGATTGACTCTCTTGGTCTGTCCATCTGTCTGTGGATGAAAGGTTGTACTGAATTCTAGCCTGGTACCCAAAGTCTGGTGCAACAGATTCCAAAACTTTGGGGTAAATTTTGTTCCTCTATTTGATACGATGGTCCTCGGAACTCCATGCAGACATACGATTCTGGTCATATATATCTTGGCCAACTTCGCGCTTGTATAAGTGGTTTTCATGGGGATAAAGTGAGCCACTTTGGTCAAGTGGTCTACTACTACCCAGATAGAATCATATCCTGATCGTGTCCTGGGTAATCCGGTGATGAAATCCATGCCAAGCTTGTCCCACTTCCATTCGGGTATCGGCATAGGCTGAAGTAATCATGCTGGCTTCTGGTGTTCTGCCTTCACTCTCTGACATACATCACATACTGCTACATGCTCGGCAATATCCTTCTTCATACCTGTCCACCAGAAACGTTCCTTCAAAACCAAATACATCTTGGTGTTTTCGGGGTGAATCGAGTATGGCGAGTCATGAGCTTCCTGAAGTATAAACTTCCTAATCTCTGCATTATTGGGCACATATACCCGATCCTCAAACCATAAAGTTTCATGCTCATCCTCATGAAAACCCTTGGCTTTTCCTTTGCCCATCTTGGAACTATCTCCAAACTAAGTTCCTTGAGATCGTCGACTAACTCCTGCGGTAATCCTCTGCTTACGAGGGTATTGACATAACTCTTGTGACTCAAACTGTCTGCTACGACATTGGACTTTCCTGGATGATAATGTAGCTTCGTATCATAATCCTTTATGAGCTCCAACCATCTCCTCTGGCTGAGATTTAACTCCTTCTGCGTGAAGATATACTTAAAACTCTTGTCATCCATGTACACATCACAACGGTTTCCAATAAGAAAGTGTCTCCGGGTCTTGAGCGCATGCACCACGGCTGCTAGCTCTAAATCATGTGCGGCATAATTCAACTCGTGAGGTCGAAGCTGACGTGAGGCATATGAAACAAGTCTTCCGTCCTGCATAAGTAGACCTCCAAGTCCCAAGCGAGAAGCGTCGCAATACACTTGGAAATCCTTACGTATATCCAGAAGAATCAACACTGGGGCTGTAACTAAACGTTTCTTCAACTCCTGAAAACTGGCCTCACATTCCTCGGTCCATTTGAACGTGGTGTCCTTTTTCAACAACTCTATCATAGGTTTCGCAATCTTGAAAAAAATCTCAATGAATCTCATATAATATCTCGCGAGTCCCAGAAAACTGTGGATCTCTCCAATTAAGGTGGGTGCCAACCACTCAGTGATAGACTGTACCTTGGTTGGGTCTACTGCTATACCTTCTCCATATATAACATGTCCAAGAAATCCAACTTCCTTTAAGAAAAACTCACATTTGCTGAACTTGGCATACAGCTGATGTTCCCTGAGCTTCTTGAGAACTAGTCACAAATGTTCCTTGTGTTCCTCTTCATTCTTCGAGTACACTAAAATATCATCAATGAACACCACAACAAACTTATTCAAAAATTCCATGAACACCTTATTCATCATACTCATAAAATAGGCAGGGGCGTTAGTCAATCCAAAAGACATGACCGTGTACTCATATAGCCCATACCTTGTGGTAAAAGCTATCTTAGGTATATCCTGTTCTCGGATCTTCAACTGGTGGTATCCTGATCGAAGATCGATCTTGGAGAATACTTTAGCTCCCTGCAACTCGTCAAACAGATCATTGGTCATCGGTAGTGGGTACTTGTTCTTGATCGTCACTTCATTCAATGCCCGATAATCAACAACCATTCTCAAAGATCCATCCTTCTTCTCAACTAAGAGCACTGGTGCTCCCCACAGTGATGAACTTGGTTAGATATAACCTTCCTCCAGTAACTCCTTAATATGCTTCTTGATTTCCTCCAGATCATTTGCGGGCATCCGATACGGTCTCTTCGATATTGGTCTGGTGCCTGGCAACAACTCTATTAAAAACTTTATGTCTCGATCTAGCGGCATGCCTGGTAGTTCCTCTGGAAATACATCCGGGTAATCCTTCACCACAGGCACTTCTTCCTGAACAACTCCCGAGAGGGAATTCACTTGGGTCCTCCTTGGCGCATGCCTAGATACATACTTGATCCTCTTTCCCTCAGGGGTGGTGAGTAAAATTGACTTACTAGCACAGTCGATGTTCCGTACTTCGATAGCCAATACATGCCTAATATTATATCCAATCCTTGTGACTCCAAAATTATTAGGTCTGAGGGGAAAACATGGCTACCAATGGTTAATGGTAACCGATCACACCATCGACTAGCCATATACTCTACTCCTGGCGAGCTTACTACCATGGGTGACCTAAGGGCTAAGGTTGGCAAATTATACTTGTCCACAAATCCCCTTGATATGTATTAATGCGATGCACCAGTGTCAAAAAGAACGAGAGCAGTAAATGACCTAATCAAAAACTTACCAATCACTGTGTCAGGCTGATCTTCAACTTCCTCCATGTTGATGTGGTTCACCTGACCTCTGGTGAAGGGATTGGGCTTCTTCCCAAAGTTTCCATTGCCATTCTTCAACTCTAAACAATCATTGGCGTAGTGTCCAGTCTTCCTGCACTTGTAACAGGTGACATGACTCAGGTCCTTCCTAGCGGGGGTTGCTGGGTTGGAACGGTTCTAGCTGCTGCTTTCCTCCTTTCCCATTACCATTCTTAGGACCACTATGGTTATGTGAGCTTCCTCCATTATGAGTGTGGCCTCCATGGTTATTATGGGTATGTCCTCCCGAGTTAGGGGTAAAGCAAGGCTTCTGCTGAGCTCTAGAATTATACTTTCCCTGTCCATACTTCCTTTTGCGGCTCTCTATCTGTTGCTGCTAGCCTTCTATCATAAGAGCCCTGTCTACCAACTCTTGGTAGTTAGGAAATATTGCCACCATCAACTTCATACTCAGCTCATCATTCATCCCTTCCATAAACTTCTCCTGCTTTGCGGCATCTGTGGCCACATCATCTGGGGCATAACGAGCTAACTTACTGAACTCATCCACGTACTGTGCCACAGTACGATTTCCCTGGCGTAAGTTACAAAACTCACGCTTCTTCATACTCATTGCGCCAGTTGAGACATGTGATGTGCGGAAAGCTTGCTGAAACTGATCCCAAGTGACATTTGCTATGGGGAAAGTGACTGTGTAATTCTCCCACCATGAGGCTGCGGGTCCATCCAATTGATGTGCGGCAAAGCGTGCCTTCTCAGCATCTGTGCAACCTGCGGTGGTCATCTCCCTTCCAATCCTGCGGAGCCAGTCATCAGCAATAATCGGCTCGGTGCTACTAGAAAACACTGGCAGATTCAACCTTAGAAAACGGGCTAAGTTGTCCACTGGAGGTGGTGGCGGTGGGTTGTTGTTGTTGTTGTTGTTGCCTTGGTTCTGGACTAGCAACTGCATCAAGGCATTCTGCTATTGGATCAACTGAGTGAGCTCTGGTGGGAAGACAAATCCGGGGTCACGTCTTGAAGGCATCTGATAGGTTTAGAGGGGTGAGAATAGAATAGAGTGAGGTCTAAAGAGAAATCACTACCCATATGCACATGAGACAAACACATTCATGGGGGAAATCAATCTAAGCTACCGTTACCAAATGCTCGAACTATTACTATATACATGGGGGAAATACTACTGATAATATGGTGGTCAACTAGAAATTTTGATCGGTGGACGACTCCATGATAACTGCTCCAGCTTCGCCTTCATAATCATCATCACTATCGGGATCAGAGTCGGTATCATCGATGATGATGTAGTCTTCGGGGTGGTTGTCCTCCTCAGGTGCGGGATCTCCCATGAATATTCCTAGCTTCTTCTTTAGGTCTTCATTCTTCTCTAGTAGTACTGCAATTTCCTCCTCACATCCATTGCGTGTAGACTTGAGTTCCTCTTCTAGTTCCATGTTCCTGGCCATCACTTTCTTCATGTCTATCATGCTGGAGCACATCTGGTTCTCCTGGCGATGAATGTATTGGTTTAACTCCTGGATGTAGGCTGCAATGGATTTATCCCTCCTGGTGCAAATCATCTCCCATTGCTCATCTCGGCGTCCACATATCTGGTAGATGGTGTCCTTAAGATCATTGTGATATACCTCGCCGAGGCGTCCCATGGCGATGTGGGCTGTCATGCTCTTTCCTAGACTCCAGGTTGGTGCATCAAAGCAAAACTCTATGGGCTCAGTAACTGGTGTGAATGTCCTTCCTGGAACATGAACTCGAATCATCCAATGCTCCTCTTCTGGTAAATTGGTGATGTAGGTCCCGGTGAATCTTGGTATTCCGATGTTCAGGTACCTACTGGCTTCCTTCAAGTGTCGTCCAAAAGGTGTGTCTTCATCCGGTTGAGAAAACTTGTTCCTTAGGTCTGCCATCTATAAAGTAGAAAAGGGAGAAGAGTCAGAAATGAGTAGAGAAGAGTGTCCTATGGCTTATCTTAGTGGTCGCGTCCTACAGTCAGCGTGTGCTCTAATACCATCTTGTAGCGACCCGACCTCAGACGGTCAAGTCTCTGTGCTTAAGTGGCATCCCTGAATCGATATTGCTGACCCACATAGTACTCGAGGTTTTATAACAGAGTTCAATCACACACTTATTACATCAAATGTCTCAAAAGAGAACTTATTACAATAATATGGCTGAAGGCCATCTAAGTAAGATAACAGCGGAAGCTTCGAAGGCAGAAGGTTCCATCCAACTCCACGGGAAAACTGAGTGCATGACAATGACCTAGCGCACCTTAATCTTCGTCTGAAAATTCTGCAACATAATACGTTGCAGCCTGTGTAGCTCAGCACATGGAATACACTGGCAAGACAACACTATAGAGCAATGAGCAAATAACAGCTATAACTACATTCATATATGGCTGGTGGAGGCTCTATGGTTATCATTTTTGCAAAAAGCTAGTTTTTCCCTACAGCAAAGGAATATATTTTATTTAGCTACAAAGTTTGTTGATAATATTGAGAATGGTAACCCCATCTCAATCCCAAATTAAAATTTAATAACCCGACAAAATTAATTAGGTAAAGTGATGAGATCAACATAATAATTCAAGCACCAGATACTCAATATGTCCATAACTGGGGACACGGCTAACCATGATTAGTTTGTACACTCTGTTGAAGTTTGCGCACTTTTCCCCATAAGACTCGATCTCGTCCGTTGGATTTCTCACACTACATGTTGTTTGAGAAACGGATGACCGAGACGCGGTCTTTCAGAAGCGCTAGCTCGTTACGACGGGTAGACAGTACCACCTACATCCCCTACATCTGTTAGTCTACCACTGTAAGAGGTCACACAACATACTCAACTATGCCAGAGCCCATAATGGCTTGTGGCTGCACACGGAAGTTTCCAGCATGAATAACACAATGATCCCTTTGAGCCTGGGATCTCCTTGGACAACACTGGATTCCCTAGGTGCCCACAAACCAATCCACCCAGATGTGTATTAAAGTAGCCACCTTAAGTTAAACCTTAGTTAAATAATCTCTCACATCTTTCATGAATTCTCTCAAACCAAACCACGTCCACGAGCATAGCATAACAGTATAAGCATACGTAGTAAGTACCCAGGGTTTGATATAAGACAATAGGTTCTACCTCATCAGCTACTTCCCAATACCCACGTGTTATCAAAACCTACTCATGAAATTGTTTGAGGGTTGAAATTAATGCATAAGAACTTGGTAATAAAGGAGTATGATCAAAGTGTTACTTGCCTTGCTGACGATCTGAAAACCCTAGTGACTCGTAGTAGCAAGCCTCGCACTCCGACAACTCTATCATGAACAAACAATAGCATAAATAAGAACTCAAGCATAAGATGCAAGGGTAAAACTCAAGAGAAAAGGTCAAAACTGAAAGTTCAACTGAAGAGCTTCGATTTGCAAAAAGAATCAATCGAATCGGCGCTACGAAACTCAAACTACAATCAAAAGAAGTTCGAATTGAAATCTGCTTGAAACCAAATTTTAAATTGTCAAAACCATGTTCAAGTTGATTATCTGGAAAGAGGGAAACAAGACGAAAATTTTGGCGTTGGTTTCACTGAATTTGGACAAACGAATAAAAAGTAGCGAGGGTTTGAAGTTTAGGGACTAATCTGTGATAAAAGTACTCGCGGATAGGTCCCTGGCTGAAAATAAACAGAAAAAGAAAAATCTATCGGATGAACGTCCGCTAACAGAACTAAACAAATGAATTCATTCATTAAAAGAAACTAACCAATGAACGTTCGTTAATTAACGAACTAAATTAAAAACCGATCTAACCTAATAAACCAAAAAACGGCGACTATTCGGTTTATACCGGTCTTCAAAAAAACCCGGCGATGAGATCCGCTCGACGGCGGCGGCGGGCGAGGCGGCAGCAGCAGTAGCGTGCGGCGGCTCCGGCAGCGACAGCAGGCGGTATCGGCACTAGCGGGCGACGGCGGCGCTAGCGGGCGACGGCGGCAGCGGTGACTTGCGCGACGGCGGCGGCAGCGGTGGGGGCACGGCTCGGGCTTGGGGCAGGCTGCGGCGGCGGCGGTGGCGATGAGGGGGAGGGGCGGCGGCGGGGTGGCTATATAAAGAAGGGGGCAACTCGGCTTGGGGAGGGGGTCGTGGGAGGTGGAGTCCTCCTCGGACTCGGCAACGGCGCGCGTACGCCGGCCGTACTCCGCTCGGAGTCGGTCAGGGCGAGGCGGTGGTGCGATGGGCTTTGGACCGGCTCGGCTCGGCCTTCGGCCTAGTCAGGCAAAGAAGAATTTTTTTTATAAATAAATTTCGCCCGAAAGAAAAATCCTAATAAAATATAAAAAATTCTAAAAATACTAGAAACAATTTTCACCATCCAAACCTAATATTTAGAACAAGATGAACATTTTTCTGGCCTAAAATGCATATTTTTTTTCTAATTCAATTAAAATAACAAATAAAATACAAATAAAATATTAATTTTATTTTAAAATTTCTTCTCCAATATTCCTCTCTTATTGAAGAAGTCATTTTATCTTCTCTCATTTATTTTTGTTAATGGAAATACTTGGAGTGAAAAATATTAAAATCAAATTGATCCTCTTTTCAAATTTGTATGGGTTTAGTGACCGCCCTCAAGGGTCCCTTAGTGGAATCACGGCATCTTGCATTGTGCGAGGGCGTGAGCCGATTACGGTGTCCCTAGTGGCATCTTGGGGTTCATTGTTCCTTCACACCGCTCCAAACAGAGATTAGTATCCACAAGGATGTGAACTTCAGGATACATCGTCGTCTACACGTGCCTCGGTTATCTCTTACCCGAGCCCTTTACTTATGCACTTTACTTTGTGATAGCCATATTATTTCTAGTCATATATCTTGCTATCACCTAGTTGTTTATCTTGCTTAGCATAAGTTGTTAGTGCACATAGGTGAGCCTAGTCATTTTAGGTTTTGTGCTTGACAAATTAACCCCTAGTTTTATTCCGCATTTGTTTAGGCCTAAACCATAATTATTTTAAAGCGCCTATTCATCCCCTGTAAGTGCATCTAGTGCCACCCCTAGTTGGTTTTGGAGTATTGACGACAAACCTAGTTGAGGGACTAATGTGTTTGTGAGAATTGCAGGATAACCCAGGTAGAAGTCCCTCATTGATTCGGTTTTACTACCAGAGATGACCCCTAAAAATGTACGAAGACATTGAAGTCAATGGTGGTATATGAAGATATTCACATTGAAGACTATGACAAGAGAAGACACCGCATGAAGCCTATGGAACTCGAAGACTTAGATCTTTCGTAGTTCTTTTTCTTTTGTGTTGAGTCATAGGAACCACCGTACTGTTAAGTGGGGTCCAGGAGAACCAGTCAGAATGACTGAAGTGATGCCTAAACCAAAAACCTATGTCTTCGAGTGAAGACAATGAGAGCAAATCTTGTCCAGAGCCGGACAAGTCAGCTTTGCTTGTAGCTCAAGTAAAGTTGCCATGTGAGTTTAAAATCTGACCGTTGGGACACATGTCAGTTCCTTAGTGACCCAGGGTCATTTCGGACAAATCAGGTCGGGTTGCCAAGTGGCTATAAATATCCCACCTCCTACAACCATAAACGGTTGGCTGCTCAGATTGAGAGTACGGCTTTTGTCGTTTGAGAGCAACCCACCTCGAAGCCTTTGAGAGAGAGAATTCCTTGCGAGGATAAAGCCCTAACCACTAGAGCCAGAGAGAATTGGGCATCACTTAAGTGTTCTTGTCTGTGTGATATGAAGACTCATTACACTTGAGGACTGTGCATCCTCCAGACGGTTAGGCGTCGCGTTCAGAGCATCCAAGAGACATTGTGGATTGCCAGTGAACGAAGTCTGTGAAGGTTTGGGAGTCTACCTTGAAGACTTACCAGAGTGATTGGGCGAGGACTATGTGACCTTAGCTCAAGGAGAATACGGTGAGGACTTGGTGTCCTGAGCTGCGTGTTCAGGACTGGGTGTCCGGGACTGTGTGTCCTAAGGTTTAAATACCTAGCCGCTCCAACCAGACATACAGTTGTCACAGCAACTGGAACTGGTCCAACACATCATTGTCTTCAACGAGTCACTGGTTTCATCTTCACTTCCTTTTACTTACTGATCACTCATTGTGAAGTCATTGCATGTCTGTTCTATCTTTTGTCTTCACAACGTGAGTGTATGATCTGTTTAGCTTCATAATATCTTCCTACCTGATCCTTATTACACTACAGCTATTTGTCACTGTGCTTTCACTCTGTTGATACTTGACCATGGCTTGCCTAGTGTAGTCTAACTTCCGCTGCATAGTAATAGGCATATCTCTGCTGTTTGTCTTCATAACTTCCACGTTTTGAAGACTTTCATAAAAATCGCCTATTCACCCCCTCTAGTCGATATAACGCACTTTCAATTGGTATCAGAGCAAGGTGCTCCCTTGTTCTATGTGATTCGGTTTAACCACCTGGAGTTTTAGCTATGTCGACTGCAGGGATAATTAAAGTCTCCGCTGCATGCCCCGTCTTCGATGGAACTGAATATCCCTACTGGAAGAATAAGATGCATATGCATCTTGAAGCCATTGACATCGACCTATGGTATGTCGTCGAGAACGGCGTTCCCATGGCTGGAGAAGGTGTCACTACTGCTGATGTCAAGAAATTCGTTCAACTGGACTCTACTGCCAAGAACATCATCTGTGGTCATCTGACCAAAGGACAATATGGCCGTGTGAGTGCTTTGAAGACATCCAAGCTGGTCTAGGACTGGCTCTCCAAGGTCAATGAAGGAATTTCAACCCAGAGAGATCAAAGAATCAGTGTCCTTCGCAACCTCTTCAACCGCTTCAAGCGAAATGACAATGATAATGTCCAGCACACATTTGACCGACTCACTGACATCACAAATGAGCTTCAAGCCCTCGGCGCCACTGAGATTACCAAACACAAAGTCGTCAAGACGCTGCTGAGATCACTTGATAGTTCGTTTGACATCCTGGCCCTGATGATCCAAGACCGTCCTGATTTCAAGACACTCGATCCGTCTGACATACTTGAGAGGCTCAACACACATGAGTTTCAGCTTTCGGAGAAAAGAGATATCTACGGTCCAAACTATGGGCGAACTCGTGCCTTGAAGGCAAAAGCTGTCTCCTCATCTGAAGAAGAATCTGATAGCAGTTCTGATGATCCTGAAGACATTGGAAGGGAACTTGCTATGTTTGTCAAGAAGTTCCAAAAATTCACCAAGAAGAAAGGTTTCAGAAAGTCTTCCCGATCAAGTTCAAGCAATGATGAAGCTCCTGCTCATGACTACAAGAAGAAAACATGTCACAAGTGCAAGAAACTTGGCCACTTCATCTCTGAGTGTCCACAGTGGGACAATGAGAACAAAAAGAAGAAGAAGAGCAAGGAATATGACTCTGACGACAAGAAGAAGTAGAAGAAATACTCAACGTCTTCTTCCAAGTCTTCCTCAAAGTCTTCATCACACAAGAAGAGCTCATCTGGCAAGGCACGTGCGTTTGTTGGCAAGGAAATGGATTCAGAGGAGGAGTCTGCTTCTGAGGAGGCGGAGGTGGAGTCTGAAGAGGAATCCGACTCAGGCGTCGCTAGTCTGGCTACAGCATACATTGCCAAGTCTCTTCAACACTGAAGACAATGACTTCATCACCGACACCGATGCAAATGACAAGGACTGCTCCACTTCTACCTACTGCTTCATGGCACGCGGTGCCAAGGTAATCACGCACTACTCACTATCAAACATCTAGTAACGATGACTCTGATTGTGTTTCAAAACCTAGCTACAAAACACTTGCTAAAATTGCAACTGAACAACAGAAAGCTATGGAACATATTCAAAAACTGTTAGATAGAAGCGATGATCTGTTGGGTGCTGAAATGACTCGATCTGAATCTTTAATTGAAGACATAAAAAATCTTCACGTTAAGTATCAGGAACATGAAAATCGTCATGAAACTCTCTCAACAATTCATGAAAAGCTTTCCTATGATTATCTTCAAAGGAAGCAAGACTCTTGAGAAATTGAGAGCAGTTCATGAATATCTTCAAACGGAAAATGAGTCACTTCGCGCCAAACAAATCAGTCCGGCTCAGGAAGGATTTGAACCACCATGTCTTAAATGCATTGAGCGTGATAATGCTACTTCTGTTGCTGAATGTTCTATTGCTACTGCTGTTGCAATATCTTCAACTGTTGATGCGGTAACTAACCCCTCTGTTGAGGATACCACCGCTATTGCTGATGAGAATGCTAGGTTGAAGACATTGCTTGAAACAGGGATGTACAAAAGTCTTCAAGGGCATCAGACACTATGTGATGTCCTCAAAAAGAAGATTCTGAACCGAAACCCTAGGAAAGAGGGTGTTGGGTTCGTAAGGAAAATGAATGCAGATGGCTCTTACTGGAAACCTGAGCAGTACCCCAAAACCATGTGGGTTGCTGCGGAGGAACCTTCAGCAGATCCATCCAATCTAACTGGCTTCACCTGTGCTAACCCCATTATCATTGATGAATCCTTTGATGCAAACTATATACTGTTTAAGAATCAGAATGGTGAAGTGTTTGCCAGGTACATTGGTACTAACTACAGGAATGGACCGCCTATGAAGAAGATCTAGGTTCCGAAAAGGTGTCTAGAAAATCTTCCTGTGAATGTCTTCATGACACCTCACTTGAAGAAGACAAACCTCAGACCAAAGGCTTCATACGGTCCAAAGGCTTCATACAAACAGAGGACTCACCTGAGTCTCACTAACGCAAATGTTTTGCAGAGAAACCATACTCAGGCATATGAATATGAGAGCGGTTCATCAAACCGCTATGTTCATAAGACCAAGAACTATTCTGCTTATTCTTATGAGTACTATTGTCCACCTGCAAGATTGTTTGCTAAGGCTTCAAAGCCAAAATTCTCACATGCTGCACTTAGACTTATTGCTTCTAAGCCACCCTTGAAGATGTGGGTGGTTAAGAAGGCTTAACTCTCTTTTGCAGGGAAAGGTCTCCAGCAGAAAACCAAAATCGTCTAACGCTATTGCTGGGGACCTTAAACATCTTGTAGGGCACAAGATCAAATGCCCAAATGGTCTTACTATGTACTTCGTACTTGAATCGCTTGCTACACTCCCTATTAGTCCTAACCTGGATGTAAGCTTTCATAACCCACTGGTTCGTCAAATGTTTTTGCTTCACAATGCTCTTGGTGAAGCCTATCCCCCTAACTGCACTGTAGGGTATGACACCAGCGTCTTCAGAATGGATTATTGATAGTGGGTGTACAAATCACATGACTGGCAAAAGAAGTCTTCTTATGGACTCAACCTTACGTCCATCCGACAAGAGCCACATCACATTTGCTGACACCGGTAAAAGTAAGGTATTGGGTCTAGGTAGAGTTGCAATCTCAAGGGATCAACACATGGATAAAGTCATGCTTGTTGAATCCCTTGGCTTTAACTTAATGTCTGTCTCAATGCTTTGCGATTTGAACATGATCGTAATGTTTGGAAAATATCGTTGCCTTGTACTAATGGAATCTGACAAGTCTATAGTGTTTGAAGGGTATCGAAAAGATGATTTGTATGTGGTATATTTCTCAGCAGGGCCACAGCTTGCAGTATGTCTTCTAGCAAAGGCTTCAGAATGCTGGCTATGGCATCGGAGGCTTGGACATGCTGGCATGAGGAACCTCCACACCCTTGCGAAGAAGAAGCATGTCATAGGCATCGAGGGCATCAAGTTCAAAAAAGACCACTTATGCGGTGCCTGTGAAGCAGGGAAAATGACGAGGGCCAAACATCCCTCGAATACAATCATGACTACTACTCAACCCTTCGAACTGCTTCACATGGATCTTTTCGGTGCCACTCATTACTCAACTCTAACTACTACTGCTTGCCTCTATGGCTTCGTTATTGTTGATGATTATTCTAGATATACTTGGGTGCACATAATCCTTTACAAGACTGAAGTGCAGGATGTCTTCAGACGCTTCGCCAATCGTGCTATGAACAACTTTGGCGCCAAGATAAAGCACATCAGAAGTGACAATGGCACTGAATTCAAGAACACTGGCCTTGATACAATCTTGATACCCTGGGCATCACACATGAATTCTCAGCCCCGTACACACCACAGCAGAATGGCATCGTCGAACGCAAGAACATAACACTAATTGAGATGGCCAGAACGATGCTAGATGAATACAAGACCCCAAGAAAATTCTGGCCCGAAGCTATTGATACTGCATGCCATACAATCAATCGTGTTTATCTTCACAAGCTACTGAACAAGACATCTTATGAGCTCCTTACTGGCAAAAAGCCAAATGTCAGTTACTTCAGAGTATTTGGCGCAAGGTGCTGGATCAAGGACCCACAACACACCTCAAAATTTGCACCAAAAGCACATGAGGGTTTTATGCTTGGATATGGAAAGGATTCGCACTCCTACAGAGTCTTCAATCTCTTTCATTACAAAGTGGTTGAAACAGTGGATGTGCGGTTCGATGAGACCAACGGCTCACAAAGAGAGCAGCTGCCAAGTGTGCTAGATGAAGTTCCATCCAGTGAATCAATCAAGCTAATGGGAACTGGAGAGATTATACCATCTGAAGCTCATCCTGAAGAAGAACTTATCATTTCAGCACCTGATCAACAGGAAGACAATGCTCAGCCTGAAGACATTCCTTCCAACAACGACAATGAACAACAAGAGCAAAGTCTTCGCCCTGTACATCCTCGCGTTGCCAATGAAGTGCAGATTGAAAGAATAATTGATAGCATCAATGCACCTGGTCCACTCACTCGTTCAAGGGCAACTCAGCTAGCAAATTTTGAGGGCACTTCGCATTCGTCTCAATATCAGAACCCAAGAAAGTTGAAGAAGCCTTCATGGAACCTGAATGGATTCAAGCTATGCAAGAAGAGCTTCAATAGTTTGAGCTGAATAATGTATGGGAACTGGTTAAGCGTCCTGATCCAGGGAAGCACAATATAATAGGCACCAAATGGATATACCGCAACAAGCAAGATGAGCATGGTCAAGTTGTCAGAAACAAAGGTCGTCTCGTTGCTCAAGGATATACTCAAGTGGAAGGCATTGACTTCGATGAAACATTTGCTCCTGTGGCTAGGCTTGAAGCCATACGCATACTGCTGGCCTATGCAAATCATCATAACATACTTCTATATCAAATGGATGTGAAGAGTGCCTTTCTCAATGGCAAGATTGAAGAAGAAGTGTATGTTGCACAACCGCCTGGCTTTGAAAATCCAAAACATCCTGACATGGTATACAAGCTCAACAAGGCACTGTATGGCCTCAAACAAGCCCCTAGGGCCTGGTATGACACACTCAAATACTTCCTGAAGAGCAAAGGCTTCATACCTGGTTCCCTAGATCCCACTCTTTTCACGAAGACATATGATGGTGAACTGTTTCTGTGCCAAATATATGTGGATGACATTATCTTCGGCTGCACCAATCAGAAGTACAGTGAAGAGTTTGGATATATGATGCAAGAGCAATATTAGATGTCCATGATGGGGGAGCTGAAGTTCTTCCTTGGTCTTCAAATACGACAACAACGCAATGGCATCTTCATATCTCAAGAGAAGTATCTCAAAGATTGCCTGAAGAAGTTCGGTATGCAAGACTGCAAAGGCTTCACAACACCAATGCCAACCAAACATCATCTGGGTCCTGACGACAATGGTAAAGAGTTTGATCAAAAGGTATACCGCTCCATGATTGGTTCTTTACTTTATCTATGTGCATCTAGGCCAGATATTATGCTTAGTGTTCGCATGTGTGCTCGATTTCAAGCGGCACCAAAGGAATCGCATCACTTAGCTGTGAAGTGAATTCTTCGATATTTGGCTCACACCCCAACTCTAGGATTATGGTATCCAAAGGGCTCAGAGTTTGATTTGGTTGGATTCTCGGATGCTGATTATGCTGGTGACAAAGTTGATCGCAAGTCTACATTAGGCACATGTCACTTTCTGGGACGATCACTTGTATGTTGGTCTTCAAAGAAGCAAAACTGTGTATCTCTCTCCACTGCTGAATCTCAATACATTGCTGCTGGATCTTGCTGCGCTCAGCTTCTGTGGATGAAGCAAACACTCAAGGACTATGGCATTCATCTGAAGCAAGTACCACTTTACTGCGACAACGAAAGCGCCATCAAGATTGCCAACAACCCAGTTCAGCACTCGAAGACAAAGCACATTGAAATTCGTCATCACTTTCTCAGAGATCATGTTGTGAAGAAAGACATTGATATCATACACGTCAACACTGAAGAGCAATTGGCAGATATCTTCACCAAGCCCTTGGATGAGAAGAGGTTTTGCAAGTTAGGGTGTGAGCTAAATATCCTGGAATCCTCAATATGTCCTGTAATCAGGCACACATCCTAACCCTTATGCATATTGATGACTTAGATGTGCAACACACAAAGTAAAGTATATCTTCAATCAATGAAGACATACATTCTAAGTGTGAATACATTAATGTGGAATTTGACTTCGGAGCGCCACGATAATTGTGCGCCGTGTCTGGGTCTAATACTTCCTATACGGTGGGTAACGCCACCACCAAACATTCTATTTTGAAGTACTTCACTCATGGCGTTACCTTGCAATGTCTTCATATTTGGTTTGGCTTCAATCTCAACATGTCTTCATGATTATCTTCACTACGTTGATTATATAGATATATATGTATACTAGTGTTCTGTCCTCTACAGCATTCACTTATAGCTATGTCTTCTTGTTTGAATCTTTTGAACTAAGTGAATGTGATCGGACCCTAACCTCTCTATGCTCTCTATCTCAAAATTCTATCTCTCCAAGTCATATGCATTCTATTGAAACTGTCGAATGTCTTCTCTGCGTCCTTGTCAGTAGAAGACACAGAGACAACATTTAAGTCCGTTTTCAATGCTCATTTATCCACATGAAATCCAGAGAAGTAGGAACGACCACCCAACAATCCAGGCGTGCGTGGGACGTGGAACTGCCCCCAAAATACCGCATGATGGCCACGTATTACTCAAATGCGAATCGCCAGGGGCACCTGTGTAATAGCGCAGTGCCGCCCCTGTGCCTATAAATACACACTTACCGCCGTCATTATCTCTTCTTCCACCCTCACATGAACCCTAGCGCCACCGCTAGCCCTCGACGATGCCGGTGATGAAGCGCTTCGCTGTCGCAACCTCTCCGACGCCGTCTTCACGCCGACCGCGGACATCGTCCTCTCCGCCGTCGCCGTAGGTCTCCTCCGTCGCCAAGTTAGGGCACGGAAGAGTGAACTGCTCGGCCTCATCTCCCACTCCGTCTAGCAGTTCCAAGTGTGGTAAATAGAACTTCTTTTTGCAACCCCTTTTGATCCTATGGTTCTGTCACTTTCTACCATAAGAAGTTTCTATTCACACAAGTTAGATCTCTCTCAATCTGCATCTCATAATATGCCTAGTATATTCACTTGTGCTTCATGAAGTAGTTAGATTCCTCACTTGTACTGATCTGTGGGTTCGTACAAATCTGGAACCAACTTCTTTTCTATGAGTGAATGTCTTCGCACGATGAGGTCAATGTCTTCTAAACTGATTTATCTTCAAAATCTTCTGAGAATGCATATGACCTCTTCCCCTTCCCTCGCACCTTAATGCTGTCACAGGTACATGTACGTGGGAGAATCCTTTGGTTCTCATAGTCTGCATTCATTTGCAGAATTCTTACAGCATCACATAAATTCTCCTGAAGCCAGTTCCTGTTGGTCCAGCAAAAGAAAGCCTTTGAAGCCTTTGAACGTCTTGAAGCCTTCCAAGTTAAGGTTTATGGCT
The DNA here is from genome assembly GCF_002162155.2 of Triticum dicoccoides. Classification (NCBI taxonomy): domain Eukaryota; kingdom Viridiplantae; phylum Streptophyta; class Magnoliopsida; order Poales; family Poaceae; genus Triticum; species Triticum dicoccoides. The sequence continues at coordinate 304,710,279 of NC_041380.1, read as the reverse complement.
TCAGAAACAGCAGCAAGGAAGGGGGGCAGACAGGGACGTGGAGGAACATCCAAAGATCTGCCTGATGAACTGGCAGAAATGTATAAAACAGATCCTGAAGAGAATTATGGTCAGCGCAAGACCCGAATCCAATGGATTCGACGCTATTGGGCAGAACAATGGTTCAAATACCGCTTCACAACCCAAGAGTATGCTGAGAAAAGTGCCATAAAAAGACCGTGGGGAGACATCTTATACAAGAATCTTGTACCCAGGTCCAGAGATGAAGCTATTGCCCAAAGCTTCTCTCCATGCATGGTTCATGGGCCACAGCCTGATGATGCACATCCGTCGTCACTACTCTGGTGTCGTGACGACAATCTGTTCAAGCGCAACTTCCAGTTTGCCCAAAACTCAGCGAAGGAGAACAAGAAGAAATTTGGGTTAGACTTCAACCCTGGTCCCTCAGCACCAAGGGCAGATGGCACACGAGAACCAGAACCCAATGTCATCGGTCCGTATGCCAACCTTGAAGGCCTCATCACCTACATCTTGGTTCAAGGGACTGCAGTGAATGAGCCTGCAGCTGATACTGAGTCTGATGAAGCGCCTGCAGTGCCTGCAGTGCCGAAGCCAAAGCAGTTGAAGAAGCCAAAAGCTTCAAAGACGGCCCCTTCACCAAAAATCTCACAGACGAAGCCATTGGCGACTGTACCTCCTGAAGACAGTGTGCAGTCTGAAGAAGTATCCCGCGTCTCCAAGCCCCAGAAGGCCAAGATGCCTCAGCCACACACCCGCAAAGAGCTCACAGCTGCTGCCATTCTGCGCGGTGAAACCATTGATCTGTCAAGTGATGAAGATCTTGGAGATGACGCTCTTGAGCAACTCATCAAGAGCAAAGAAGAAGCAGAAATCTTCAACAATCTGCCTCTCTTTGATGTCGCCATCATCCACAACTTCATTGACGAGTGGTTTGCCACACCAAACATCAGCTTTGAAGATCTATAGCTGCCCGTTGGCCTCAGCGTCGCCTTCCAAGGCGCTATTGCTTCAGAACTTGCTATTGCCCAGCACATTGTTGAACTGAAGCAGAAAATTGATCATGAAAAGGCTCAGTTCAAGAAGCATATGGCCAAGCTCAGCGTGCAAGAAGTGAAGAGCTTCAAGATCATGTTGCATGAGCTAAAGGAAAACTTTCTGAAGAAGCATGCAGAAGCTCAGGGTTCACGAGAGCGGATGAAGACTCTGGCCGACAGATGTATGCAAGCCTACAATGAGGCTGAGAAGCGCAAGGCACTTGGGTGTCCTGGCATCGACCCCAAGATGGCCGCAAAGAAAAAGAAGAAGACTGTTCCAGCTGAACCAGAGGCACCAAGGCAGGAAGCAGTTCCGCTTGTCTTCCCAACTACAACGACTGGCTCGAAGCCAAAGAGTCGGTCAACCGCTTCAGAGCTCAAGAAGACGAGAACTGCAGAGGCTGAAGCCAGGAAGAGGAAACACTCTAAAGCCACTCCTTCTGCCCCCACTCAGAAAAAGCGAAAGATCAAGAAAGCTCGGGCTGCTTCCACAGAGCCCTTGATAGTTGAACCCCTTTCTGTAGTCTATCCTGACGCAGAACGACAACTGACAGTTCATGAGCCTGCTTCCACAGAGGCTCCTGAAGCTGAAGACATTCCAGTAGCCAACCCCATCGCTGCTGAAGACATTGGTCTTCATGACAATGTAGAAGACGATGCGGTCCTTCCTCAGCAAAATAATAGTGAACTCATCAGCATTGGTCATCCATTGACGCCAATTGCACAGGATGCTTCATGGGCGGATCGCCCGCAAGAGGAAGAAGAATCTGAGGCCCAGCCCACTCCAACTTCACAGGCGTCGTCTGCGTTACGTAGGCTTCGCAAAGGTCCAAGGCCTCAAGACTCTGCTGATGACATTCCGGCTGCATCAGCCGAAGAAAATGAAGAAGTACCACAAGATCCCACTCCCCTACTCCACCAAGAAGCAGTTCTCCAGGAGAACATGCTTGTGTCCGACCCTCCAGCTCGTCAAGTGAAGGAAGCAAATCATGAGGCTGCCACAACTAACATTGAAGCTAATGTGGAGCCCTCCCCACCAAAAGCTTCAGAAGACAGCGAAGCTACTGATCCTGACACTTCTGTTCCTGAGTCTGTTGCCGGTCCACAATTCAACTACCATGTTCAGCACAGGCCTCAGGTTCAGAAGCCAATCCCAAGACTGCCAAGGTTCCCAGGTCCTACATCAGCACCTGGTTCCTTCAACATCAATAGCTTCAGGGCAGATAATACTTTCTTCAATAGCTCCAAGAACCCCTACTCAAGGGAAAGGATTTCATCAGATAGGTTCTGGAGCTATCCTCAGCGCAGCTACTACTCTTGCATACTGTACAACCAAGGTCGCATTTTGCCGCACAAGCGCCTTGATGTTGAAGCTATTGCTGGTCTGCCCTGTCTAGAGGAAGCGTTGGATTGCTTCAAACAAGTGGGTCTGCTACAGTTTGTTACTACTGAAGATCATTGGAACGAAGAGCTCCTGCTACAATTCTATGCCACACTGCACATCAAAGGATACAACAGAGATCCGAAGACTTGGGTCCTGGAGTGGATGACTGGCAACGTTCATCATGAAGCCAATGCATTTCATATCATTGAGCTCACTGGCCTGCCAACTCCAGGCGAATTCTTCGAGCAAGGCTGTTGGCTACACACTGAAGCTATTGAGAGCATATTTCAGAGGCCTGAACCGAATATGAGTCAGATGCTCTCCATGATGAAGCCATTTCCCCACGATGCTCCTTATCCCACAGAGTTCTTCGTTGAAGACCTTGAGTACCTGCCCAGGACCATCTATCACATCATCCGGCGGACTCTCTGGCCCATTAAAGGACACTCTCCAAATGCCAAGATCGAGGGTGCAATGAAGACTCTGATATTCTATATCCTTCATGGCAAATGCTTCAACGCACAGGATTTCTTCATACGCCAACTAGCTGCATCAGGCTCAGATCTGTTTGGTTCAAAGTTCTATGCTCCTTGGGTAATGAGGCTGATCAAACTTCACTCTGCCATCTCGTATCAGCCCTCAGCCCGCAACCATCGGATCTTCTTGCCTGATGTGGATACCTCTGCTGAAGCCATCTATCCTGAACCTGCCAAGCAACCTCTGAGTCTTTAGAATGCAGAACACCAGAGCTTCACTCAAAACGTTGAAGGTGTTGAAGCCATCTCCAGGGTGTATCCGCTGGCTGGCACTACACGTGCCCCACTCCCAGCATCCACTGAAGCCACAGACAGCACAACTGCTCAAAGACCCAAGAAGCGTGCTCGTGCTCTCAATGACCGAGAGCTTCTTGTGGCCCTTCATCAAAAGCAGAATAGGCATCATGACTGGTTGAAGAGACAGATGAAAAGCCTCTTAGTGGATGTAAATCGCATCCGAAATCTTGCCACCAAGAATGCATTCGTTGCACATGAAACCTGTCGCCGCACCTGGAAAGGACTCACGATGATGTGCTCTGAAGCTGATCTTCAAGAGGATGGCTTCACTGAGAGATTCAAGTTTGACTCCACACCTCCTCGAAGGGTTGTGCTGCTGGGAACTCCATCACTTGAAGATTCTGAGTTTTCTTCATCTGCTGCCACCGTAAATGCAAGAATTATCAAGGATGAAGACGATGCTACTTCACCACCACCTGCTTCAGCACCTCCAAGCTCTTCTGCACCGCCAAACAACATCAACAACCCTGCTACTTCACCTACTCCTCATGGGAACGAATAGAGGCTCTATGTCTTTGAACCTTTTTGGTCATTACTGACAAAAGGGGGAGAAGCATATGAGATTGATAGTCTTCAAGCGGGTTCATATGGGCGGGTACCTTATATTTTGCTTCGTGCTTACAACTCTCGTTTTTGCTACAATTGGTTCTTATGATTTGTAACACTTAAACCAAATGGTCGTCTGCTACTTATTTGCCACCTTGTTTTGCGAAGATAAATTCCGCATGTGCGACGATAAATTCCGCACTTAGCTCATTCTGCAGACGTCCATTTTCCATTATGCATGTCATTATCTTCATATACTTTCACATGCATAGTGGATTGTCATCATAAGCTGAAGTGGATCTCCTCAAGTACAACCTGCCATGTGCATTTGCATTCCAAAAGAAAATTAACTTATATGCACATCTTCAGGGGGAGCCCTTGCAACTTATGAAGACAATTCCTCATCCTTTACAATTTCACAGATTATATTCCCCGTTGAAAACTTCAACTAGTTTGTCATCAATCACCAAAAAGGGGGAGATTGTAACTGCATCTAGTGCCACCCCTAGTTGGTTTTGGAGTATTGACGACAAACCTAGTTGAGGGACTAATGTGTTTGTGAGAATTGCAGGATAACCCAGGTAGAAGTCCCTCATTGATTCGGTTTTACTACCAGAGATGACCCCTAAAAATGTACGAAGACATTGAAGTCAATGGTGGTATATGAAGATATTCACATTGAAGACTATGACAAGAGAAGACACCGCATGAAGCCTATGGAACTCGAAGACTTAGATCTTTCGTAGTTCTTTTTCTTTTGTGTTGAGTCATAGGAACCACCGTACTGTTAAGTGGGGTCCAGGAGAACCAGTCAGAATGACTGAAGTGATGCCTAAACCAAAAACCTGTCTCTTCGAGTGAAGACAATGAGAGCAAATCTTGTCCAGAGCCGGACAAGTCAGCTTTGCTTGTAGCTCAAGTAAAGTTGCCATGTGAGTTTAAAATCTGACCGTTGGGACACGTGTCAGTTCCTTAGTGACCTAGGGTCATTTCGGACAAATCAGGTCGGGTTGCCAAGTGGCTATAAATATCCCACCCCCTACAACCATAAACGGTTGGCTGCTCAGATTGAGAGTACGGCTTTTGTCGTTTGAGAGCAACCCACCTCGAAGCCTTTGAGAGAGAGAATTCCTTGCGAGGATAAAGCCCTAACCACTAGAGCCACAGAGAATTGGGCATCACTTAAGTGTTCTTGTCTGTGTGATCTGAAGACTTATTACACTTGAGGACTGTGCATCCTCCAGACGGTTAGGCGTCGCATTCAGAGCATCCAAGAGACATTGTGGATTGCCAGTGAACAAAGTCTGTGAAGGTTTGGGAGTCTACCTTGAAGACTTACCAGAGTGATTGGGCGAGGACTATGTGACCTTAGCTCAAGGAGAATACGGTGAGGACTTGGTGTCCTGAGCTGCGTGTTCAGGACTGGTTGTCCGGGACTGTGTGTCCTAAGGTTTAAATACCTAGCCGCTCCAACCAGACGTACAGTTGTCACAGCAACTGGAACTGGTCCAACACATCATTGTCTTCAACGAGTCACTGGTTTCATCTTCACTTCCTTTACTTACTGATCACTCATTGTGAAGTCATTGCATGTCTGTTCTATCTTTGGTCTTCACAACGTGAGTGTATGATCTGTTTGGCTTCATAATATCTTCCTACCTGATCCTTATTACACTACAGCTATTTGTCACTGTGCGTTCACTCTGTTGATACTTGACCATGGCTTGCCTAGTGTAGTCTAACTTCCGCTGCATAGTAATAGGCATATCTCTGCTGTTTGTCTTCATAACTTCCACGTTTTGAAGACTTTCATAAAAATCGCCTATTCACCCCCCCTCTAGTCGATATAACGCACTTTCATCCCCCTCTAGGCGATATCCACGGTCTTTCACATGTTTAAAATATCATTTTTAGCGGGGTAAGAGTTTCAATTTTCAATGGTGCGTTATAAGTACTAAGTAGTTTTTTGAACGATTGGTATGGAGCGAAACTGGAATTCATAACTACTACCTCCTTAGGGTATGGTTGTATGGGTTTATGTTGCGACATGTTGAACCTGGTAGTTCTAGGGAAAATACTATGGTTTAGATGTTGGTTTTCAGTAATGAAAATCAGAAGGGGGAAGCCCTTCTTTGATAAAAAAAACTACTACCTACGTCCTGGTTTACTAGTCCCCATAGTATTTTGGGTCAAAGTTTGTCCACGAATTTTACTTGTAAAATGTGAATGGAAAACGAGATTTTGTTATACCCAAACAAAAAAGGACTGGAGGGTGTGATTGCTCTGACACGGACGCGACCTCTCATAGAGCAGGCATTGAACCACCGCGCCGGCCAAGAGGGCCCCACTCGCTGCAAGCCTGGCTGAACACGCCTCCTCGTCGCATGCAATCGGCTTCAGACTTCCCCGCATGCCTCCATTGAATCAGTGCTTGTGCCGTTAACACGTTCTTCCGCGAGCCGGCCGATATTTTAGAACACAACATCGGCTAGCTCCTCTCGTCCACTCTCTATTTAAACGAGGCCAGACGCCTGGCAAGAACCGCACCACACCATTTCTCCCCATATCCTCCTTGCCCCATTTTCTCCACACTCTCCATAGCATCCGCTGAGCAGGAAGACGAGTTCTCCTGCATAAAAGCCGGCTGGGTGCCCCGACAAGCCAGGCAACTCACTGCCCCACCTCCGTCCCCGCCCCAGGCCGTCAGTACCATGGGCGAGGCTGCAGGCGGGCAAGCGGAGGAGCAAGCCGCGGCTGCAAGCTGGCCCCTGGTGTATCAACTCGATGCTCCAAGCCTTCTCGCAGAGGAGTGGCCAGTTGCTACACGCCGGCACATGGGGGACCACCGCGTCCAGTGCATCGTGGTTGGCCCCACCATCCGACGCAAACGTTGGCGGAACCGTGGCATGCTGGCGGAGGTGGCCAACACGTTTACTGCCATCGCCGACACCAAGGAATAGTAGACCACGAGAGCCGCCGCCGCTCTGAACCCACGAATGCTACGACCACCGCGTCGCCGGCATAGACACCCGGTGTGTTGCCTGGTTTGGGTCAAAACATCGTGGACCCCAGCCGCGGCTAGCATTAGAAATTATAAATGCTTCCAGAAGTTATTCGCAATTAGTCAAAAAATGACCAAAATATAATTAATTATGCATGGTTTTGACTTGTTGTGCTCGCACTGGTAGTAGGAACTAGAGGTTTTTCTTTATTTATAACTCTCCTCACATTTTTTTGGCTTTGAAGTGAATCATGGTTGTGGACATTATCTATGAATGTGCAGATATCTGTGAACATGAGTTTGATGTGCAAGTTGAACTTGGAATGTTGGGCTTGCGCGTGAACTATACCATGTCGAATGCTTCGTCTGTTATTGTTTGGAAAGTAATTGATGTTATTACATGACCCAAAAAATAAATATTTTGTGCCACATCAGTAGATGCACGGACATCACAACAGGCATGCTGACTGGGTAAACATTTGAACCTAGCTATTATGAAGGAAAATTTGTATTGACAACAGTTTTAGATAGCAGGAGACGCCTAGCCTGCTCTGCCGCCGCTAGCTTCTTTCTGGCTGCTTCCATCTCTTCTTTGGCTTGGGTGAAGAGAGAATCTGATTACTCTTTTCGCTTCTTCGAGAACTCAGCTACATTCTCAAGGGCTACTGCACGCTTTCTTTCATCCTTTACTAGAGCCATGAGGACACGAATAGTTGACGACTCCACCTGGCTTGTGTGTAATCCAGCATCATCTGGGAATTTGCACCTTGTGTCTAATCCAGCATCATTAGGGAACGGGCACCTTGTATGTAATCCAGCCTCAGTTTGGAAACATGATCTCGAGGTTGACCATACTTCCCTCCTCGCAGGAACTGCATCCTGACATGAAGTTAGTTCTTTTTTAGATCAATACTTAGAGCAACCTAGATCCATTTAGTAGAAGCCAGATAAACAGGACTCGAAGAAGTGAATTCAAAAGGAAAAATATAAAAACAGACTCCAAGGTGAGAACATCCACTTCCTACATCAAGCTAAAAACGAAAGCATTAGGATGATTAAGACTCTTCTTATTACACATCGAAGAAAACAAGGCTAAGAGAAATAGAAACTACAACATACACGCATCGAAGAACATGAGGCTAAATAAAAGTAATTGAAAGGGTGTTACTTACCAAAGCTCGTTTTACAGGTTCGGTGCAGGTCCTCTTTAACTTGCCACGCTCCTTGAAGATGTCCCCAATATCTCGTGTTTGGTCTTTATTGCTCCTCTGCATGTTCGCACTCGTGGTTTTAAAATCTCAACATGGCCAGAAAAATATACTAGTAATGCTCACGCATCTTGTGGGCAACATTAAAGCACTTGTCTACCATGTTAGAGCATCTCCAACAGAAGCGCAATGTGCGGCGCGTTAAAACAACATTTACAGCGCGGAATAGCCAGTTTTTGCGGGCCCGAAGTGCTGAGATAGAGAAGTAAAGTAGAGAGTAGAGAGTAGAGACATAGATAGTTCTTAGCATATATAGCATAGATAGATAAAAAATAGATAGTTCAACTACTCCTCGTCGTCCGACTCCTCCTCGGTGATGTCCTCCTCCAACGTCTCAATCTAGGCATCAAGATACCGATCGTCGTCGGAGTCCCAGGGCGACGCTGCTCCTAGCCTCATGTTGAATTGAGTTGCCGCTTTCCACGTATGCTTGTCCTCGTGATAGGTTGCTCGCTCCGCCCTCCTCTTCTCCCTCTCCGCCCTCCTTTGCACGTAGAACTCGCGCTCGTTGATGATGACCTGCGGGAAGCGTTGGCGCCACAGCGCCATGGCTTCCTTGTCCATCTCGGCGATGCCGAGACAGTGCTCCCACCTCCGGTTGTCATGATGATCCTCGTCGATGATAAGCTGCGGTGAAGGCGCGAGCTCCTGCGCCCGCTCCTGCGTCGGCACGTTGGGGAAGTTCAATGTCTATGAGGCCATCGGAGGCGCCACACCACTGCATCGTACGCGGGCGGCCATGTGGGCAATGTCGAAAGTGTCGACGCCGAGGCACATCCCGCGGAATAGGATCTCGGCGGAGAAGCCGCCAGAGGGGTGCGCGGGGACTCCACGGTATCCCCAAGTTTCCCGGTGATGCGGCGGCTGATGACCGACAAGTATAGGGGATCTATCATAGTCCTTTCGATAAGTAAGAGTGTCGAACCCAACGAGGAGCAGAAAAAAATGTCAAGAGGTTTTCAATAAGGTTGTCGTGGAATTGTCACGACAGATGTCCTTAGTGTGAGGACTTAGTCGCGAGGCCAACGCATCTATGTGGTAGCTTGAGAGGGGTTGAGCGGAATCGAGAGACACGGCACAAGACAAGGGTTTAGACAGCTTCGGGCCCCGGGAAACATCATCCGGTAATAACCCTACATGCTGTTTGTGGCTAGGTCTCATTATGATCATGAGGGAGTCGCCGGTAAGCCGGCTCTTTGTGTCTAGCCCTAGAGATTATTTTCCGCCCCTCTTTGGGGAGCCCTGCCCCTCCTTACATATGTTGAAGGGGCGGGTTACATGTGGAGTCCTAGTAGGACTAGGACTAGTCTATCCTTTCTCACAAGTTGAATACAAGTCCGGGTCTTGCTTCCTCGTAAAGGAAATATTCGCCATCCCTTTCCTCTTAAGCCGGCCCACCAGAGTATAAGCCGGCCCACTGGGCCTTGGGCCTTGTCGTCCGTCTGATCCGCCCACCGGGTCTCTAGTGAGTCATAATGTCCCGACGGGTTACATGTAAACCGCCATGTCCGGGCGGATCGCTAGTGAGCCGCCAAGCTCCAGCCAGGTCTGTGGTGAGTCGCCAAGCCCGGTCGGGTTATGATTCCGTCTGGGTCATACCGCGGGGTATATCCCCGACATTAGCCCCCAGTTTAATTTGGATTTATCCATGTTAAACTAATCCTGTAAAATAAACACAAGAACAAACTTTATAGGTTGTGCTCTGGGTTAAACATTTTCCTGAACCGGCACCTGATCATCTTTAAGTCCTTGTGATTTCCTCCTGGATGCATACTCAAAGATCTTATAACAAATTTCTTTTATCAGATATGTCCAAACCTTGCCAATGCAAAAATCCAGATACTTCTTTTGAAAAATCTGGGTTAATAGGCCAGCTTCAGAGCCAATTTGCAGACATTGGTATCTTATAGAGAAATATTGTAATAAGTAATCCACTTGAATCGGCTTCCAAAGCGCCGGCTTAAAAAATATTGGTCTTGAAAAACTCATCTGACTTTCAGCCGGCTTGTAGAACTTGCCGGTTTATCATTGCCAAAATATCCGGTTTGTAAATATTGATAGCACCGGGTCATAATTGTTGCCGACGCCGGGTCATAGTTATTGGTGACGCCGGGTCAATCTGGTTTACTCAAAACTGAGAATTTGAAGATTTTTCTCCCTTATATCCATATTACCTGTAGCCCCCAAGTCTTGAGCAGAAACAAAGTGATGACTTAAAAATGGCTTTAATATAAATACTGCCACTTTGAAGAAATCCATGTTGTTCACCTTAGTCACTAGTAAAGACTGAATACTCCATATATGTAGCCCCAAGTGCCGGGTTGTCATGCTTGCAGCAACCTGGGACTTGTAATTGCCTTATACTCATAAAAAACTACAACCAGTGTAGCCCCCAAGGGCCGGGTCATTATGCAATAATGAGCAGGGACTTAATAAATATGATCATATAGACTTTGAACAACAACGTGTAGACCCCAAGGGCCGGCTCAGTAAGATAATATTGAGTTGGGACTTTATATATACTTCTTTTAAAAAGAACATCATATGATGTAACCCCCATCATGGGGCTTGAACCCACGTCCACAAGGTTAAGAGCTTTGTGCTTTACCAACTGAGCAGTGGACCCTTCAATATAATGGAATAAAACTTATGTACCTTGAATTGTTGACAGGAGCAATTGGTAGCCCCCAAGGGCCGGCTCATTATGATGTGATGAGTCGGGTCTTCAATAAGGCCAGTAAAATTGTCTTTGCATTAGCCCCCAAGTGCCATGGTGCATGCTGGCAGTGACATGGGACTTGCATATTTGATATAATCTCAAACTGAATAATGTAGCCCCCAAGTGTCGGGTCGTAAGCATGTAGCGACTCAAGACTATTCCTTCCATTGTAGAATAAATTATATCCATTGATAAAATAATATCCATTGCGCTGAAGCAACTTTGAAAACCTCATTCGTAATATTGGTGATTGATAAGAATCCAACCATGTTGGCTATTTGAAAATTTGAATAATATAATTCATTTTAAAAACCTCAATCATTCAATATCATTATGAAAATCCATCCAATTTTGGCTATGAAAGATATGAATACCTTACCAGTTGATAAGTAAATCCAGAGTTTTAAATACTCGGAGGCTCTTGGCCGATGGCGACTTAATGCGCATTCATTGTAATCCGGCGGCTTATAGCCTTTGAGAAAATCAAGAATTGATAACCCTTTTGAGACACCAGTTTCAATCTTTGATGATGGGCTGGAACTTAATCATTTATGTAAGTCACAGCTTTGTAAATCCTGCATAGAGTTTAAACAACATATGCCCTGGGACTTAACATCAAAAGCCAGGGCGGGTAACCACTCAAATGTAGTCTTATCCTGCACATAAGTAAATCACAAGATCCCTTGGCGGTTTACCGCAGGGCGGATCATAATATCTCACATATAACCACTGTGATATTTAATTTGTACTACCGGTTTACATGACATGTGCAGTAAAGGTGATAACCCAATCCTTAGAAGCCAATACTTCCAAATATATGATGATTTTCACATGATGGCGACTTATCGTCCAAAGCCAAGCCGGGTTTAAACGAAACCACACTTATATGCTTCAGATATGAGAAAAAAGTCTCAAAACCCAAAAGGTTATTTGAAAAAACTTAAACCAAATAAAAATCGAGGTTTCTGATTCGAATACGATCAGTGAACCGTTCCAAAGGGGTTAAGCTAGGATTCGAATACGGCTAGGATTCGAATACGATCATGTAGCCCCCAGTGGCTTTGGCGTTGCACCGATCAAGAGGGTACCGACAGCTATGTTCTCTTTGGTTCGAATACGACCTATGTTTGAATAGGAAGCCCCCAAATGACCTTGAGAGGTTTTTAATGACCCTGATTCGAATACAATCCAAGTCGGACCGAAAAGGGGTTAAGCTATGATTCAGATACAATCAAGAAGCCCCCTAGTGAGTTTGGCTTTGCGCCGATCAAAAGGGTTACGACAGCTATGTTCTCTTTGGTTCGAATACGACCTATGTTTGAACAGGAAGCCCTCAAATGACCTGTAACTATGGATATGAGCCGGATCAAAGGGTAATCATAGCTTAGGTCAATAAGCCGGAAGCCCCCAAGTGACATATTTCTGAGCTGTGCTCGTCGGGTGCCTATGTTTGAGTTGTGCTGTGCAACAAAATCTCTTTGGTCCCTGTAATTTTTCCTGAAAACTCGAACTTGCAAGAGATGAATTCTTTTTAAACCGGAATTTCGAATCGGATATTGAGAGCTTCAAAGCTTTGCGGGAGACAGGTTTACCTTGAGCCGGATTTTAAACTGACATTCTTCATTTTGAACCGGAAATTTTCTGACGGCCTTTAAATTCTTTATCAATATGGCAGTAGTCTCTGGGGCTGGGGTATTTTTTTCCCTCCAATGACCCGGAGTTCTGGATTATTAATGCTGGCCAATTTTGCCGAGTCATGCCATTGTAGCCCCCGAGTCTTAAGGCGACTCGAGAAGTTGTCTTGAGATTCTCCATATTTGACCGTGTGCAAACCGGTATGAGTCATTCAACATCTCAGTGATATAACTTGTCCTGCACTGGAGAACTTGCAAGCCAAAGTAATTGCTCTTTTAAAAAAATAAATATATAATATAAAAATATACTGGATGGATTTCACATGATATGTCAGGCTAGTAATTATCTACCGCGGAGTTGATGATCACCATGTTGAAGTTGAAATCAATCACGGTAGAGTCGGCCGCGGGAACAGATGAGCCGGCCACGACATTATAAGCCGGTGCAGACGGACGAGTCAATCACAGGTGCGATAAGCCGCGCGGATGGGCAAGTCAGCCGCGACATTGGAAACGACACGGATGCGGGCGAGTCGGCCGCGGGTGCGGACGGCTAGTTAGTCGCGTGTATTGTTGTAGCAGGGGCGGCGACTTGCGTATGTATCCGTCCAGCAGCACGGCACGAAAGCGCTAGTGCAAAAATAATATTAGCGCACGTCCTTTTGCGACACCGGTGTAATGAATAATGGTCCTGCGAAAAAATACCACATAGCAGAGTAGTTTGTTTGTCGAAGGAAAAAAGTGTTTTTTAATTAAATAAACATGAAGATAGCACCTGATTCATTTATTCGGATGAACTTTGGATGCTGATGCTGGATAATTGACCCGAGGATGACAGCATGCCGATGTAGTTCACGGACGATCTTTGCAATAATATGGACAAAATACTTCTGTCGCACTGTATGTACTACTCCAGTTTTTTAGAAAACCGGACCACATAGTAGTACTCCTTGCGGTGCATTGCATGTATTTTTTTTTTTGAAACAAGGCAAAAGACTTGCCATTTTCATTGAATAAGAAGAAGGTTTTAGAGTCGAGGCCAGCGGCCGAGTTACAAATCCTCATTCTCGCGGCATTACATTACACAAATATTTTGCCCTGGCACGGCACCACTGTGAGGCTTCCTCTTTGATTCAAGCAACAAGCACACCCACTGGAATTGCGTTGTTACGGAACACACGTGCATTTCGCTCTTTCCATATTTCCCAAGAAGTCAGTAGCATGATGGAAGTCAGCGCCCTTCGTGGTCGTGAGGTCCCAGAAGCATTGGCGCGCCACCACTCTTTGACCGAAGTCAAACCACCCTAGTTCGCTGGATGTACATCTTGTAAACCGAGCCAAGATTTAATCATTCCCCACACACGGATGGTGTAGCGGCATTGGAAAAGAAGGTGTGCCGCCGATTCCAGAGTTTGCTTGCAAAGAGGACAAAGATTACAATTTTGCCAACCCCTTCGCTGAAGCCTGTCAGCCGTCCAAACTCTGTTGTTGATGACCAACCAAGCAAAAAAATTGCATTTGGGAGGAGCCCAGTTCTGCCACACTAACAGAGGCATGTCCATGTCCACTAGCTCAAGGAATTGTGTATTATAAGCCGACGCCGCTGAATATTGGCCATCATTGGTGAGCTTCCACATAATTGAATCGGTCTCCTCCGGGTTGAGATTGACCAGCAAGAGCTTTCCCCAAAGGTTGACGAACTCAGATATGTGGCTAACAGTGAGGTTCCCACCAATATCCACCTTAGAAACCCAGAAGTTATTGTGCAAGGCCTTCTTCACAGAGCAGTTTTTTCTTGTAGAAAGTTCAAAGATCTTGGGCGCGATATCCTTGGGTCTCATACCATCCAGCCAGGAAGAATCCCAAAATGATGCTCGACGACCGTCTCCAACAACAACCTTTATGGCGGAGGCGAAAATATCTTTGTACTTTTGTACACAAGGGTTTCCCAAGTTGACCCAAGGTTTGGCCGGATCCGTCCAAGCAGCCCACAGCCAACGAATTCGGAGGGCCGCTACAATTTTTTTCAGATTTAGAATGCCCAACCCACCATGCACTTTTGATTTGCACAACTGGTCCCAATTGATCTTGCATTTGCCACCTGTGACCTTGTCACAACCTGCCCAAAGATAGGCACGCCTAAGGGAGTCGATCTTCTTCATAACCTGAGCAGGTAGGTCTAGCACCGTCAAGTAGTAAATGGCAATTGCCGTGATGACCGACTTGACCAACACAGCCCGTCCCGGCTACGCAACATGCTTGCCCATCCAAGGGGTAAGTTGAGCAGCAGTCTTATATTCGAGAGGCTGAAAATGGATTGTTTTGAGCCTCTTGGTTGACAACGGCAGCCCAAGATATTTCATTGGGAAGGAGGTGCGGTTGGCGGGGAAGGAGCTGAGTATATCATCAAGATCCAAGGAGTCACATCGAATGGGGGCAACAAGACTTTTAGAGCAGTTCGTTGTTAGCCCCGTCACTTCCCCAAACTGTGCAAGCATATCCGCAAAAAACTTGACCTCGGTTTTGATGGGCGCAAGGAAAACCGCCGCGTCATCCGTGTAGAGGGAGGCTCGGATAGGCATGGCATTGCCACCAAGAGGGTGCAGCTTTCCTTGAGCAGTGGCTTTCTTGAGAATGTGATGTAGTGAGTCGATGGCCAGCACAAAAAGGAGTGGGGATAAAGGATCTCCTTGTCTCAGACCCTTTCCAAGCTTGATAGGAGTGCCAGGAACCCCATTGAGCAGAACTCGCGACGAAGCCGAGGAGAGGAGAGTTGAGATCCATCCTCGAAAGCGTGGAGGAAAACCAAGGTGCTGAAGAAGGTCAAGAAGATAGTCCCAACGAATAGAGTCGAAGGCTTTCTTGATATCTAGCTTGAAGAGCAGTGCCGGGGTTTTCTTGCGGTGGAAACGTCTCGCAAGATTGCGCACAGACATGAAATTATCGTGGATACATCTCCGTTTGATGAACGCACTCTGGGCCTGGGAGACCAAGTCGTTCATGTGGGGGGCTAACCGGTTGGACATCACTTTTGCAATAATCTTCGCAATAGCATGAATAAGACTGATGGGGCGAAAGTCAGCAATATCCTCGGCACCATCTTTCTTGGGGATGAGGGCAACATCCGCAAAATTTAGCCAGTGGAAATGGGCGGCATGTAGGTCAGAGAAACGATGAATAGCCGACATGAGATCTCCCTTTATTGTGCTCCAGCATGCTTTAAAAAAGGCACCAGTGAAGCCATCCGATCCTAGAGCTTTGTCATTTGGCATAGCAAAAACTGCAGCCTTCACCTCCTCTTCCGTGATAGCCTCATCCAAATCCTGAAGGTCACAATTGGGGGCCGGAATGATTCCCCAATTGATGTCAATGCTACGCGAAGGACCCTTCTTAGCAATGCTTTCAAAATGATGGTGTATGACCTGCTCCTTCAAATTGTGTTCTGTAATCCAACCATTGTTATGCTTGAGACGATGTATAAAGTTCTTCCTCCTTCGGTGGTTAACACGAAGGTGAAAGTAGCGGGTGTTAGCATCGCCGTCCTTCAAATTGGTGATTCTTGAGTTTTGCCTCTTTCTGGACTTCTCAAGCACAACCCATGCGATAATCTTCCTCTTGAGCCGTTTCCGAAGATCAATTTCCTGTTGGGATAACTCTCTTTGTTCCTGGGCCATATCAAGATGGAGAATAACTTCAAGGGCCATATGCAGCTGGACCTTAGATTTAGCGAAGAGTGTTTTGCTCCAGGAACGTAATCGCGACTAGTAGTTTTTAGCTTGTGAAAAAGTCTCTGGTAGGGATCTTGGTGACTCGAATCTTTGTTCCAAGCGTCGCTGACTGTCTTTTGGAATCGTGGCATCTTGGTCCAATGGTTCTCAAACCTAAAGGACCTGGGTTTCTTGGGGCCGTCCGTGCAAGCGAGCAACAACGGACAATGATCTGAGAGCGAGGAGGACATAGCATGAAGTATGTGGTTGGCGAATTCGATGTCCCAATCCTCATTGCAAAAAAAAGATGTCAAGTTTACTAAGCGTTGGATTGTTTCTCTCGTTACTCCAAGTAAACTTCCGGTTCTGGAGGGGGATCTCCTTGAGCTCACAGGAAGTAAGAGTGTTGTGGAAGCGAACTAATCTGCTACGATCAACATTGGAGCGGTTTTTATCTCTGGCCCGGTAAATCTGGTTGAAGTCCCCATTAACCAGCCATTTTGTCCCTAGCGACAGTTTCTGGGAGGATAGCTCGAGAAAAAATGCGTCTTTGTGAATGCTTCTAGTTGGCCCATATACAGTGGTAAGCTTGAAGTTATTGCTCTCCGTAGAATTCTTGATAGCAACATCTCCGGAAAGAAAATATGATCCAATCTGGACATTGGAAATGTTCACCACGTTATCATCCCATAGGAGTAATATGCCTCCTTTAGTTCCATTAGCAGGTTTGTAAGCGAAATTCTTCAATCTGTAACCACCAAGGTATGTAGCGATGAAACTGTCAATGACCTGAAGCTTTGTTTCCTGTAGGCAAACAAGATGGCAGGAGAATGTAGCAATTGTTTCATGTACCGTGGCTCTACGGTCTGGGCAGTTCAAGCCACGCACATTCCAACACAGTATTGAGATGTTTTGCTCTAACATTGATTCACCAAGGGTACATCAGCAGAATTACAAAGGGGCAACATGGATTGAAAGAAGCATAGCAGTAGAGGTCTCGCCAAGACCAGGGGCAGTAGAAATCTACAACAGCTACAAATAGGCGTACAACTGACATTGGTTTGGTGTACAATCATAAGGAACTAGAGTACATCAGATAACTGGCAGCAGGTTCAAGTGGTTGTAGATGCAGCCTCATCCAGGTCCGGTCCACCTTCTCCACCATGCTGCACCAGAGCCTCTTCAACCGCTGACGAGAGATCACAATCAAGTTGAAATAGTGCACGAAGGGCAGCCACAGCAAGATCTGGAAGCTGGCCATGAAACATCTGAGTGAACTTTGCAATCGCAGCTTCTGTTACTTGCTCACCTTCAGCGACGATGTTCATACGTCGACAGAGCAGCTGCTCTGCAAGCTTGGCAATGGGCACACTCCTCTTTTTTGCCCGGAGACGCGGACTCTGCCTGGGAAGCTAGAAGCCAGTTACTCCAGCAAGTGTCTTCCGTCGAGCTGTAGGCCGCCTGGGCGGTGTTGAGGGTGGTGAGGGGAGCAGGGCCGACATGCTTGGGATGAAGATAGGAGTGGGCATCTCAGGTGAAGTGGTGGGAGCTACAACAGGGGACAAATGGCCAGAACTGCCATCATCAGATACATCAGGTTTGGACGGCGGCGTGGGCGTAGCAGGGACAAACTCCAGCGTGGGAGTGGCGTTGAGGTCGTGTGGATCTTCAAGCAGGGCTTCTTGTCGTGGAACAAGCACAACTTCAGGGGAGCGGGTGGACATAGCCGGCAGCTGTGACGGCATCATCTTTGTCATGGCCTGGTGTGCATCCAGGGTTAAGGAAGGCTGCACTCTAGTCACCATGCGAGCCGCGCCGCAGAGCCAGCCCAGGGCCGAACCAGAGGGGGTGAGCTCGGTGATGTCACATGAGGTGGTGCGAGGGGAGGGCGGGAGAGAGCGGCCTCGAATCATCTTTGCTGAACCAGAACGGTGCCGGCCGTCCCTTCCGCGGTCATCCCTGCCACGGTCCCCGCCACGCTCCTCGCGGCGCGAACCATGGCGATCTTCATCAGCTCGGCATTCCGGAGTGCGGGAATGGCTCCTGAAGAAACGATCACGCCAGGAGGATCATGGCAGGTCATTGTCCCAACCCCGCCGGTCATCTCTGTCATGCTCATCATCGCGGTGGTGCCTGTCTTCATCGTCACAGCTGCGAGGCGGAGGTTCCTGCCTATCCCGCACCCGGCGCTCGCCATCCACCACGCCATAGCGCCAGGCGAAAGGCTCAGAATGCGGGTGGCGTGGGATGTTGTTGAAAGCATCGGGCATGTAGTCCTCCAGCTGGTTGAGATGAACAATGGAGCGACGTCGGATACCGCGATGCCCAACAGCTGTTGACGGATCCCCACCAACGCCTGTGGCCACCCGCGGCGCGACGGTGACCTGCTGCACCTTGGGGATGGCCGAGGGGTTCGCTAACCAGGCCCAGAGCTTGAAACCGGCAGCATCTTCATGTTGTAGGGTGTCGACGTCGAAGTAGTGGATGAAGGTGTTCGGCCCGAGCACCTGTGCCGCCACGGAGTCGCACCAGGCGCTGAGAGGGATTCCTTCGATGCATAGATGGACATGGTAGTCCGCCCGGATCACATCAGAGTGCGCGTCAAGGCGCCAGTTAGCGGAGTGGATGTCGAGCCTGTTGTGCCGGAAACGGCCCGACGGCGTGACCCTGTCGCATTGGTGTTCGTAGTCGAAGAGGGCGAAGAAGTCCTGCGGATAGTGTGGCACCACCTTGACAGCCCGCACGCCGAACTGCACGTCGATGGCCTCCTTGATCTCAGCAGCGCTCACGGCTGGCCTGCTGCCTCCAAGCCAGAGGAAGGCTCCCAAGCAGGCGAGGCTGGCAGCGTTGGCGTCCATCTCGGGCATGGAGATGATGACGACGCTCCCCTCATCGGGACGCAACGACGGGTCGCCGACGCGGGGCTCCTGACGTGGCATGGAGCTCCACGGAGGCGACGGGGGGGTCGGAGGAGCCGATGCAGGGGACACCACTTCTCTGGACGCAGCAGGGGACCTCACTGTGGTGGAAGGAGGGGCAGCAGAAGGGGACCGGGGGGAGGGGGACGGAGAGTTGGTGCAGCCCCTCGCCCTATGCCCAATCTGGCGACATCTCCGGCATGTGAATGGATTTCTACAGCTTGCCTTGCAGTGCCCCTTCAGTAGGCAGCGATGGCACTCTCTGTCTTGCAGCTTGACGAACTCACCCTGTCTACGAGGAGGGGAATAAGAAGCCGCAGGTCGCCGTCTTGAATGTGGGTTGCTGGGGCGGCCACGGCAGGAGCAGCTTGACTAATGTAGCTTTGTTTTTTATGACACAAAGCATCATCGGCTAGTCAAATCACACATGTTGAATTAGGCCGGCTTGCTTGCTTCCCATACAATATTAGATTCCTCCTTTCTCGATTCTCTTGCCATTGTGGGCTTAGCACAAGTAGCACTAGATTTTGTTTATCTTGCCTCACAACCATGAAACGAATGGGGGCTGTGCTATAATTAGTCTTTTGTCGTGCGTTATGTGATACAGAGGCCTTTGCGGCGGAGACGGCAGCTCATGGCCAAGGCGGCCGCTCGGCGCATCTGTGGCCGAAGAGGCTCGGCGATACTGGAAGAGTCAACGGCCGGGCAGGGCGAAACCAGAGGTGACCCGACAGGAGGCAGAAACGACGACCGCGGAAGGCGACTTGGACAGGCACTCGGCACTCGAAGGAGCAGTAACAGTGAGACGTGCAGCCGAGCAACAGCTTGGGCGTCTTGACATAGCAGCACAATCGTGGAGTAATGCCGAGGTATGGGCCGACGCGACAGAGGCCATGGCGGTTTAGTAGTAGAGGCGAGGCGATTTGGCGATGTGGGCGGCTTGCAAGGCCGTGAGGGCGACCGGCGAAGCAAAAGCGAGGCCATAGCGATTCAAGGCGGGCGGCTCAACGGCGCGGCAACTCAGGGGCTCACAGCAACTTGGCGGCTCACAGCGGTGGGTGGCCCGGTGTGATGCTAGTGAGAAGCAGCAGCTGTGGAGGTAATTGGCTGGCTCTTGTAGCAGAGGTGAAAACGAGGCGGGCGCCGCGGAAGCTAAATGGCAGACCCGCAAGGTAGGCCGCTGCGGTAGAGCAGCGGATTAAGACGAGCGCGGCGGCCGGCTTCGAAGCATATACCGCGGCGGTGACTCAAGGGCGCGGTGGAAGCGACCATGGCCAGCCCTTGTACATCAGGTACGAGCGACGAGGCAGGGACACGAGGCCAGCCGCGACCAGAGGAGGCTACGAGGCCGAGCGGCTCAGGCGCGGCAACTCGGCGGCTTTACGGAGGCGGTTCTGGAACGGCGGACTCGACGGTGGCTCGGAGCGGCCGGTGGAACCGAGCCAGAAACGGAGCAAGACCAACCATGGGTCCATGTTGGTTTTGCTCGGAGTAATCTTTTGACCAGCCCGCGTGCCACCTTTGGTAGTTGATGGCTGGGTTGCTCCGGTGAGTCTTCTCAGGACTTCAAACAAAAAGAACTTTAGCAATTTCACGGGGTGGGTGATTTGTGCCTAGGTAGATCGCATATCCGCAGCCGTGCACATAGACGTGATCCTTTGTTTTTCTCGATCGTTCTTTCGCTTTTGCTGATGTTGCGAACGTGGTAGGCATCTCCATCCGAAGAACCGTCGGATTAAACAAACCGATTGAAGTGGAAATTCCCAGTCCGTCTCAACGCAACCTGTAAGTGCATAATTGCCGAAAACTTCTGCTGCAGACTCGGCGGATTACCAACACGTGTGCGACGGCCATACCACACGTAACCCTAAAATCTCTGTCTGTCTCATGCACTGTTCCGACTACTCATCGACGACGTAGATCCTTCAGCCCAGACTCTTCTTCATCCAGTATATTACGAGCTTCTCGACCCTTTGAAAAAATCCCTTCAAGAACTCAACATCACCGTGCGCAGGCCCCACAGTGGGCGCCAACTGTCGTGGAATTGTCACGACAGATGTTCTTAGTGTGAGGACTTAGTCGTGAGGCCAACGCATCTATGTGGTAGCTTGAGAGGGGTTGAGCGGAATCGAGAGACGCAACACAAGACAAGGGTTTAGACAGCTTCGGGCCCCGGGAAACATCATCCGGTAATAACCCTACATGTTGTTTGTGGCTAGGTCTCACTATGATCATGAGGGAGTCGCCGGTAAGCCGCCTCTTTGTATCTCGCCCTAGAGATTATTTTCTGTCCCTCTTTGGGGAGCCTTGCCCCTCCTTATATATGTTGAAGGGGCGGGTTACATGTGGAGTCCTAGTAGGACTAGGACTAGTCTATCCTTTCTCACAAGTTGAATACAAGTTCGGGTCTTGCTTCCTCGTAAAGGAAATATTCGTCATCCCTTTCCTCTTAAGCCGGCCCACCAGAGTATAAGCCGGCCCGTTGGGCCTTGCGCCTTGTCGTCCGTCTGATCCGCCTGCCGGGTCTCTAGTGAGTCACAATGTCCCGGCGGGTTACATGTAAACCGCCATGTCCGGGCGGATCGCTAGTGAGTCTCCAAGCTCCATCCAGGTCTCTGGTGAGTCACCAATCCCGGCCGGGTTATGATTCCGGCTGGGTCATACCGCGGGGTATATCCCCGAAAAAGGTATTCTCTGCAAGCACTGAAATTATCGGTAACAGATAGTGATGAAGCTATATACCTAGGGTAGGGACATAGGCCTGACCTTGACACCCTCCCCAAGGTCATCGCCCTAAAGCCAGAAACATTCAAGGGGTACCATCATCCACTCGACCAGAGACATTCCACTTGGAAAAATCAATGACATTCAAACGTCACAGTAACCACTCGACATACAGAAGACCTAAAGCCACTCTACACAACAACAGTTGGGCGTTTACTCTTAGACTTAATTATCATTTATATCACTTAATTGCTAGCGTTACCAGTAACATTCCACTCTTAATAAACATTGAATCCCGTGTAATGGAGGAGAGCTGGGGTCCTGACGCACTCTATATAAGCCACTCCCCTCCTCTAGAACAAGGGTTCACATCCTTTGTAAACACACACATATACACAATCCAGTCGACCACCTCCGGGCACCGAGACGTAGGGTTGTTACTTCCTCCGTGAAGGGCCTGAACTCGTAAACTCGTGTGTACAACTACTCCATAGCTAGGATCTTGCCTCCTCATACCTACCCCCCATTCTACTGTCAGTCTTAGATCCACGACAGTTGGCGCCCACCGTGGGGCAGGTGTCTTAGCAGTTTGTTGGAGAAGTTGCGATTTTTCCGATTCCCATCATCATGGTTTCTGGCGGAGGATTGGCTGATGGCCGTGAGATCTGTCTTGGCGCACTCGTCTTCATCGCCGACGACTCCACTTGGATCCATGAGGCGCCACTCGACGTTGATGCGCTCCCCGTCCGCGGGGCGACGCACTTCCATGCGTGCGTCCGTGGTGTCCTTCTTCGGCAGCCGTCGACTCAGTTTCAGTCGGCTCCTGCGGTGTCCTCGCTCCCCGCTACTCGCCGGCGCAAGCGTGATGGGTAACGTAGCATAAATTCAAAATTTTCCTACGTGTCACCAAGATCTATCTATGGAGTCATCTAGCAACAAGGGAGGAGTGGATCTACATACCCTTGTAGATCGCGCGTGGAAGCGTTCAAGAGAACGGGGTTGATGGAGTCGTACTCGTCGTGATCCAAATCACCGATGATCCTAGCGCCGAATGGACGGCACCTCCGCGTTCAACACACGTACGGAGCAGCGACGCTCCTCCTTCTTGATCCAGCAAGGGGGGAGGAGAGGTTGATGGAGATCCAGCAGCACGACAGCGTGGTGGTGGAAGTAGCGGGATTCCAACAGGGCTTCGCCAAGCGCTGCGGGAGGAGGGAGATGTGTCATGGGAGGGAGAGGGAGGCGCCAGGGCTTAGGTATGGTTGCCCTCCCTCCCCCCCACTATATATAGGGCCAAGGGAGAGGGGGGGCACAGCCTTTGGCCCTTCCTCCAAGGAAGGGTGCGGCCAGGGAGGAGTCCCTCCTCCCCAAGGCACCTCGGAGGTGCCTTCCCCCTTTAGGACTCTTCCTTTCCCCCTTCTCTTGGCGCATGGGCCTCTTGGGGCTGGTGCCCTTGGCCCATATAGGCCAAGGCGCACCCCCTACAGCCCATGTGCCCCCCCGGGGCAGGTGGCCCCACCCGGTGGACCCCCGGGACCCTTCCGGTGGTCCCGGTACAATACCGGTGACCTCGAAACTTGTCCCGATGGCCGAAATAGCACTTCCTATATATAATTCTTTACCTCCGGACCATTCCGGAACTCCTCGTTACGTCTGGGATCTCATCCGGGACTCCGAACAACTTTAGGGTTACCGCATACTAATATCTCTATAACCCTAGCATCACCGAACCTTAAGTGTGTAGACCCTACGGGTTCGGGAGACATGCAGACATGACCGAGATGACTCTCCGGTCAATAACCAACAGCGGGATCTGGATACCCATGTTGGCTCCCACATGTTCCACGATGATCTCATCGGATGAACCACGATGTCAAGGACTTAATCAATCCCGTATACAATTCCCTTTGTCTAGCGGTACGATACTTGCCCGAGATTCAATCGTCGGTATCCCGATACCTTGTTCAATCTCGTTACCGGCAAGTCTCTTTACTCGTTCCGTAACACATCATCCCGTGATCAACTCCTTGGTCACATTGTGCACATTATGATGATGTCCTACCGAGTGGGCCCAGAGATACCTCTCCGTTTACACGGAGTGACAAATCCCAGTCTCGATTCGTGCCAACCCAACAGACACTTCTGGAGATACCTATAGTGTACCTTTATAGCCACCCAGTTACGTTGTGACGTTTGGCACACCCAAAGCACTCCTACGGTATCCGGGAGTTGCACAATCTCATGGCCTAAGGAAATGATACTTGACATTAGAAAAGCTTTAGCATACGAACTACATGATCTTGTGCTAGTCTTAGGATTGGGTCTTTGTCCATCACATCATTCTCCTAATGATGTGATCCCGTTATCAATGACATCCAATGTCCATGGTCAGGAAACGTAACCATCTATTGATCAACGAGCTAGTCAACTAGAGGCTTACTAGGGACATGGTGTTGTCTATGTATCCACACATGTATCTGAGTTTCCTATTAATACAATTATAGCATGGATAATAAACCATTATCATGAACAAGGAAATATAATAATAATAACTAATTTATTATTGCCTCTAGGGCATATTTCCAACAGTCTCCCACTTGCACTAGAGTCAATAATCCAGTTCACATCGATATGTGATTAACACTCAAGGTCACATCCCCATGTGACTAACACCCAAAGAGTTTACTAGAGTCAATAATCTAGTTCACATTACCATGTGATTAACACTCGATGAGTTTTGGGTTTGAACATGTTATGCTTGTGAGAGATGTCATAGTCAACGGGTCTGAATCTTTCAGATCCGTGTGTGCTTTACAAATCTCTATGTCATCTCCTAGATGCAGCTACCACGTTCTATTTGGACCTATTCCAAACAACTATTCTACTATACTAGTCCAGTTTACTACTCGGAATAATCTGGATTAGTGTCAAAGTTTGCATCGGCGTAACCCTTTACGACGAACTCTTTTACCACCTCCATAATCGAGAAAATTCCTTAGTCCACTAGTTACTAAGGATAACTTTGACCGCTGTCCTGTGATCCATTCTTGGATCACTCTTGTACCCCTTGACTGACTCATGGCAAGGCACACTTCAGGTGCGGTACACAGCATAGCATACTGTAGAGAGCCTATGATAAAAGCATAGGGGACGACCTTCGTCCTTCCTCTTTCTTCTGCCATGGTCGAGCTTTAAGTCTTAACTTTATACCTTACAACTCAGGCAAGAACTCCTTCCTTGACTGATCCATCTTGAACACCTTCAAGATCATGTCAAGGTATGCGCTCATTTGAAAGTACCATTAAGCGTTTTGATCTATCCTTATAGATCTTGATGCTCAATGTTCAAGCAGCTTAATCCAGGCTTTCCATTGAAAATCACTTTCCAAATAACCCTATATGCTTTCCAGAAATTCTACGTCATTTCTGATCAACAATATGTCAACAACATATATTCATCAGAAATTCTATAGTGCTCCCACTCACTTCTTTGGAAATACAAGTTTCTCATAAACTTTGTATACACCAAAATCTTTGATCATCTCATCAAAGCATACATTCCAATTCCAAGATGCTTACTCCAGTCCTTAGAAGGATTGCTGGAGCTTTGCATACTTATTAGCATCTTTCAGGACTGACAAAACCTTCCGGTTGTATCACATACAACCTTTCCTCAAGAAAATCATCGAGGAAACAATGTTTTGACATCCTATCTGCAAGATTTCATAAATAATGCAGTAATCGCTAATATAATTCCAACAGACTCTTAGCATCGCTACGAGTGAGAAAGTCTCATCATAGTCAAATCTTGAACTTGTCGAAAAACATCTTAACGACAAGTCGAGCTTTCTAATGGTGACATTTACCATCATTGTCCGTCTTCCTTTTAAAATCCATATGTACCTAACAGCCTTACGACCATCAAGTAGTTCTTCCAAAGTCTACACTTTGTTTTCATACATGGATCCTCTCTCGGATTTTATGGCCTCGAGCCATTTATCGGAATCCGGGCCCACCATCGCTTCTCCATAGCTCGTAGGTTCATTGTTGTCTAGCAACATGACTTCCAAGACAGGATTACGTACCACTCTGAAGTAGTACGCATCCTTGTCATCCCACGAGGTTTGGTAGTGACTTGATCTGAAGTTTCATGATCACTATCATAAGCTTCCACTTCAAATGGTGTAGGTGCCACAGGAACAACTCATGTGCCCTGCCACACACTAGTTGAAGAGATGGTTCAATAACCTCATCAAGTCTCCACCATCCTCCCACTCAATTCTTTCGAGAGAAACTTTTCCTCGAGAAAGGACTCGATTCTAGAAACAATTCCTTATTGCTTTCGGATCTGAGACAGGAGGTATACCCAACTATTTTAGGTGTCCTATGAAGATGCATTTATCCGCTTTGGGTTCGGGCTTATCAGCCTGAAACTTTTTCACATAAGCGTCGCAGCCCCAAACTTCTAAGAAATGACAGCTTAGGTTTCTCTAAACCATAGTTCATACGGTGTCATCTCATCGGAATTACGTGGTGCCCTATTTAAAGTGAATGTGGTTGTCTCTAATGCCTAACCCATAAACTATCGTGGTAATTCTATAAGAGACATCATGGTTTGCATCATATCCAATAGGGTGCAGTTATGATGTTCGAACACACCATCATACCATGGTGTTCCAGGATGTATTAGTTGTGAAACAATTTCCACAATGTCTTAGTTCTGTGCCAAACTCGTAATTCAGATATTCATCTCTATGATCATATCATAGATATTTTATCCTCTTGTCACGACGATCTTTCAACTTCACCCTGAAATTACTTGAACCTTTCAATAATTCAGACTCATGATTCATCAAGTAAATATACTCAACATCCACTCAAATCATCTGTGAAGTAAGAACATAATGATATCCACTACATGCCTTAGCACTCATTGGACTGCACACATCAAAATGTATTACTTCCAGCAAGTTGCTTTCTTGTTCCACTTTACTGAAAACGAGGCTTTCAGTCATCTTGCCCATGTGGTATGATTTGCATGTCTCAAGTGATTCAAAAATCAAGTGAGTCCAAACGGTCCATTTGCATGGAGTTTCTTCATGCATATACACCAATAGACATGGTTCGCATGTCTCAAACTTTTCAAAAACGAGTGAGTCCAAAGATCCATCAACATGGAGCTTCTTCATGCATTTTATACCGATATGACTTAAGTGGTAGTGCCACAAGTAGGTGGTACTATCATTACTATCTTATATCTTTTGGCATGAACATGTGTATCACTACGATCGAGATTCAATAAACCATTCATTTTAGGCGTAAGACCATTGAAGGTATTATTCAAATAAACAGAGTAACCATTATTCTCCTTAAATGAATAACCGTATTGCGATAGACATAATCCAATCATGTCTATGCTCAACGCAAACACCAAATAACAATTATTTAGGTTTTAATACCAATCTCGATGGTAGAGGGAGTGTGCGATGCTTGATCATATCAACCTTGGAAACACTTCCAACACATATCGTCAGCTCACCTTTAGCTAGTCTCCGTTTACTCCGCAGCCTTTTATTTCGAGTTTACTAACATTTAGCAACCGAACCGGTATCTAATACCATGGTGCTACTAGGAGTACTAGTAAAGTACACATTAACACAATGTATATCCAATATACTTCTATCGACTTTGCCAGCCTTCTCATCTACCAAGTATCTAGGGTAATTCTGCTCCAGTGGCTGTTCCCTTTATTACAGAAGCACTTAGTCTCAGGCTTGGGTTCAACTTTGGGTTTCTTCACTAGAGCAGCAGCTGATTTGCCGTTTCATGAAGCATCCCTTTTTGCCCTTGCCCTTCTTGAAACTAGTGGTTTCACCAACCATCAACAATTGATGCTCCTTCTTGATCTCTACTTTTGTGGTGTCAAACATTGCGAATATCTCAAGGATCATCATATATGTCCCTGATATATTATAGTTCATCATGAAGCTCAAGCAGCTTGGTGGTAATGACTTCGGAGAACCATCACTATTTCATCTGGAAGATCAACTCCCACTCGATTCAAGCGATTGTTGTACTCATACAATCTGAGCACAAGTTCAACAATTGAGCTTTTCTCCCTTAGTTTGCAGGCTAAGAAAATCGTCGGAGGTCTTATACCTCTTGACCTGGGCACGAGCCTGAAATCCCAATTTCAGCCCTCGAAACATCTCATATGTTTTGCGACGTTTCAAAACGTCTTCGGTGCCTCAACTCTAAGCCGTTTAACTGAACTATCATGTAGTTATCAAAATGTGTATGTCAGATGTTCGCAACATCCATAGACAATGTTCGAGGTTCAGCACACTGAGCGGTGCATTAAGGACGTAAGCCTTCTATGAAGCAATGAGGACAAACCTCAGTTTACGGACCTAGTCCGCATAATTACTACTATCAACTTTCAACTAAATTTTCTCTAGGGACATATCTAAACAGTAGAACTGAAGCGCGAGCTACGACATAATTTGCGAAGACCTTTTGACTATGTTCAGGATAATTAAGTTCATCTTGTGAACTCCCACTCAGATAGACATCCCTCTAGTCATCTAAGTGATTACATGATCCGAGTCAACTAGGCCGTGTCCGATCATCACGTGAGACGGACTAGTCAACATCGGTGAACATCTTCATGTTGATCGTATCTACCATACGACTCATGCTCGACCTTTCGGTCTCTTGTGTTCCGAGGCCATGTCTGTACATGCTAGGCTCGTCAAGTCAACCTAAGTGTTTCACGTGTGTAAATCTGTCTTACACCCGTTGTATGTGAACGTTAGAATCTATCACACCCGATCATCACGTGGTGCTTCGAAACAACAAACTGTCGCAACGGTGCACAGTTAGGGGGAACACTTTCTTGAAATTTTAATGAGGGATCATCTTATTTACTACCGTCGCTCTAAGTAAACAAGATGCATAAACATGATAAACATCACATGCAATCAAATAGTGACATGATAAGGCCATCATCACTTTGCTCCTTTTGATCTCCATCTTCGGGGCTCCATGATCATCATCGTCACCGGCATGACACCATGATCTCCATCATCATGATCTCCATCATCGTGTCTTCATGAAGTTGTCTCGCCAACTATTACTTCTACTACTACAGTTAACGGTTAGCAATAAAGTAAAGTAATTACATGACGTTTATGTTGACACGCAGGTCATAAATAAATTAAGACAACTCCTATGGCTCCTGCCGGTTGTCATACTCATCGACATGCAAGTCCTGATTCCTATTACAAGAACATGATCAATCTCATACATCACATATATCATTCATCACATCCTTTTGGCCATATCACATCACATAGCATACCCTGCAAAAACAAGTTAGACGTCCTCTAATTGTTGTTTGCATGTTTTACGTGGCTGCTATGGGTTTCCAGCAAGAACCTTTCTTACCTACGCAAAACCACAACGTGATATGCCAATTGCTATTTACCCTTCATAAGGACCCTTTTCATCGAATCCGTTCCGACTAAAGTGGGAGAGACAGACACCCGCTAGCCACCTTATGCAACTAGTGCATGTCAGTCGGTGGAACCAGTCTCACGTAAGAGTACGTGTAAGGTCGGTACGGGCCGCTTCATCCCACAATACCATCGAAACAAGATTGGACTAGTAACGGTAAGCATATTGAACAAAATCAACGCCCACAACTGCTTTGTGTTCTACTCGTGCATAGAAACTACGCATAGACCTAGCTCATGATGCCACTGATGGGTAACATAGCATAAATTCAAAATTTTCCTACGTGTCACCAAGATCTATCTATGGAGTCATCTAGCAACAAGGGAGGAGTGGATCTACATACCCTTGTAGATCGCACGCGGAAGCGTTCAAGAGAACGGGGTTGATGGAGTCGTACTCGTCGTGATCCAAATCACCGATGATCCTAGCGCCGAACGGACGGCACCTCCGCGTTCAACACACGTACGGAGCAGCAACATCTCCTCCTTCTTGATCCAGAAAGGGGGGAGGATAGGTTGATGGAGATCCAGCAGCACGATGGCGTGGTGGTGGAAGTAGCGGGATTCCAACAGGGCTTCGCCAAGGGTTGCGGGAGGAGGGAGATGTGTCATGGGAGGGAGAGGGAGGCGCCAAGGCTTAGGTATGGTTTCCCTCCCTTCCCCCCACTATATATAGGGCCAAGGGAGAGGGGGGGCGCAGCCTTTGGCCCTTCCACCAAGGAAGGGTGCGGCCAGGGAGGAGTCCCTCCTCCCCAAGGCACCTCGGAGGTGCCTTCCCCCTTTAGGACTCTTCCTTTCCCCCTTCTCTTGGCGCATGGGCCTCTTGGGGCTGGTGCCCTTGGCCCATATAGGCCAAGGCGCACCCCCTACAGCCCATGTGGCCCCCAGGGCAGGTGGCCCCACCCGGTGGACCCCCGGGACCCTTCCGGTGGTCCCGGTACAATACCGGTGACCTCGAAACTTGTCCCGATGGCTGAAATAGCACTTCCTATATATAATTCTTTACCTCAGGACCATTCCGGAACTCCTCGTTACGTCCGGGATCTCATCCGGGACTCCGAACAACTTTCGGGTTACCGCATACTAATATATCTATAACCCTAGCGTCACCGAACCTTAAGTGTGTAGACCCTACGGGTTCGGGAGACATGCAGACATGACCGAGATGACTCTCCGGTCAATAACCAACAGCGGGATCTGGATAACCATGTTGGCTCTCACATGTTCCACGATGATCTCATCGGATGAACCACGATGTCAAGGACTTAATCAATCCTGTATACAATTCCCTTTGTCTAGCGGTACGATACTTGCCCGAGATTCGATCGTCGGTATCCCGATACCTTGTTCAATCTCGTTACCGACAAGTCTCTTTACTCGTTTCGTAACACATCATCCCGTGATCAACTCCTTGGTCACATTGTGCACATTATGATGATGTCCTACCGAGTGGGCCCAGATATACCTCTCCGTTTACATGGAGTGACAAATCCCAGTCTCGATTCGTGCCAACCCAACAGACACTTTAGGAGATACCTGTAGTGTACCTTTATAGCCACCCAGTTACGTTGTGATGTTTGGCACACCTAAAGCACTCCTACAGTATCCGGGAGTTGCACAATCTCATGGTTTAAGGAAATGATACTTGACATTAGAAAAGTTTTAGCATACGAACTACATGATCTTGTGCTAGGCTTAGGATTGGGTCTTTGTCCATCACATCATTCTCCTAATGATGTGATCCCGTTATCAATGATATCCAATGTCCATGGTCAGGAAACGTAACCATCTATTGATCAACGAGCTAGTCAACTAGAGGCTTACTAGGGACATGGTGTTGTCTATGTATCCACACATGTATCTGAGTTTCCTATTAATACAATTATAGCATGGATAATAAACGATTATCATGAACAAGGAAATATAATAATAATAACTAATTTATTGTTGCCTCTAGGGCATATTTCCAACAAAGTGGTCCGATCGGTCACGACTTCAGCGGTGGGTGAGGCACGCAGTGGCCCGCCAATCGGACACACCACAAATCGCGGCGATCGAGCCCGATGAAACTCTCTACAGCCTATTCGACTAGCTCTGTCGAGACTGCATCTGAGTGCGACAGCAGTGACCTCGTGGCAGAAGTCTTGATGGTCAATGGACCGCGCAGTCCTCCTGGCTTCCCTTGCGACGACGGTGGCGAGGGTGTCGGTGATCCGTGCGCGTCCATGAAGAGTACCGCCCCGAACCCCCCTCTTCGCAGCAGAGGGAAGATCTTCGCCGCAATGTGGATGCACTTCACACTCCTATCGTTGGAGAAACCCCCGAGGCCTAAGCCTTGGAGGAGGCGCGCCTGGCTAACTTGGCTGAGCGCACTCAACTGGAGAACCTCCAGCGCGCACTCGACGAGCGTGCTCGACAGCGGATTCCTTAGTCCAGTCGACGACAACTTTTTCCACCTCCGACTCAGGTATTCCGAACTCCGATCCAGAATCTCACAGCTACAACCCGAATAGCGGATTCCATTCAGCCTTCCCAGTCGGAAGCTGGCCAAGGTTTGGTGCAGATCCGGGCTTTACTCCGGGCAGCAGGAGAGCAAAATACAGCAGTATCTTAGTCGCGAAATAGGATTCATAGCAGATCTGTGGTGGCAGACACTGTCCAATCTGCTCATAGCCCAAGATCGCCTCCGCGGCATGAGAGACGTGGGCACCGGCAGGAACAGTATAGGAACCGTGAGCAGTATGATCATCGACTCGACCATGATGACCATCGTCGAGTGCCCATGCCTCCTCCGAGGAGTGGGTCATACGTGCATCGGCGGCAAGAGGACAGGCGCCCCCATAGTGGCGAACGAAGAATTCCAGTCGACCTAGAGAGCCAGGTTTGATGCGAGATCTATTCTCGTTCAAGGTCTGGTTTACAGGAATAGGGCACACAGAGAGGGCCATGATAGAGATTATCCAACTGGAAGCAGAGTACATGTTTCAGGTCCCGAGTGTTTCAGCAGAGCCATCAGATCGATAGTGATTCCTCCCAACTTCAGGTTGGCGACTGGAGTCAGCAAGTTCACTGGAGAGTCCAAGCCTGACACTTGGCTTGAGGACTACCAAGTGGCTGTGCAGATCGGTGGCGGCAATGATGAAGTGGCCATGAAGCACCTTCCTTTGATGTTGGAGGGTTCGGCCAGAGCATGGTTGAATCAGTTGACACCTGGCAGCATATATAGTTGGGAAGAACTTTCCCGAGTGTTTGTTAGAACCTTTGAAGGTACATGCAAAAGGCCAGCGGGGTTGACAGAGCTGCAGTCCTGTGTGTAGAAGCCGAATGAAACCTTTGTTGGAAATATGCCCTAGAGGCAATAATAAAATGGTTATTATTATATTTCCTTGTTCATGATAATTGTCTATTGTTCATGCTATAATTGTGTTATCCGGAAATCGTAATACATGTGTGAATACATAGACCACAACACGTCCCTAGTGAGCCTCTAGTTGACTAGCTCGTAAATTAAAAGATAGTCATGTTTCCTGACTATGGACATTAGATGTCATTGATAACGGGATCGCATCATTAGGAGAATGATGTGATGGATAAGACCCAATCCTAAGCATAGCTCAAAGATCGTGTAGTTCGTTTGCTAGAGCTTTTCCAAATGTCAAGTAACATTTCCTTAGACCATGAGATTGTGCAACTCCCGGATACCGTAGGAGTGCTTTGGGTGTGCCAAACGTCACAACGTAACTGGGTGACTATAAAGGTGCACTACGGGTATCTCCGAAAGTGTCTGTTGGGCTGGCACGAATCGAGACTGGGATTTGTCACTCCGTATGACGGAGAGGTATCTCTGGGCCCACTCGGTAATGCATCATCATAATGAGCTCAATGTGACCAAGTGGTTGCTCAGGGGATCATGCATTACGGTACGAGTAAAGTGACTTGCCGGTAACGAGATTGAACGAGGTATTGGGATACCGACGATCGAGTCTCGGGAAAATAACGTATCGATTGACAAAGGGAATTATATACGGGATTGATTGAATCCTCGACATCGTGGTTCATCCGATGAGATCATCGAGGAGCATGTGGGAGCCAACATGGGTATCTAGATCCCGCTATTGGTTATTGATCGGAGAGTCGTCTCGGTCATGTCTGCGTGTCTCCCGAACCCGTAGGGTCTACACACTTAAGGTTCGGTGATGCTAGGGTTGTTGAGATATTAGTATACGGTAACCTGAAAGTTGTTCGGAGTCCCGGATGAGATCTCGGACGTCACGAGGAGTTCCGTAATGGTCCGGAGGTGAAGATTTATATATAGGAAGTCAAGTTTCGACCATCGGGAAAGTTTCGGGGGTAATCGGTATTGTACCGGGACCACCGGAAGGGTCCCGGGGGTCCACCGGGTGGGGCCACCTATCCCGGAGGGCCCCATGGGCTGAAGTGGGAGGGGAACCAGCCACTAGTGGGCTGGTGCGCACCCCTTGGACCTCCCCCTGCGCCTAGGGTTGGAAACCCAAGGGGTGGGGGGCGCCCCACTTGGCTTGGGGGGCAAGCCACCCCTCTTGGCCGCCGCCCCCCTTGGAGATCCCATCT
>NC_041380.1:304662690-304675886 GCF_002162155.2 Triticum dicoccoides | reverse complement strand
ATAGTGGGGGGGAGGGAGGGCAGCTGGACCCTAGCCCCAGGTGCCTCCCTCTCCCTCCCGTGACACCTCTCCCTCTTGCTGAGCTTGGCGAAGCCCTGCCAAGATCACCGTTGCTTCCACCACCACGCCGTCGTGCTGCTGGATCTCCATCAACCTCTCCTTCCCCCTTGCTGGATCAAGTTGGAGGAGACATTGTAACACCCTCGATGCGACTATAGCTCCCACGTGTCGAGGCACGACTTAGAGACATAATCGCATTGAAGGCATATGTCGCAAGTTAGGCAATCTTCACAACATCCCATGTAATATAATGATAAAAGGGGAGATAACATAGTTGGCTTACACTCGCCACGTCAATCAAGTACATAAATAACATTACATCAACCAAACACTCATGGCCCGACTACGGCGCCAAAATAAAGAGAACCCAACATGCGACAACGGTCCCAATCACCCCCAACTGGGCACCACTACTGATCATCGGGAAAGGAAACATAGTATCGTTGAGAGTCTTCGTAGAACTCCCACTTGAGCTCATACGCTTCTCCTGGAGCGGAATCATCAGGCCCTGCATCTGGTGTAATAGTAATCTGTGAGCCATAGGGACTCAGCAATCTTGCACCCTCGCGATCAAGACTATTTAAGCTTATAGGCATGGCAAGGTAAAACATGAGTGGAGCTGCAGCAAGCGACTAGCAAGTATGGTGGCTAACTTATTCGCAAGGAGAGCGAGAAGAGGAGGCAAAGCACGAGCGAGAAGCTAGAGAACAACCTGCGCAAACATTACTCCAACATCGTGTCCACTTCCCGGACTCCGCCGAGAAGAGGCCATCACGATAACACACTCAGTTGATTCATTTTAATTAATTAAGGTTCAAGTTATCTACAACCGGACATTGCCAAATTCCCATCTGCCCATAACCGCAGGCACGGCTTTCAAAAGTTCAATCCCTGCAGGGGAGTCCCAACTTAGACCATGACAAGCTCTCACGGTCAACGAAGGAATAGACCTCCTCCCAAGATGTTCCGATCAGACTCGGTATCTCGGTAACTCAAGACACTTCGACAGGTTAAAACAAGACCAGCAACACCGCCCGAATGTGCCGACAAATCCCGATAGGAGCTGCACATATCTCTTTCTCAGGGCACACTCAGATGAGCGCTCCATACAACTAAAACCAAACCTCGAGTTTCCCCATGGGGGCGCTGCACAGGACTCTAGTTTGGACCAACACTCAGAGGAGCACTGGCCCGGGGGGGTTTAAATAAGATGACCCGCGGGCTCCGGAAACCCGAGGGAAAAGAGGCTAGGTGACAAATGGTAAGACCAAGGTTGGGCATTGCTGGAAAAGCTTTAATCAAGGAGAACTATCAAGGGGTTCCCATTATAACCCAACCGCGTAAGGAACACAAAAATCCGGGAACATAACACCGATATGACGGAAACTAGGGCGGCAAGAGTGGAACAAAACACTAGGCGAGAGGCCGAGCCTTCCACCCTTTACCAAGTGTATAGATGCATTAAGATAACATAGCAATATAATGATATCCCAAAAAATACATAAATGTTCCAACAAGGAACGGCCTCCAATCTTCACCTCCAACTAGCAACTCTATAAGAGGGGCTGAGCAACGCGGTAACATAGCCAATCAACGGTTTGCTTGGACATGGTGGGTTAGAGGTTTGACATGGCAATTTGGGAGGCTTGCAAGCAAGTGGTAGGCATCGTAGCAATGGCATAGCAAAAGAGCGAGCAAACTAGCATAGCAAAGATAGTAGTGATATCGAGGGTATGATCATCTTGCCTGCACAGTTGTCAGAGTTGACTGGATCCTCAAAAGCAAACTCAACGGGCTCCTCGTTAGCGAACTCGTCTCCCGGCTCTACCCAAACAAGACAAACAAACAACAAGGATACAATCAACCACGTGCAAACTCAAACAACACGATACAAAGATGATATGCTATGCGGGATGCGATGCGGGATGCAAAATGCAAGATATGACAGGAAAAGCATGAACTGGCCTCAACTAGGGAATCCAAGGGTGCCACTAGAAATATGAGATGAAATCGCTTGAAAATGATATAAAGAACGCCGGAATCGGAGTTACGGTTTGGAAATGGCAAGCGTTTCAAAAATGACACCGGTCTGCGATTTACAGCAAGTAGGCATCTAAATGCAATGAGATGAACATGCTACAGCATCCAAACATGACAACAAAATACATGGTAGGGATGCACACAAGATGCTTAACAAAAGTCTAGCACTGAGCTACGGCCAAATCATTCATTAGGAGGTTCAAACAAGCATGGCAAAAACGCAAATGGTAAAACAGATCTCAGACTTGGTGAAATTAACACTTGTCTGGAATTTCAGATCATATTGCCCTCTTCGGAGTAACAAAACAACATGCTACAGGACCTGAACATGACAAAGAAAGACATGGCATGGAGGTACTCAACAAGCTTAACATAAGTCCCTTAGTGACCTTGAGTCAAAAGGGATCACAAAATATACTAACAAACACACGAACATAGCAAAAACATAATCAGTTTTCAGACTTAGTGAAAACTGGGACATGCTGAAACATAACTCACGAAGGCATGTTTACGAGCTCGATGCACTCACCATGGTGCAAGTCATGGCAAGACAAGCATACATCCCTTAAGAAGGCACAAAATACAAGCTATACATGGCAAGAACAATGACATAGCATGCACGGATCAACTACAATAACATCGGCAAAATCACAAACAAGTTGACGATCTGCCCAGATTCGCAACAAAGCAAAAGTAGAGCTTGATTTACTCAAGCTATGGTGCTCCATAATTGCAAACAAAGACATGGATGGATAGAGCATAACAATATTAACAAAACTCCTTTACTGATCATCCTCAAAAGAGGGACGGATCACTAGGAAATAGCATGAACATATGGCATCATGAACTAAATAATCCCAGTCTTAGTGAAAACTACTAAGTCCCTGAAAACAGAATTAGCAAGTGCACCACTTTGCAAGCTTGCACAAGTCACCACACACATCCTAAAAATACATGGGTTGCACCTCTGTATAGATGACAAAACCCTTAACAAAACATATGTAGAACTCACAGGCATAGCATGCACACATTAATCATGGCAAAAATGACAAATGTCTAAGATGAACTAGCAGATCTGACAATTAACTCACGAAGCCCTCTTCTAACAGCATTTCGGGAATCAAGATGAGCTCAAATGAAAATGATGCAATGAAATGAAATGATGTACTCTCTGAGATGAACATTTTGATATGCTATATGCCCAAATCGGAGCTACGGATGCGGAGATATCACAGGTCAAAGATTGCATAAAAAATTAACGGAGAGGCAAAAGTCAACCCTAGGGTTTTCAGATCTGAGATCCGGATCGGCACGGATTTTGGAGCACGCCGGAGTTACTGTAGCTGTTCGCCGGAATCGACGGGGGAGGAGGCCGGCGGCTTGCCGGAGCTGCGAGGGAGGCCCGGGGCGCGCGGGGAACGAGGCGGCGGCAGCGGTGGTCGACCGGGGCGGCGGCGGCCGCCAGGCGAGGCACGGGACGGCGCTGAGCTTCGGGGCGGCGGGCCCTCGTCGGCAAGAACAGTGGCGGCGCGGCGAGGTGGGCTCGGCCACCGGCCGCAGGGAGGACGACGCGGGCGCGGGCGGCGGCCTCTGGCCCGGGCGGCGGGGAGGAGGGCCGGAGATGGGCCTCGGCGGGCCGTGGTGGCGGCGGGTGCTGGTTGCCATGTGGCAGCGCGGGAGAGGGCGGCGGGATCCGGACGTTGTCCGGCTCCGTCCGGACACGTCCGGCTGCGGCGGAGATCTATTTTTCTAGGGTTAGGGGTGGATTGAACCGTGAATTTTTGGAGGGGGTGTATATATAGGCATAGAGGGAGCTAGGAGAGTCCAAATGAGGTGCGGTTTTCGGCCACGCAATCGTGATCGAACGATCTAGATGATGGAGCAGAGTTTGGTGGGTTTTGGGCCAAATTGGAGGGGTGTTGGGCTGCAACACACACGAGGCCTTTTCGGTCCCTCGGTTAACCGTTGGGGTACCAAACGAAGTCCAAATGGTACGAAACTTGACAGGCGGTCTACCGGTAGTAAACCAAGGCCGCTTGGCAAGTCTCGGTCCAATCCGGAAATGTTTAATCCCCACACACGAAAGAAAGCTAGAAATGACCACCGGAGGAGAACGAAGCGCCGGTATGCAAAACGGACAACGGGGAAAATGCTCGAATGCATGAGACGAACACGTATGCAAATATAATGCACATGATGACATGATATGAGATGCATGACAACGATGACAACACATGGAGACAAAGACCCGAACATGAGGAAATAAATATAACTTAATGCCGGAAACGGCAAGAGTTGGAGTACAAATAGGGAAAGTTACATCCGGGGTGTTACAACACTCCACCACTACGAAAAGATCTCATCCCGAGATCTAGGACTGAAAGAACGCCGGGTACTCAGAACAGAGGTGATCCTCATGTTCCCAGGTAGCTTCACGGTCGGAATGGTGTGACCACTTGACTTTGAGAAATTTGATTGACTTGTTGCGAGTCTTGCGTTCAGTCTCTTCAAGAATAGCAACTGGGTGCTCACGATAAGCGAGATCTTCTTGGAGCTCAATGTCCTCGAAGTTGACGGTGCGGTCAGGAGTCTTGAAGCACTTTCGAAGCTGAGATACATGGAACACGTCATGAACATTTGCAAAGTTTGAAGGAAGCTCGAGTTGATAGGCGAGGTCGCCTCTCTTGCTGACAATCTTGAAAGGTCCCACGTATCTGGGGGCAAGCTTCCCTTTGATACCGAAGCGACGAGTACCTTTCATAG
The DNA here is from genome assembly GCF_002162155.2 of Triticum dicoccoides. NCBI lineage: Eukaryota > Viridiplantae > Streptophyta > Magnoliopsida > Poales > Poaceae > Triticum > Triticum dicoccoides. Next base: position 304,671,023 of record NC_041380.1, on the reverse strand, counting down.
GAGAGACGCGGAGGTAAACATGATCTCCGATCTCGAAAGCCAAATCACGGTGCTTACTATCATAGTAGCTCTTCTAGCGGGATTGGGCTGCTTTGAGGTTATCACGAATGACTTTGCACATTTCTTCTGCTTCTGTGATTAAGTCATTACCCAAAAGCTGACGTTCACCGGTTTCAGACCAGTTGAGAGGGGTACGACACTTCCTGCCATACAGAATTTCAAAAGGGGCCTTGCCCGAACTTGCTTGAAAACTGTTGTTGTAGGAGAATTCAGCATAAGGAAGACAATCCTCCCACTTCATGCCGAAGGAGATCACACAAGCCCTGAGCATATCTTCAAGAATCTGGTTGACATGCTCGACTTGACCGCTTGTTTGAGGATGGAAAGTTGTGCTAAAGCGGATGTTCGTGCCCATGGCCTTCTGAAAAGAATCCCAAAACTTCGAGGTAAAGATGCTACCACGGTCTAAAGATATCACTTGAGGAATACCATGCAGAGAGACAATTCAAGAGGTATAGAGTTCCGCCAATTCAGCTGCAGTGATCGACTCTTTGATAGGCAGAAAATGAGCCACTTTGGTGAGTTTGTCGATGACAACGAATATAGCATCATTGCCACGCTTGGACTTAGGAAACCCAGTCACGAAGTCCATTTCAATGTGGTCAAACTTCCATTCTGGAATGGCAAGAGGTTGGAGGAGACCTGCTGGCCTTTGGTGTTCTTCCTTCACTCTTCTGCAGACATCACATTCATTCACGAATTGAGCGATCTCGCGCTTCATTCGAGTCCACCAATAAGCTTGCTTAAGGTCCTGATACATCTTTGTGCTTCCAGGGTGGATGGAGAGAACAGAATTGTGAGCCTCGTTCATGATCACTTTACGGAGGTCACCTTTGGGTACAAGAATACGATCCTCGAAGAAGAGAGTGTCCTTGTCATCAAGGCGGTAGCACTTGTACTTGGACTGACTCTTGGCAATCCCAATCTTCACCTTTTTCACCATAGCATCAAGAAGCTGAGCTTGGCGAATCTGGTCTTCTAAGGTAGGAGAGACTAGAAGGTTGGCGAGGAATCCTTGAGGAACAACTTGCAGATTAAGTTTGCGGAAAGCTTCACAAAGCTCGGGTTGATAAGGCTTGAGAATCAGACTGTTGCAGTAAGCTTTCCTGCTCAAAGCATCAGCAATCACATTGGCCTTGCCTGGAGTATACTCGATACTCGGATTATACTCTTGAATCATTTCGACCCATCGAGTTTGCCTGAGGTTGAGATTAGGCTGAGTGAAGATGTACTTGAGACTCTTGTGATCAGTGAAAATGTCCACTTTTCTTCCCAGTAGAAGATGTCTCCAAGTCAAAAGAGCATGCACAACTGCCGCCAACTTGAGATTGTGAGTGGGGTAGTTCTTCTCATTAGGCTTCAACTGGCGAGATGTATAAGCAACAACTTTCTTCTCTTGCATCAATACTGCGCCAAGACCTTGGAGAGAGGCATCACAAAAGACCTCGTATGGTTTGGATTCATCAGGTGGAGTCAGAACTGGAGCAGTGATCAATTTCTCTTTCAAAGTGTTGAAAGCAATATCACACTCTGGAGACCAAACGTACTTGACGTGCTTCTGAAGAAGATTAGAGAGAGGCTTCGCGATCTTAGAAAAGTTTTCAACGAATGTTCGGCAATAGCTTGCGAGACCGACAAAACTGCGGAGTTGCTTCACGTTCTGAGGAGGTTCCCAATTCACAATTGCAGACACCTTCTCAGGATTCACGGCAATGCCCTTGGCAGAGATGATATGACCAAGATAAAGAACCTCATCGAGCCAAAATTCACACTTGGAGAACTTGGCGTAGAACTGATGTTCTCTGAGCTTATCAAGAACCAAACGCAAGTGCTTGGCATGATCTTCCTTGTTCTTTGAGAAAACCAGAATGTCATCGAGATAGACCAAAACAAAGTCATTGGTGTAGGCGTTGAAGATGAAGTTCATCATGCGAGAGAACGTCGGAGGAGCGTTGGCGAGGCCAAAAGACATGACAGTGTATTCATATGAACCAAAGCTTGTTCTGAATGCTGTCTTGGGAATATCTTCTTCACGAATGCGAATCTGATGATAACCCATACGGAGATCAAGCTTGGAGAATACTTGGGCACCTTTGAGTTGTTCGAACAGCTCATTGATGTTGGGAAGTGGGTGTTTGTTCTTGATGGTCTTCTTGTTCACTGGACGGTAATCAACACAAAGTCGGTCCGTTCCATCCTTCTTCTTCACAAAAAAGAACACCACAACCCCACGGAGAAGAACTAGGCCGGATGAGACCCATTTTCTCTTGCATATCGAGTTGCTTCTTCAGCTCCTTCAACTCTTCAGGTCTGAGCTTGTAAGGACGTTTTCACACAGGTTCCGTACCGGGCTCAAGATTAATAACGAATTCAACTGGCCGGTGCGGAGGCATTCCTGGGAGCTCTTCTAGAAAGACGTCTTGATATTCGCAAACGACTGGAATTTGAGAGATGGCATCCAATTCACCCTTCTCATTGAGAGAAAACAGACGGATAGTATTATCCCGAGCGGCAAAGACAATTACATCCTCAGACGAATGAGTCAATTGAATCTGCCTGGCAGCACAATCAAGATGTGCCTTGTGCTTAGAAAGCCAATCCATTACGAGAATAAGATCAATATCCGAGTTACCAAGAACAATTGGGGAAGAAAGGAACTTGTAGTCACCCAATGTGATAGTAACCTCCTGGACGCAGGTGTTAGCTGTCATCTGCTTGCCCGGTGACACAATTTGCAAGGAACTTTGCAGATACTGATAATCACACTCATACTTTGATGCAAAAGGTTTGGAAATGAAGCAATGCGATGCACCCGTGTCAAAAAGAACTTTTGCAGGAATATCATTAACAGGAAGGTTACCCATGATCACATCTGGTGAGTCCTCTGCCTGAGCTGCATTCACCATATTGACCTTGGCGAACTTGGGGTTATGCTTGACCACAGCTGTACTTGCCGATCTGACAGGAGGAGGAGGAGGAGGAAGACGCCTCTAGTTGAGACACTTGTTGGCATAGTGACCCTTCTGTTGGCACTTGTTGCACGTGACCTCTGAAAGCGGACGGTGATACGGAGCACTCGATCTTGGAGCTTGTGACGAAGTCTTGTTCTGAAAGCCAGGGTTGGGTGGGTGGGAAGAACCACTGCCACCTTTGCTCTTCTGCTGATACGGCTGACGGAATGGAGGAGGAGGAAGCCACAACTTCTGCTGCTTGGCCACTTGAGTAGAGGAAGAAGGAGTAGCATCTCTGACTCGCTTCTTGGAAGCATCACACCTCAACTGAGCAGCCTCTTGCTTCAGTGCCATGTTGTAGAACTCATCGTATCTCAAGGGCTCGAAGAGAACAACAGCGAGCTGAATATCTTCTCTGAGACCACCCCTGAACTGGTATATCATGCTCTTCTCATCAGGGACGTCCTGCTTGGCAAAGCGGGCAAGCTTCTGGAACAACTTGTTGTAGTCATAGACAGACAAGGAGCCTTGCTTCAGATTGCGGAATTCCTCACGCTTGCTTTCAACCACGCTCTGGGGAATATGATGAGCTCGGAAATCTCGACGGAAATCATCCCAAGTGATAACACGTCCACCTCTGGAATCCTTGTACTGCTGGAACCATTCTGCAGCTTGATCTTTGAGTTGGAAGGAAGCGAACTTGACAAAGTCCTCAGGTCTGACGTTACTGCACTCGAAATGCTTGCACAGATCCACAAGCCAATCGTCAGCATCGGTTGCCTCAACACAATTGCTGAAAGTCTTTGGCCCGTTAGCAAGGAACTGGTTGAGTGTAGCAAAGTGACTTTGATTGCTGCCTTGATTCCCTTGACTGCCTTGATTGCGCTCTTGAAGAATTTGCATGATCAGCTATGTGTTTGCATTGGTTGCGGCCATCACAGCTTGCCATGCCTCTGGAGGAGGTGGAGGTGGTGGCGGATCAGGATTCGGAGTCGTGCGCGTTGGAGGAGCCATCCTGAAGAGGTTGACCACCATTAGCACATAGACAAATAATATTGAAGCTGAATCCAACGGAATGAAAATTGCAACATATAGTCTTCACATCCGAACAAAACGAACGAATGCATTCCTCTTGAAATGGTCACATATCCATAAATTGGGAAGCCACGTAGAATTAAGGTAGAGAAATAAACCAACAAGGTACGGATCAAGAACGAATAATCGGTAAGAAATCCCAATCTCAAACCAATATCCGTGGAAGAAGAACTAGAGCTACTAGAATTCCCACCTATGAAACTCCCGAACCTTTCCGGTTATGCAATCAGGTGTTGGGGATACAGGGGAAGCATAATATCTCACCCAAACTAGCAAATCCTACATCCAGCTGTATCCATCCTTCAACACATAACCAAGAAAAACTTCGGAAACCATCTACCTCAACCTTCGAAAAGCATCCGTTATACAAGTTATGGCGATACTCCCGAACTCCTGCCCCAGTACTGGGTGGCGTCGAGGTTATCTCACCAACGAACTGCATAAAAGAGATTTCCGATGTCGGCGTACTAAACTCAGGTATTCTAGAACTGCAACGATAAAATTATGATGACAACACCTCAGAGCTCAACTCCCCGGGACACTTCCACTAAACCCCTGACAGGAGGCACCAAGTCAATGTTCTCATCATAAAACCATCGGAACGATTCCAAGATACCCGCGTGATCCTAAAAATTTTTTAGTGAAATTTGAGAAGAGAAGAGTCAAAACTCTATGTCAGGAAGCCTTACCAGAGCGATTAGGAGACTGGGAAGTAAAAAAGAATTCCTAATTTCTCCGATATATAATTCCTAAAGACTCAAAACATTTTTCTAGACACAACTCGGCTGCTAAAAATGATCAAGCAATGGGGCTCCTAAGGTCGGGGAAGGCTCTGATTACCAACTTGTAACACCCTCGATGCGACTATAGCTCCCACGTGTCGAGGCACGACTTAGAGACATAATCGCATTGAAGGCATATGTCGCAAGTTAGGCAATCTTCACAACATCCCATGTAATATAATGATAAAAGGGGAGATAACATAGTTGGCTTACACTCGCCACGTCAATCAAGTACATAAATAACATTACATCAACCAAACACTCATGGCCCGACTACGGCGCCAAAATAAAGAGAACCCAACATGCGACAACGGTCCCAATCACCCCCAACTGGGCACCACTACTGATCATCGGGAAACAAAACATAGTATCGTTGAGAGTCTTCGTTGAACTCCCACTTGAGCGCATACGCGTCTCCTGGAGGGGAATCATCAGGCCCTGCATCTGGTGTAATAGTAATCTGTGAGCCACAGGGACTCAGCAATCTCGCACCCTCGCGATCAAGACTATCTAAGCTTATAGGCATGGCAAGGTAAAATATGAGTGGAGCTACAGCAAGCGACTAGCAAGTATGGTGGCTAACTTATTCGCAAGGAGAGCGAGAAGAGGAGGCAAAGCACGAGCGAGAAGCTAGAGAACAACCTGCGCAAACATTACTCCAACACCGTGTCCACTTCCCGGACTCCGCTGAGAAGAGGCCATCATGGTAACACACTCAGTTGATTCATTTTAATTAATTAAGGTTCAAGTTATCTACAACCGGACATTAACAAATTTCCATCTGCCCATAACCGCGGGCACGGCTTTCGAAAGTTCAATCCCTGCAGGGGAGTCCCAACTTAGTCCATGACAAGCTCTCACGGTCAACGAAGGAATAGACCTCCTCCCAAGATGTTTCGATCAGACTCGGTATCTCGGTGACTCAAGACACTTCGACAGGTTCAAACAAGACCAGCAACACCGCCCGAATGTGCCGACAAATCCCAATAGGAGCTGGACATATCTCTTTCTCAGGGCACATTCACATGAGCGCTCCATACAACTAAAACCAAACCTCGAGATTCCCCGAGGGGGCGCTGCACAGGACTCTAGTTTGGACCAACACTCAGAGGAGCACTGGCCCGGGGGGGTTTAAATAAGATGACCCGCGGGCTCCGGAAACCCGAGGGAAAAGAGGCTAGGTGACAAATGGTAAGACCAAGGTTGGGCATTGCTGGAAAAGCTTTAATCAAGGATAACTATCAAGGGGTTCCCATTATAACCCAACCGCGTAAGGAACGCAAAAATCCGGGAACATAACACCGATATGACGGAAACTAGGGCGGCAAGAGTGGAACAAAACACTAGGCGAGAGGCCGAGCCTTCCACCCTTTACCAAGTGTATAGATGCATTAAGATAACATAGCAATATAATGATATCCCAACAAATACATAAATGTTCCAACAAGGAACGGCCTCCAATCTTCACCCGCAACTAGCAACGCTATAAGAGGGGTTGAGCAACGCGGTAACATAGCCAATCAACGGTTTGCTAGGACATGGTGGGTTAGAGGTTTGACATGGCAATTTGGGAGGCTTGCAAGCAAGTGGTAGGCATCGTAGCAATGGCATAGCAAAAGAGCGAGCAAACTAGCATAGCAAAGATAGTAGTGATATCGAGGGTATGATCATCTTGCCTGCACAGTTGTCAGAGTTGACTGGATCCTCAAAAGCAAACTCAACGGGCTCCTCGTTAGCGAACTCGTCTCCCGGCTCTACCCAAACAAGACAAACAAACAACAAGGATACAATCAACCACGTGAAACTCAAACAACACGATGCAAAGATGATATGCTATGCGGGATGCGATGCGGGATGCAAAATGCAAGATATGACAGGAAAAGCATGAACCTGGCCTCAACTAGGGAATCTAAGGGTGCCACTGGAAATATGAGATGAAATCGCTTGAAAACGATATAAAGAACGCCGGAATCGGAGTTACGGTTTGGAAATGGCAAGCGTTTCAAAAATGACACCGGTCTGCGATTTATAGCAAGTAGGCATCTAAATGCAATGAGATGAACATGCGACAGCATCCAAACATGACAACAAAATACATGGAAGGGATGCACACAAGATGCTTAAAAAAAGTCTAGCACTGAGCTACGGCCAAATCATCCATTAGGAGGTTCAAACAAGCATGGCAAAAACGCAAATGGTAAAACAGATCTCAGACTTAGTGAAATTAACACTTGTCTGGAATTTCAGATCATATAGCCCTCTTCGGAGCAACAAAACAACATGCTACAAGACCTGAACATGACAAAGAAAGACATGGCATGGAGGTACTCAAAAAGCTTAACTAAAGTCCCTTAGTGACCTTGAGTCAAAAGGGATCATAAAATATACTAACAAGCACACGAACATAGCAAAAACATAATCAGTTTTCAGACTTAGTGAAAACTGGGACATGCTGAAACATAACTCACGAAGGCATGTTTACGAGCTCGATGCACTCACCACGGTGCAAGTCATGGCAAGACAAGCATACATCCCTTAAGAAGGCATAAAATACAAGCTATACATGGCAAGAACAATGACATAGCATGCACGGATCAACTACAATAACATCGGCAAAATCGCAAACAAGTTGAGGATCTTCCCAGATTCGCAACGAAGCAAAAGTAGAGCTCGATTGACTCAAGCTATGGTGCTCCATAATTGCAAACAAAGACATGGATGGATAGAGCATAACAAGATTAACAAAACTCCTTTACTGATCATCCTCAAAAGAGGCACGGATCACTAGGAAATAGCATGAACATATGCCATCATGAACTAAATAATCCTAGACTTAGTGAAAACTACTAAGTCCCTGAAAACAGAATTAGCAAGTGCACCACTTTGCAAGCTTGCACAAGTCACCACACACATCCTAAAAATACATGGGTTGCACCTCTGTATAGCTGACAAAACCCTTAACAAAACATATGTAGAACTCACGGGCATAGCATGCACACATTAATCATGGCAAAAATGACAAATGTCTAAGATGAACTAGCAGATCTGACAATTAACTCACGAAGCCCTCTTCTAACAGCATTTCGGGCATCAAGATGAGCTCAAATGAAAAGGATGCAATGAAATGAAATGATGTACTCTCTGAGATGAACATTTTGATATGATATATGCCCAAATCGGAGCTACGGATGCGGAGATATCACAGGTCAAAGATTGCATAAAAAATTAATGGAGAGGCAAAAGTCAACCCTAGGGTTTTCAGATCTGAGATCCGGATCGGCACGGATTTCGGAGCACGCCGGAGTTACTGTAGCTGTTCGCCGGAATCGACGGGGGAGGAGACCGGCGGCTTGCCGGAGCTGCGAGGGAGGCCCGGGGCGCGCGGGGAACGAGGCGGCGGCAGCGGTGGTCGACCGGGGCGGTGGCGGCCGCCCGGCGAGGCGCG